>NC_083420.1:62217261-62554761 GCF_020745735.1 Hemiscyllium ocellatum
TCAATTCAATGAGTAGAGCTGCTCTCATTCATTCAGTGCCAAAAGCTTCACAGATTCTCTCAACCAAACTGCACATATTCACTCCATGAACCAAACCACTCTTGTCAATTCAATGAGTACAGTTTCTCCCAATCATTCAACGTGTCAAGGTCAACGTTTCTATTCAATGAAATAAAACGCATTCATTGAATTATTGGATCAATCTACAATCATTGATTCATTGAATCAAACCTTATTCCTTGTTATAATGGAAGAAATATAACTCACGTATTTAGTGAATCCTACTGCACTCGAACATTCAATGAAACAGACTGCACATGATAATTCAAAGAGTAGAGGGTACTTTCACTCGTTCAATGTTCAATTCGTTGCATTGATACAATCAAACAAACTGGATCCATTTAGTCCATCATGCAAACTGCACGTGTTCATTCAATATGTAGAGCTTTTCACTTTCATTCAATGCACGAAGCTTAACGCTTTCATTCAATGAAACAAGTTGCATTCATTTAATCATTGAATCGCATTTCAATCATTGATTCAACGAATCAAATGGAATTCATTGATGTAATTTTACAAACTTCAATCATTCATTACAGTGAATTTATCTGCATTGTTTCAATCAATGAATCAAACTGCAAAAAATCGATGAGAAACACTGCATGGACTATTCCAATGAAACAATCTACATGCATTCATTCAATGAAAAAGACTGCACGTGTTGACTCAATAATTACACCTGGTCTCGTTTATTCAATGACCCGAGCTCAACACCTTGATTCAACGAAACCATTTGCATTCATTGAAACAAACTGCAATCATAGAGTCAATGAATCAAACAGTATTTATAGATTCAAGCAAACAAACTCAAATCATTTACTTCGTGAATCAAACTGCACACACTCATTCAATGACATAGACAGCAGCTCTTAATTCTAAGCGTAGATCTATTCTCATTCATACAATGGTTCACCTCATGCACTTCTAGAATCAAACTGCACCCATTCCTTCACTGAATAACACTGCAGATCTTAATTCAAAGAGGAGAGCTCATGCCAATTATTCAGTGCCACCAGCAAAAGACATTCATTCCATCAAACAACTGCATTCATTGAATCATTGAATCAAAACTTCAATCATTGATTCAATGAATCAAACGTTATTCATTGTTTCAATGAAACAAACTGAACACATTTCTTTCATGAATCAAACTGCACACGTTCATTCAATGGAAGAGAGTGCACTTGTCAATTCAATGAGTAGAGCTACTCTCATTCATTCAATGCCACAAGCTTCACACATTGTCTCAATCAAACTGCACACATTCACTCGATGAACCAAACCACACTTTTTCCTTCAATAGGTAGAGTTTCTCCCGTTCATTCAATATGTCAAGCTCAATGCTTTCAGTCAATGAAACAAAATGCATTCGATGAACTAATGGATCAATCTACAATCATTGATTCAACGAATCAAACCTTATACCCGGTTTTAATGGAACAAATGTAACTCACTTATTGAGTGAAGCTTACTGCACTCGATCATTCAATGAAACAGACTGCACATGATAATTTTACAAACTTCAATCATTCATTACAGTGAATTTATCTGCATTGTTTCAATCAATGAATCAAACTGCAAAAAATCGATGAGAAACACTGCATGGACTATTCCAATGAAACAAACTACATGCATTCATTCAATGAAAAAGACTGCACGTGTTGACTCAATAATTACACCTGGTCTCGTTTATTCAATGACCCGAGCTCAACACCTTGATTCAACGAAACCATTTGCATTCATTGAAACAAACTGCAATCATAGAGTCAATGAATCAAACAGTATTTATAGATTCAAGCAAACAAACTGAACTCATTTACTTCGTGAATCAAACTGCACACACTCATTCAATGACATAGACAGCAGCTCTTAATTCTATGCGTAGATCTATTCTCATTCATACAATGGTTCACCTCATGCACTTCTAGAATCAAACTGCACCCATTCCTTCACTGAATAACACTGCAGATCTTAATTCAAAGAGGAGAGCTCATGCCAATTATTCAGTGCCACCAGCAAAAGACATTCATTCCATCAAACAACTGCATTCATTGAATCATTGAATCAAACTTCAATCATTGATTCAATGAATCAAACGTTATTCATTGTTTCAATGAAACAAACTGAACACATTTCTTTCATGAATCAAGCTGCACACGTTCATTCAATGGAAGAGAGTGCACTTGTCAATTCAATGAGAAGAGCTACTTTCATTCATTCAATGCCACAAGCTTCACACATTGTCTCAATCAAACTGCACACATTCGCTCCATGAACCAAACCACACTTTTTCCTTCAATAGGTAGAGTTTCTCACGTTCATTCAATGTGTCAAGCTCTACGCTTTCAGTCAATGAAATAAAATGCATTCGATGAACTAATGGACTAATCTACAATCATTGAATCAACGAATCAAACCTTATTCCCTGTTTTAATGTAACAAAAATAACTCACTTATTGAGTGAAGCTTACTGCACTCGATCATTCAATGAAACAGACTGCACATGATAATTCAAAGAGTAGTGGGTACTCTCACTCTTTCAATGCCACAAGCTTAAGGCATTGATTCAATCAAACAAACTGGACACATTTAGTCCATGAAGCAAACTGCACGTGTTCATTCAATACGTAGAGCTTTTCACTTTCATTCAATGTACGAAGCTTAACGCGTTCATTCAATGAAACAAGTTGCATTCATTTAATCATTGAATCGCATTTCAATCATTGATTCAACGAATCAAATATAATTCATTGATATAATTTTACAAACTTCAGTCATTCATTACAGTGAATTTATCTGCATTGTTTCAATCAATGAATCAAACTGCAATTATTCATTCGATGAGAAACACTGCAAGAACTATTCCAATGAAACGAGCTTTTGCCATTCATTCCATGAAAGAAACTGCACACGTTCATTTAATGAAACAAACTACATGCATTCATTCAATGGAAGAGACTGCACGTGTTGGTTCAGTAAGTACACCTGGTCTCGTTTATTCAATGACTCGAGCTCAACACCTTGATTCAACGAAACCATTTGCATTCATTGAAAAAAACTGCAATCATAGAGTCAATGAATCAAACAGTATTAAACGATTCAAGCAAACAAACTCAAATCATTTACTTGGTGAACCAAACTGCACACACTCATTCAATGACATAGACAGCAGCTCTTAATTCTAAGCGTAGATCTATTCTCATTCATACAATGGTTCACCTCATGCACTTCTAGAATCAAACTGCACCCATTCCTTCACTGAATAACACTGCTGATCTTAATTCAAAGAGGAGAGCTCATGCCAATTATTCAGTACCACCAGCAAAAGACATTCATTCCATCAAACAACTACATTCATTGAATCATTGAATCAAACTTCAATCATTGATTCAATGAATCAAACGTTATTCATTGTTTCAATGAAACAAACTGAACACATTTCTTTCATGAATCAAACTGCACACGTTCATTCAATGGAAGAGAGTGCACTTGTCAATTCAATGAGTAGAGCTACTCTCATTCATTCAATGCCACAAGCTTCACACATTGTCTCTATCAAACTGCACACATTCACTCGATGAACCAAACCACACTTTTTCCTTCAATAGGTAGAGTTTCTCCCGTTCATTCAATGTGTCAAGCTCAACGCTTTCAGTCAATGAAACAAAATGCATTCGATGAACTAATGGATCAATCTACAATCATTGATTCAACGAATCAAACCTTATTCCCTGTTTTAATGGAACAAATGTAACTCACTTATTGAGTGAAGCTTACTGCACTCGATCATTCAATGAAACAGACTGCACATGATAATTCAAAGAGTAGAGGGTACTCTCACTCGTTCAATGCCACAAGCTTTAGGCATTGATTCAATCAAACAAACTGGACACATTTAGTCCATGAAGCAAACTGCACGTAGAGCTTTTCACTTTCATTCAATGTACGAAGCTTAACGCTTTCATTCAATGAAACAAGTTGCATTCATTTAATCATTGAATCGCATTTCAATCATTGATTCAACGAATCAAACGTAATTCATTGATATAATTTTACAAACTTCAGTCATTCATTACAGTGAATTTATCTGCATTGTTTCAATCAATGAATCAAACTGCAAATATTCATTCGATGAGAAACACTGCAAGAACTATTCCAATGAAACGAGCTTTTGCCATTCATTCCATGAAAGAAACTGCACACGTTCATTTAATGAAACAAACTACATGCATTCATTCAATGGAAGAGACTGCACGTGTTGGTTCAGTAAGTACACCTGATCTCGTTTATTTAATGACTCGAGCTCAACACCTTGATTCAACGAAACCATTTGCATTCATTGAAACAAACTGCAATCATAGAGTCAATGAATCAAACAGTATTAATCGATTCAAGCAAACAAACTCAACTCATTTACTTCGTGAACCAAACTGCACACACTCATTCAATGACATAGACAGCAGCTCTTAATTCTATGCGTAGATCTATTCTCATTCATACAATGGTTCACCTCATGCACTTCTAGAATCAAACTGCACCCATTCCTTCACTGAATAACACTGCAGATCTTAATTCAAAGAGGAGAGCTCATGCCAACTATTCAGTGCCACCAGCAAAAGACATTCATTCCATCAAACAACTGCATTCATTGAATCATTGAATCAAACTTCAATCATTGATTCAATGAATCAAACGAAATTCATTGCTTCAATGAAACAAACTGAACACGTTCATTCAATGGAAGAGAGTGCACTTGTCAATTCAATGAGTGGAGCTACTCTCATTCATTCAATGCCACAAGCTTCTCACATTGTCTCAATCAAACTGCACACATTCACTCCATGAACCAAACCACACTTTTTCCTTCAATAGGTAGAGTTTCTCCCGTTCATTCAATGTGTCAAGCTCTTCGCTTTCAGTCAATGAATCAAAATGCATTCGATGAATTAATGGATCAATCTACAATCATTGAATCAACGAATCAAACCTTATTCCCTGTTTTAATGGAACAAATGTAACTCACTTACTGAATGAAGCTTACTGCACTCGAACATTCAATGAAACAGACTGCACATGATAATTCAAAGAGTAGAGGGTACTCTCACTCGTTCAATGCCACAAGCTTAAGGCATTGATTCAATCAAACAAACTGGACACATTTAGTCCATGAAGCAACTGCACGTGTTCATTCAATATGTAGAGCTTTTCACTTTCATTCAATGTACCAAGCTGAACACTTTCATTCAATGAAACAAGTTGCATTCATTTATTCATTGATTCGCATTTCAATCATTGATTCAACGAATCAAGTGTAATTCATTGATGTAATTTTACAAACTTCCACTTGTCAATTCAATGAGTAGAGCTACTCTCATTCATTCAGTGCCAAAAGCTTCACAGATTCTCTCGACCAAACTGCACATATTCACTCCATGAACCAAACCACACTTGTCAATTCATGAGTACAGTTTCTCCCAATCATTCAACGCGTCAAGGTCAACGTTTCTATTCAATGAAATAAAACGCATTCATTGAATTATTGGATCAATCTACAATCATTGATTCATTGAATCAAACCTTATTCCTTGTTATAATGGAACAAATATAACTCACGTATTTAGTGAATCCTACTGCACTCGAACATTCAATGAAACAGACTGCACATGATAATTCAAAGAGTAGAGGGTACTTTCACTCGTTCAATGTTCAATTCGTTGCATTGATACAACGAATTGTCCCTTCCTGTGTAGGAGCCGTTATATACTGCTTGGGGGAACTTTCCTGAAAAAACATAAGAAATTACATTCCATCGAAGTTCTTAATCATCTGGATGTCCCAGTCTATGTTAGGAAAATTTAAATTACCTGTTATGACAATCCTATTGCTCCTGCTATTCTCACCAGTTTCCCTGCATATTTGTACCTCTAATTCCCATTGATGATTTGGAGGCTTATAGTGCAACAACTACAACATCACCATCCCCCTCTAGCATTCTTGCACCATTCACAAAACCTAATCAGATATTATCTCACTTATTTCATCTTTCAATACTTGTCTGATAGTCGCCTTAATCAGAACTATTGGTATTTCAACTGCTTCCATTTACATCTCTCCCTTGCAATGATTTTCACATCTGCAGCATCCCTTGTCAATGTACAGTGGTGATATGGAGCTGTAACTGGATGGGAGCTGCACATCCTGTCACTTCCAGCATGGGCTGCAAGTTTCCCCACACTGTTCAGTCATCTAACACAATGTTACCGAAAAATGGAACAGCCTGTGTTTATGTATGAATGAACCAGTGCGGTCTGCACAGCTCCCCACGCTGGACATTTACCCCAGGAGTAAAAAGTGAGGTCTGCAGATGCTGGAGATCAGAGCTGAAAATGTGTTGCTGGTTAAAGCGCAGCAGGTCAGGCAGCATCCAAGGAACAGGAAATTCGACATTTCGGGCATAAGCCCTTCATCAGGAATGAGGAAAGTGTGTCCAGCAGGATAAGATAAAAGGTAGGAAGGAGGGACTTGGGGGAGGGGGGCGATGGAGATGTGATAGGTGGAAGGAGGTCAAGGTGAGGGTGATAGGCTGGAATGGGGTGGGGGCGGGGAGGTCAAGAAGAAAATTGCAGGTTAGGAGGGCGGTGCTGAGTTCGAGGGAATCGACTGAGACAAGATGGGGGGAGGGGAAATGAGGAAACTCATAACAGCCACAAGGGATGAACTCAGATTTCTCCAGTTTCCTCATTACTGATGAAGGGCTTATGCCACAAGCGTCGAATTTCCTGATCCATTTATCCCAGGATTACAGATCAAGTATTGGTGTGGGCTGCATAGAGTTCCATTCTGGATATTGCTGCGTTGTATTCAACAGTACTCTAGCCATATCTACATAGTGCTCCAACCTGAAAGTGTTATGGATGGGCTATTTATGTGAGTTTGATTGCGAACGTGAGACAGCTAAACATCTGGCAATACCTTTATTTTTTGTTTTCATTCTTGTGATTAGACCTTCAAATTTTGACTCATCCTTAGACCCGACCTTCTGGATGACTGATGGTGACTGGTGTTAAAGCATCTGGCTGTGCAACATAACCAACAAATGAAGCAGAGGCTGCTGAGAGGCCAGCCTTCGTAAAATGGAATGAGGGAATCACAAACAGAGCAGCCGTGGTCTTCGTGAATGGTGGGGCAGGAATGAATGGAACATGAATGCAACTAATTCATGCAATTATGTTTGTTCCACGCAAACTCCCCTTCTCTCCCAGTGTTCCATACTGGTGGGGAGTGAGGCACCTCCTCTTTTCCTGCGTAACAGGACCCTGGGAACTCACTAGCCTACAGATTTCCCTGTGGCCCAGTTTCGAAGTCGAGTGACTGCCTCCTGTTTCTGTGTCCCTGTCTCGAGCAGTTGAGTGAGTCCCTCCTGTTCCAGTGTCCCAGCCTTGATCAGTTGAATGACTGCCTCCTATTCCTGTGTCCCAGTCTCAAGAAGTTGAATGACTGCCTCCTGATCCCAAATCTGTGAAAATAGATGTCCTCCTGCTGTTCCTGTGTTACAGGCTCCAATAACTCTGTGCTCACCTGCTGCTCCTGGGGAATGGAATTGAAGGATTGAATTGCCTGTTCACATTCGTTACAGCCTTTCCTTGACTAAAAGCCATTCTCCTGCTTCTGTAGATCACCATCAACATCTGAATGATGTATTTTTGTATTTTACTCTCAGTAAATCAGCAAACAATCTGACAGAATTCAGAAGCTGAATACCTTCCTCCTGTCCTTGACTTATACCCTCAAGAGGCAATAGAGTCTCAGAGATATACAGCACAGAAAATGATCCTTCATCCGGTCGTCCATGCCGACCAAATATCCTAAATAAATCTCGTCCCCCTTGCCAGCACTTGGCCCATCTCCCTCTAAATACCTCCCATGCATGTATCTATCTAAATGTCTTTTTGATGGTGTAATTGTACCTGCATCCACCACTTCTTTCGGCTGTTCAATCCATACACGCAGCAGTCTCTATGTGAAAATGTTGTCCCTCATGTCCCTATTTAAATCTTTCCCCTCTCACCTTAACCCTTTGTCTTCTAATTTTGGACTCGCCAATCCTGGGGAAAAGACATTGACTGTTTACCTTATGTATGCCCCTCATGATTTTATAAACCTCTTTAAGGTCACCCCTCAGCCTCAGCACTTGAAAATATTCCCAGCCTATTCAAACTCTCCCTGTAATTCTTACCCTCCAACACCTGCAACATTCTTTTAAATCTCTTCTGTACCCTTTAAAGTTTGACAACATCTTTCCGACAGCAGGGAGACTAGAATTAAAGGCAGTATCACAAAAGTGGCCAAACCAATGTCCTGTACTGATGCAACAAGTCATGCAAATGCTTAGACTCAAAGCACGAACCAATAAAGGGAAGATCATCAAATGCCTTCTTCACTACGCTGTCTACCTGTGATGGCACTTTCAAGGAAGACTGGATCTGCACCACAAGGTGACACAGTAGCTCATTGGCCAGCATTGCTGCTTCAGAGAGCAGTGATCTGGGTTTAATTCCATCCTTGATTGACTGCCTGTGTGGAGTTTGCACATTCTCCCCGTGTCTGCATGAGTTTCCTCCGGATGTTGTGTTTTCCTCCGACAGCATAAAGATATACAGATAAGAGTAGATTGGCCATGACAAATAACGTAAAGTACCCAGGGATGTGTAGGCGAGGTGGATTAGCCATGGGAAATGCAGGCTCAGAGTGATAGGGCAGGGGTTGTCCGGTGGTATATTATTTAGAGGTTCGTTGTGGCCTCGATGGACCGAATAGGTTGTTCCCTCACTTAGGGATTCGATCAGTTCTCCTTGACTGGCAGCTTTACACAGGACCCTACATATGTCTTGCCCTGATTTGTCTTGCCAAAATGCAACACCTCACATTTATCTAAAATAAACTCCATCTGCCACTACTCAATTCAGCTAAGCAAGATCCCATTATAGTCTGAGAGATCATTTTTCACTGTCAACTACACCAACAAATTTGGAATTATCTACAAACCCGCTGACCATACTTCATATACGCAAATGCAAGGGATTTGTATAAGTGACAAAAGGCAATGGACCCACTATTGATTTTGCAGCACGCCAATGGTCACAGGTCTCCAAGTCTAATGAATAAATGTCCACGATCACGCCCTGTCTCCAATATTCAAGAAAATTTTGGATCTAAATGGCGAGATCTCCCTGGATCCCAGGCAGTCTGAACTTGATAACCAGTCTACACTGTAGAACATTTTGGTTTTCTTCCTGAATTCCATGAAGACAACATCCACTGCCCCGTCTTCATTAATCATTTTCATCACTTCCTCAAAAAATTCTACCGAGTCAGTGAGACATGATCGTCAGTCCTTGTCTTTCCAAATGCGTATCGATCCTTTTCATCGAAATCCCCTACAACAATTTAGTCACCATTGATGTCAGGCTCACCGATCTATAGTTACCTGTGTTTTTTTTACTTTCTTAAATAATGACACTATGTTAGCAGCTCTCCAGTCTTTTGTCACCTCACCTGTGGAAATCAATGTTACAAATATATCAGCAAAATGCTTAGCAATCTCTTTCCTAGCTTCCCACAAATATCTGGAAAACAATTGCTCAGGTCCCAGGGATTTGTTCACCTTTATGTGTTTCAACATTTCCACACATCCTTGGAATATAGCCACTTTTCAAGTTATCACCTGATATTCCTTCATTCTCTCTCTGTTTTATCCTCGTCCACATTAAATACTGAGGATAAATACTTGTTTGGTATCCCTCCAATCTGCTGTGGTTCCATACATAAGTAGCCTTACTGATCTTTAAGGGGCCCTATTCTCTCCCTAGTTAATATTTTGCCGTTAAAGGATTTGTAGAATATCTTCAATGCCTCATCAACCCTATTTCTAAAGCCAGCTCTCATCCACATTTTTCTGGACTGATTTTCCCATTGAATATACACTTGCGGCCCTTTTACACTTCTCTGTATTCACTTAATCTCAGCTCTGTTTACCTGACATATGCCTCCTTCCTTTCCTTGGCCATGGCATCAATATATCTAGCCATCCAGCACTCCCTGCACCCACCAGCCTCGCCCCTCTCATTTATGGGAACACGTTGGCTCTTGACTCTCTGAAACTAAGTTTTGATGGCCTTACATTTTCCAGCCATCCCTTTACCTGCGAATAGGGTATTCAAATCAGGATTTCACAGGGCTCGCCTAACACTATCAAAGTTGGCCTTGTTAAAAGTTAGAACTTTAATGTTTACATCAGGTCTTTCCTATTCCAAAAGTAACTTAAAACTAATGTTTATGCGTAACAGACTTGACAGTTAAATAAACACGTCCTGCCCCTCTGTAGCAGACTCGAGAGGCTGAATGGGCTCCTCGTGGCCCTCCGTAATAGACTGGAAAGGCTGAATGGCTTCCTCCTGTCCTTGTGTAACAGACCCGAGACATGAAATGACAGAGCAACCCGTGGATTACGAGCAGCTCGTCAACTGTATCTGATGGTGGTCCATTCCTTCTCAGTTACAGAAACACAAACAACACAATGTGCTCCAGGTGCTCTCTCAGAAACACCTCATACAGCTGCAGCGACACATCTCGTCGTTCTGTATGATTCTGTTGGCAAAATGTGCCAATATTCTAGATTTCAACCTTTTCAAGTAGTACAGGATAATATGGGCTGAATGGCCTTCTCTTATCCCTCTGTAAGAGGTCCATGGGGAACAGAATTGCTTCAGCTTTTTGCTGAGCAGCAGTCTCAATGCTCTATCTCAAGGTTACGAAAGGATGTAATAGCAGGGCACTTAAAAACAGGAGTAGCCTCACACTGGTAAATAAGTATCATACTTTGGGTTAAGGTATCCAGAAACTTTCCCACCCGACTTTTTTTTATGGAATCGATCTGATATTTTATAACTGCCTCCTTTCGTAAAAAGAATGGAACATATATAGACCCCTGCAGTGTCCTGTCAAAACTCTCATATGAAAGTTTTTTTAAAAAACTAAAAAATTTAAAGATTATTGTCAATCCCTCAGCAAACCTCACCCATTCCATCCAAACCCAGTAAATGTTCCCTTTTACACTGATATGAAAAGTGATGTGTGGAACTGGTTAACTGAGCCTGTTTCTTCAGTCATGATTTGGAGATGCTGGTGTTGGACTGGATTGTACAAAGTTAAAAATCACATAACACCAGGTTATAGTCTAACAGGTTTAATTGGAAGCACGCTAGCTTTCGGAGCGCCGCTCCTTCATCAGGTGATAGTGGAGGACACAATTCTAAGGCACAGAAATTATAGCAAAAGTTTACAGTGTGATTGATGCAACTGAAATTAAACATTAAAAAATACCTTGATTGTCTGTTGAGTCTTTCATCTGTTCGAATGCCATGATAGTATCATTTCTTTTATGGATAAATCACAAAACCTTTTTATTTTAAATTTGCTTTCTCAGGTTAGCTGTAACAATGATTGTTAGCTAGACAACATGTTGAAGAAGTTAGCCTCCTGTTTTTTCTGCCGATACCATGATGATTAGATGGATTCTAATCTGAAAAGTGAGATAACGGAGTTTTACGTGAATTCATGCAGTTTTTGAGCCCAGAGGTTTACATGAATTCATGCAGTTTTTGAGCAAAGTACAATGTAACTCTGCAAGTACAAATTCACCCCACAAAATATATGTATGCATGTGGGTCTTTTCGTTTTTGTGCATGTTTGTCTTGGTTGGGGGTTGTGAGTTTGAGAGGAAGTGTATATGTGTGTGTGTAGTGATGTAGAGTGTCTTAAGTCTGTGAGGGGGTGCATGTATGAGTATGGGAGTGTGTAAGTGTCTGGGGTTGGGGGATTGAGTATCAGTGAGAGAGAGTTTATATGTGTAGGCATGAGTGTAGAGTGGTCTCAGTCTCTGAGCGGATGTCTGTGAGAGTGTGGGTGTCTGAAAGGGTGCGTGTGAGTGTCTGTGTACGTGACAGTGTACATGTGCGTCCGTATGTATGTGTGTGTATAGGAAAGTCTGTGCGTGTGTGTGAATAGTGCAATGGTGGTCACCTGTCATGTGATATGTACCCAAGGTCCCCGTTGACATTCTGGCTATGGGTACCGAAATTAGTTTTCAGCCTCTGTTCAGCTACCTTTCGGTGCTGCCTGTCCTGAAGTCCACTTTGAAGGATGGTCACCAGAAGGTCCGAGGTTGAATATCCTGACCACTGAAGTGTTCCCCAACTGGTAAAGGACACTCCTGTCTATTGATTGTTGTGGGGTGCCCATTCATCCGTTGTCGTAGCCTTTGCTCAGTTTCCCAGTGTTTGTTCAGTGACTGTGATTAATGTCAATCTCAATGGATTCTAATTATCCCAAAGTTAAATTGGTGCTGCTCAATATGTTATCCCATAACATGAGCGGAGCATCACCGACAGCACTGACAGGGATCAGCAGATTTAGAGAGAATGGGAGGAGAGTTCAGAATTTGAGAACATTAGACTAGAATGATCCAAAAATGTATCAGAATCTGGGAACATTAGACAGGCATGTTCCAAAAATAGGCAGGAGTTTATCCAATTATATTTGGTGTTTTCTGCATTTTATTGGTTGTCATTATCATTGCGAATCTGTTACGCACTTCTCATTATTCAATGATATTAATATCCTTTCCTGGTTATCGTTGGTGTTCCTGCTAAATGTCACTGTCCAGGTTTTTTCCCCTATAAACCGGTTATGAATGTATTACTTTTCTTTTATGTAGTCTATGCTTCCTGTCACCATTGTTTTACATTAGAAACTCTCAATCCAGATATTCACTTTACAGAACACTACTAACTACATGAATGACTGTGTTCAATTACTGTCTCCCTCTCCGAGCTGGCATTGTTACTCTCTATGTTGACCTACTCAGTTTCAGCAGCGAACTACAATTTATTGTATCATTGCCTTTGTTACTTAAATATTAACAGCATGGAGGCCACTCTCTACTGTTCTGGTTACAAACTCTACTTCCTTCCACTGTTTACATTTCTTCGCTGGCCAATGTCTGTGGCTGAAGCCGACAAGTCACAGCTGTGGGAGATCCCTTTGACCATGAGCTGAATCCTGACACCATATCCTGACCGTTTCTAACTTGAAATGCTCACCACCCCAGACTATATCTCGCTGGCTTATTCCATCTCCCGTTTGAACCTTGAGCTATGAAGTACAGTCTTAAGGAAACTAATAATCTGCTGCGGACACTCCTGGCTTCACACCTGCCGAAGCAAATCTGATTCGACCTCACACTAAACTCCCATCCATCTGTCATTCATGTGCACGCCGTATTGAACTGTTGTATTTAAGTATGTTGTATTTTGTGTCTGGCAATGCCTTTATTTTGACATTCTCAAACACTTTATCTCATTTGTCCATGAAACTTCTCTCGTTCTCTCTCTGTTGATTAACAAAAAGCCTGCCAGTTGTCCGTATTTAAAATAGTTTCCTCCATGTATGTTCCTTCTCAAACAATGAATTTCGCATTCAACCACGCCAATCGCAACACACACATTCTCTACCTCAGTCTCCAATGAACACACACACATCAAATCTTCTCATTGTAGACATTGTAGTAATCTGATGCGAGTACAGTTAGCATATGACAATAAAGTTTGCAATACTCTCCATGCGGGGCAGATAGTGTAGTTTACTGAGCAACACACTAGCATGGTCTGCACAGCTCTCCATTCTGGGCTGTCATCTTGTCCCAGTTTATGTTGTTTGTGGTGTTCTGTGAAGCAGATTCAGAATTTGATGTAACAAACCATTTCAGCTGACCTGACAATGCCTTTATTCAATGTTCACATTCGTGCAATTTTATTCTCGAAGATCTCAGTTTTCCAGTTAGTCCCACTGTCCTGTCTTTTTCCCCGTATTTCCATACCATCTTTTCAGTTAATTAACTATCTCTTTCTGTCTTTCATGTGAATCTTTCTGTCCCTCGGTATCTTTGCCTGGTCTTTGCTTTTGGCTTCCTAGTGTATCGAATGCTGGTATTGTGAAGCTCAGAAACAGTGAAATGGTGTGTGTCAGGCTGTTATTCAATTCCCAGTATGTCCCATGTGATGGTCCATGGACAGGCATGTTTCAAAAGTTATGAGACACATCCTTGTAACTTGGTCTGTACCTGTATTTGTCCCTCTCAGGTGATCTTGCGATCGAGGAAGCCCCTTAAGTAATGGACCATGCATCTAAAGTGTGTGACAATGCTGTCACTTTTTTTTAAAAAAAAGATTATTTTCTCTGTTTTTTAAAAAAAAAACACATCTTAAAGGTCAAACTGTCTCCTGAAAACGGTTCAACTAAATAACTTATTGACGCTTTTAGGGCATTTCATAAATAGTAGTAACAATGGCCTAGTAACTTATCACTAGCTGCTACTCTCTGTGATACCTGACTTGATACTGTTTCCTCCTGGATTGGATAACTGTATGCAAGAATGTATATCTGAATGTTCCACTTTGCCAAGGCGTGTGTTTATGGGATGATGGTATATTGGAACAGTTCATTTATAAAAGGTAATGTATCCTTTATACGGTTATGGTTTCCAATAGTAAAAATATTCTAAATTCCTCTTCATTTTGTATGGACATTCATTAGAGTGTTTAAGTATGTTGCATTTTGCTTAATGGTGAGTGGTTTAACTAGTAGCATCACATCTGGAACTCCCACCACACATCTACCTTTAAAATAAGAAACGGTTGGCATCCAAGCTCGGCTCGTAAAATAGTTTGAGGCAGTCTGGTTCATCTATAGAAAACTGGGGACTCTTGTCTGGTTCTAAATCGATAATACCAAATTGGGTTTAGAGTTACAATCCCAACAGTATGCAAACAGGCCATTCGACCCAACAAGTCCACACTAACCCTCCGAGGAGTAACCTACCCAAACCCATTCTCTATCCTGTTATTACACATTTACCCCGATAAAGACTCCTAACCCACACATCCCTGAAAATTACAAACAATTTAGCATGGCCAATTCACCTGACATGCACATCTTTGTGTTGTGGGAGAAAACGAGAGAATCCAGAAAAAGATCATGCAGACACTGGAGAGTATGCAACGGTGCATGGTAGCTATTACTGTCTTTTGTTCCAGATGTTGAATTCGGTTGGTTTAAACAGTGTTTTGTGTATAAAGGTTCTTTCAGTCACTAAGAGTTCTCTGGGTGTGGAAGAAGTAAAGTTGGCGGTTTTACAAAAGGTGATGAATGCAAAGCTGCTGAAATCGACAGACAAGCTGAAGTTGGTTTTGTTTTTGTCTGTGAGAAAATGAGAGATAATTACAGCTATAGCTCGGCAATTACGTGTTGTGGAACCGCCATCAGGCTCTTTGGAAATGGCAAGCATTCAATTCCAAGTGAGGCACCTTGAACATGAGAAGGCATTGAAACAGTTTGAATTATGATGAAAAGTAGAAATAAAAGAGAAGGAAATGAAGAAGAAAGAGAGAAAAAAGGAGAAGAAAAGCAGAGAGGAAATTTGACATAGAGGGCAGAAATGAAGGTAGACGGTAGGCTGGATGAGGAGGATAGTAAGGATGAGCAACCCTACAGTAGCAAATGGCCGAATGGGGTTTTGCTTAAATACATCAAGACATTATCTAAATTTGATGAGAAGGGTGGGGAAGCCTTTTGAAATGCATTTGAGAAAGTGGCTAAACCAATGCAGTGGCAAATGATCATGTGGATTTAGTAATTTCATCCCGATCGGAGGTGGTAACTGGGGAATATGAGGAGCTGCAGAAAGCCGTCTGAAGTGCATATGAGCTTGTGCCATAAGCCGACAGACAGTGTTTCAGGAATCTAAAAAGGGTCCCTAGTTAAATGTACATTGAGTTTGAAAGGATCAAACAAAGTAATTTTGAAAGGTGGGTAACAGTATTAAAAACAGAGCAAACCTATGACACTCTTAGGGAGATTCTTATTTTGGACAAGTTCAACATTTCACTTCCTGCAGTCATGAGAACTCATGTTGAAGAGCATAGAGTTACAATGACAAAATGAGAAGTTGAAATGGCTGACGATGATGATTTGGTTGAGAAATCAAAGTTTGGTTTCTGTGAGAGATTGAAACATATACCTGTGAAAGTAAGGTTTACTAACATAGGCCCGGAGTAGCAGGTAAAGAGTTTAAAGCATTAAGAGGTACAGAAGTGTGGAATTCTTTTATGCAGAGACATGAGGAGCTATGTCATTCTAAGGGAATTTTGGAGAGATGAGAAGTTCTCCATTATGTAACGTGTGGTTGGAGTTTCCTGTGGAAACACCAGCAGATTCATTCCACAATAGGAAGGAGGTCTTGAGCTTGGTATTGGTTTTACAACCTTTCAGCTTTTAAATTGTGAATAATATACCTGAGACAAATCTTTATCACTGACCATGACCCCTTAAAGTTCTGGGAGAAGTTTAGGGAGAAGAATACCAGCCTGTGTCGATTGAGCTTATTATTGCTGCCATTCAATTTGAAATTATACGGGTGACCGGGCGAGAAAACCTAAGATTTGACACGTTGTTAAGTTTGGATGAAGAAATGCGAAGGCAATCTGTGACAGGAGTAAAATGACTGAAATCGAAACGCGTTGTGAATATTTGCATGTTTAGAGACAATGTAATATATATGCATTCCGGTCTACTAATAGAGGAAGTTTAGGAGCTCTAAAATGAATCCACCTTTGTATATTGATGGATCATTTTGTAAAGGTGGAGTCGTGAGGATACGATCACTGTAAAAATGTTATATTCTCTTGGCTTTTTTTGATGAGAGCTTTTAAAGGCAGTGGTGCAGAACTGCTGTCTAAAAACAGTTTAAGTAAATAACTGAGAAAGCCTTTAGGGCTTCATTAAAACGGTGGTAAAAAGGAAGGGCAGTGGCCAGCTCTCCCAGACCAGGTTCTCTCGTTTTCTTTTTAGCTTCAGCATTCAGAAGCGGTTCGGGTCCCAGAAGGGTTGGAAGTTCCAATACATGATCACTAGCTGCTTTTCTGTCTGAGATCTGTTGATGTTGTTTCCCCCGGATTGGAAAACTGCATGTAAGGATCTGTATTTAAATATATCTTGGTGCTCATCAGTGTATAACAAGAAGGTGCAGTATCTATTGTTTGTGTAAGTGTTTCAACACAAGCTATCCCAACATGTTTTTTTCTTTGATTGTGTTTTAACTAAAGCATTTGAATAGATTAAATTTTGCTTAATGTCGAGTGGTTTGACCAGTCACAACATATCTGGAACTCACACTGTACATCTATATTCAAAATAAGGAAAGATTTTGGTCTAAATGGGGATCTGGTATGGTCCACAACACTTGTAGCCGAGGTGTTTCTGACTGGCTCCTGTAATTGAAAATTTATTCGAGGGGTTGGAGATGGTTTGCTGGAGGTTGTGCTGTCAGCTGCCTCAGACATTCAGGGAGACGTGAGGATTTGGTTACACAACTCTGGATGGAGCATTGGGACTGTAGTTGTAGCATCTGAGCCTGCAACATGAACAACAAATGGAGAAGAAACTGCAGAGGGGGGAAGATCTGAAACCATGCAGTGAGTGTGTGTGGAAAGGGATCTGCTGTATCCACCCCGGGTTTTCCAGAAACAGCTTCCCAGGGGTCCCTGACTGAACAAATGGCTGGTTGCAGAATGGTGTCAACTCCTTCATCACGACCTGTAGCTTCATACCAAGGCGAGGATGACGCTGCCAGCGGCTGTTAGGGTCACGTTACAGTGTGTCCATGCACAGTGCATTATGTTGGTGAATACCCTGTCCTGAAAGCAGCCACAGTTCCTTCATTCAGAAGCAGGCAGCCATTCTTATCGTTTTCGTAGAAAGGAATGAATGTATCTTGGATAAAGCCGTACCCTTGATACACATTCAAAACAGCATCCCACTACCAACCAACCACATCAAAATATTCCATGTATACGGAGAGCAATGGCTTCACTTGGAGCATCAAGGAGCAGATGATCAGGGATGGAGCAAAACCTCCCATGCCTGAACGGGTCCAACTGAAAGCCCAGTGCACAGTATCATTAAGTCCTGTAATCCCTCTGCATTTCAGTAACATACTGCCTTCCATTATTCCTGTAAATGAAATGACAGGTTATATCATGATATAATCCATGTGCCAAACTATTTTCCGTTGCTTTTACCACTCTGTATCTATTTGCAGACTTTCCACCCTCTCTTGATAATTTAATCTCTTTCTTATCACAGCAGCATCACCAAACTCAGTATCAGTACATCTGTTCCATCCCACTGATCATTGATATAGATTGTAAATAGTTGAGGACCAAGCGGTGGTCGCTATATGACTCAACAGATTACGTCGTGTCCAACTAATTTAGACTGATTTATCCAGAGTGCCTGCTTCCAGTTTGATAACCAGTCCTCCCCATTCCTGTGTAACACATTCGAATGGCTGAATAAGAACGTGAAGCATCAGTCGTCTATTCAGACCCTTGAGCCTGCTCCGCTATTGAATACTATCATGGCTGATATCATCTCTGGTCCAGCATTGAATAGAATCATGACTGATGTCATCTCTGCTCCGCCATTGAATACAATCATGGCTGATGTCATTGCGGCCTTGGTTCCACTTTCCTGCCTTCACTCAATCCTAAAACTCTGTGCTCTTTTTGTAGATTGCGCCATATGAAAAATATCCATTCCACATCCACACTTTTAGATACTTTTAACATTTTACAGACCTCAGTGAGATCTCCTTTCATTCTTATAAACTTGAGAATATAGGCCTGAACTGCTCACTTCTCTTCATTAGGCAAACATGTCATCTCTGGAATCAATCTAATGAACCGCTTCTGAATTGCCTCCAATACAAATGCGTCCTTCCACAATTTGGGCACCCAAACTCTAATTTAGTTGCAGCCTCGCGAATGTCTTGCATAGCTACTGTAACTCACCCTACCTTTCTACGCGATCTTTTTCCAAATAAACACTGAAATTATGCTTGTATTTCCCACTACTTGCAGTATCCGCATGCAAGTTTTCCGTGATATGCAAGCAGACAACCATATCCCTCTGTTCCAAAGCACTTGGAAGTTTCTCTCCATTTAGATAATATTTTGTCTTTCTATTACCCTGCCCATCTTGAATAACCCCATATTTATCTAATTTAATGTTCATTACCAAATGTTAGCCTATTCACCCAACCTATCCATATTTAATTTCAAATCTCTTTTATCTTCATTACGAAGTAATTTCCCACCAATGTTAGTGTCCTCTGAAAATAGTATTTTCTAACCCGTCAACCAAGTAATGATATCGAACACAAATAGTTGAGGCCTGTTTACTGAAATCTTTGGCACTCGACAAGTTGTATTTGCCAAAACAAAATGACACATTTATTCCATCTGACTGCATTTTGTTGGTTAACCAATCCTCCGTCCAAGCTGATAAGTTACTTCGAAACCGATGTTGACTGATCTTACTGCTTATTCTTTGGAGAAACGACATATCCGATGCCTTCAGGAAGACCAAATATATTCCATCTCCAGGCATCCTACTATCTGCCTTGTTTGTCACATCCGTAAGTAATTTAAGCAAACAATTCATACTCGGTTTATCCTTCATAAAACCGTGTTGACTGAAGGATTGTGGTTTAACTTTGCAAATGTTTTCGAGAACAGTTTCTAATTATTCGCCTTAAATTGCAATAGTTTTATCGTTACGTTTTACTCCCGAATGTCTGCATTTATTATAATTTCTTCCCTTTCGAAAACCTTTATGTTTTCTTTGAATTCTTGTTTATCGGGCACACGTTTTTAAGAGATCTGCTCCAATTGCTGTGTAAGAGCCATGTGTGGCTGAATGGATTCATCATCTAGTTGGTGTCCAAAATCAATGGGCTGACGTCTTTCTGGTTTTCTGATAATCACATCTCTATGGCCTGACTGACCTCCTCCTGTTGATGTGTTAGGCAGTTGGGGGATTACGGTCTCTTCCTGTTGCTGTGTAACATTTTGAGAGGATTTATCCAGAGCTCACGTCGCTCAGATGCTACAGCATCTAATAAGGTGGAGCTCAGGAAGAGCAAGGAGGATCAAAGATTGATAGGAGTTCTATATCAAACTGAAAGCTTCAATACAAATACTGGGTATGTTAAAAAAAACACGAAAATGAGATATACAAGTTTGAGGCTACAGCAGTAACAATGTACTGTTTAAATAATATCTAAACTGTGTTAACCCAACTGAATGCTAATGCTGGGAAAAATGGATTTCATGAGTATGTGTGAGATGGCTTGTGTTAACATTATCCATTCCTGAAGAAGGGCTCTTGCCAGAAACGTCGACTCTCCTGCTCCTTAAATACTGCCTGACCTGCTGCCCTTTTCCAGCAACGCATTTTCAGCTCTGATCTCCAGCATCTGCAGTCCAATCTTTCTCCTTGTATGAACATTATGTCGAGCACCGAGCTCGAGATCAGGTTATTTAGGAATTGGTGGTGGATGATCAGAAGAGCTAATTGAAACTTTTGATGCAAAGGACCTTTTGGGACCAGTGACCACAATGCATTTGTTTTCTTTTATGACGTTTGACTACACGATAATTTTTGTTTTATTTGAAGTAACCATTATAAATCTGAGTCATGCAATCCATGAAGGTGTTAGGAGGAAGTGGGGATTGCTGGTGCTGGAGATCCGAGTCAAAGGTAGGGTCAGGCAGCATACGAGGAGTAGGAGTACAGATGTTTTGGGCATAAACACTTCATCAGGAATAAGGCTTGTGGGCCAAGGGGGCTGAGAGATAAATGAGAAGGGGGTGTGGAAATGGAGAGGTAGTTGGGAATGCGATAGGTAGATGAGGATGGGGTTGAAAGTGATAGATAACGAACGGAGACAGAACGCCTCATTGACTGCATCCATTACACCCAATGTGGTATTCTCTACATGGGCGAGACAGGACGCCAACTTGTGGATCATTTCAGAGAATATCGCTGGGACAACCACATTGACCAACTCCACGTCTTGTGGCTGAACACTTTAACTCCACTTCCCACTCAGCCAAGAACATGAGGGTTCTAGGGCTGCTCCATTTTCACTCCCTATCCACCAGAAGGCTGAAGGAGGAAAGCCTCACCTTCTGCCTTGGGATTCTCCAACCACAAGGGATCATGCTGGATTTCACCAGTTTCCCCGCTTCCCCAAACCCCATCTTATCCCAGTCCAACCTCCCAACTCCCTTTTGAACGTTCCAATGTGTCCACCTTCCATCCCATCAGCATCACCTTCACCAACTTATTAAATCAAAGGAGGCAGCTATGAAAAATGCCAAGTGCTGTAGTAAGCCAGTGGATACAGAGAAATGTAAGGCCCAGTAAAGGGTGGCCAAGAAACTGAGAAGAAAATCGATAAACGTAAAGCATGCAAACAAAAGAAAACCAAAAGACTGCTAATAAACTTCTATCAATGTAAGAAACAAAATCAAAAACAAGGTCAAATGTGGGACAGTGAGTGTGCAGACAGGATCATTTATTGGAGAGAACAGAGAAATCACAGGGAAAAGTAACAGCTATTTTCGTGTCCATCTTCAAGGAAGAATATCCAGAAATTCTCCCAGAAATACCAAGAGACCATGGGACTTGTGTAAGTAAAATCTAAGATCATTCTTATCAGTGATGAGGATGTCTTTGAAAGGATAGCTGGATTGAGTATTGATAAATCTGATCGACCAGATGTAGTTCATACAACTATTTCAGATGAAGCAGCAATAGACATGTTGCTTGCATTACAATTTAAGCAAGGATGAAGATGGAGAGCGGTGAACAACAGATCAGTAACTTGTTATCTGCGGTCGACAAGTCTGTTAGACTCAAGTACAAAGAACGTGCTTCTAGATATATAGACAGTAATGGCAAAATTGGGAAGTATGATAATGCATCGATGAAATGAAACCCATAAGTGGTAAACGTTTTTGTGGTATGGTTTGAAGATGATTCTTGTAGACATTGGCAATGAGGAGCCAATGGAAAATGTATAGTTGGCCATTCAGGTGCAATTTTTTAAGACCTCACACAGTAAGCGCATAAGAAAAATTAAAGTGCAAGGTGTTGGGAAGAATATATGCAAATTGGACATAAAATTAGGTTTACATTCATGTGAATGTAATTGCAATGTAGAATATGCCGTGCACCAGTTGTAAAAAGTGCTGGTGAGACTAAACTTAATGTATTGTGTACCATTTGGAGTCGCAATCTAAGATAGAATATAGTGACTACAGAGGAACTGCACAAGGTATTATCCAGATTAATCCCTAAAATTGTAAGATTGTCTGATGGGAAAACTCAGCCTGTGATCTTGAGTTTTATAACATGATTGTAATGAATTTTAGAAATATCGAGGGGACTGAATAACAGAGGGACATGGAGAAGTGCAAACAGGCGAAATTAGCGAGAATCCCACAATCTTTTACACGTACAAGTAGAACAGAATATTCAGCCAACTGTTAGTGCCCATTAGAAACAAAGGTGTCAATCTGTGTGTGAAGCTGGTGAACATTGATAGATTGTTACATGAGATTTTCCCATCTGTTTTAGGAAGGAGGAGGCAGGTAGAGAAATCGAGAAGATGGACTGGAAAGCCCTTGAACAGATTGACGTAAAATATGAGCAGGGATTTGAGGCTTTGTCCGGTATAAAATTGGACCAATCTCCCTGTCTGGATGAGTTGTTTCACAGGCTGCTGTTGGGGTCAAAAGAGGAAACAGCCTGACTGAAAATATTAAGCAGAATCTGACCATAGGGGAGGTGCCAGAAGACTGGCGAACATCTAATACGATTCCACTTCACAGTAAGGGTGGTAGAGATAGATCCGGAAACTATTGACAAGCGAGTGTTGGATCACTGTTAGGGAAAATACTGGAGAAAATAGGGAAGGAGAATATTGAACTCCAATCAGAGTGGCAAGGTTTGATCAGAGATAATCATCATGACTTTATCAGAGGGAAATCACATCAAATGAATTTGATTGAAGTAGTTTGAGGAGGTTGCTTATTTAGTTTTGCAGCAAAGTCTTTGACAAATTTCCACATGGGAAACTGAAAAATAAAGTAAAATCTCGCAGTATCAATGATAACTTGAGACGTTATAACAAAAGTTGTCGTCGTGTCAGGAAACAGAGGGTGGTGGGAGAAGGCTGTTTGTGTGACTGGAGACTAGTGTCCCCTGGTGTACCGAAGGGATCAGTGCTGTGTCCCTTATTGTTTGTGTTTATTCATAAATGGTGCAGATGTGAATCTGCAGGGAGGTGAGTAGAGGAAGTGGGAGTTGTGATAAGTAAGTTTGCATTTGATACAATGATTGGCCGGGTGGTTGGCAGTGAGGAGGAAGGCCTTATGTGACACGAAGATACAGATGGAATGGTCAGACGGGTGGATCAATGGCAGATGGAATGTGAATCTGATAAATATGAGATGATGCACTTTGGAAGAAGGAACCAGGCAGGGGAGAACTCAATGAATGGCACCACACTAGGAAGCTCAGAAAGTGCTCCTCCACACATCCCTGAATGTGACTGGACATGGAAATGGACTAGTTAAGAATTGGACATTGGGTGTAGCGTTTATTAATCAGGGTGTAGATTATAAATGTTATACAGGGCTTTGGTTCGGACAAAATGGAATACTGTATGCAGTTCTGGGAGCCACATTACAGAAAAAATGTGATTGTACTGGAGGGTGTGCAGAGGAGATTCACCAGGATGTTCCCTGGGATGGAGTATATCAGCTATGAAGGGAGGCTGGATAAGATCGGGTTGCTTACTTTGGAGCAGACAAGGCTGAGTGGGATGTGATTCACTTGGATAAGATTATGAGGGATATGGACAGGGTGAATAGACAACAGCTATTGCTTTTCGTCAGAGGTTCAAGAACAAGGGAGCACGCTTTAAAAGTGAGGAACAGAGGGGATTTTTTTTTCATCCAGACGGTGTTCGGGTCTGGAATGCTCTTTCTGAGAGGGGAGTTATCATGGGCAACCCCACAACCGTTAAAAAGTGTTTGGATGAGCTCTTGGAAGTGTCATAGCATTCCCGGCTATGGGCCTGGTGTTGGAAAGTGAGACTAATATAGATTGTACTGTATTTCTGTTGACACAGAGTGTATATTCCTGTCAGTGTAAGTGGTAGAAGGTCAATTAATGAGCAGCTGAAATCGTAATTGATCGGTTTCTGAAGAATATATACACAAGGGTTATAAGAGTGATCTGTAATAGCTAGTTAAATCGTGTCAATGTAAGACGTATGAGAAAGTAAGTGCAGCTTCCTGACAATCTGAAACCAGAGAATGGGAAATGGGGAATGAGGAAATGGCAGAACTATGAAGCCACTACTTCAATTCTGTCTTCACAAAACTTGCTAATAACACTAGGAAAAGCAAGTCTGGTGTGGAAAAATGATATAGTATATGAAACATAGAACATAGTAAGTAAATAGTTTAGGATAAATTATTGGGACTGAAAATAATGGTCATAGACAACACTAACATAGATTTATGAAATGGGAATTAAGATTGAAAAATAGACTGGGAGACAAATGAAAGAGAAGCAATGGATATAATACATTGGGATTTTCAGAAAAACTTTGGTAAAGATCCAAGCCTATTTTGCAAAATAAAATCTTTGTGGACTGGGGCTAATATCTGAACATGTTACTAGAATGGGACAGCTGGCAGGAAACAGTGAATAGAAATAAACAGACTCGTCAAACAACAGCTTGATATTGTCTGCAAAGTATGATTCTGCGAGTATGATTTCAATGTCCACCACCAAGAGTGGCTCTGCAGCAGCATTACTGATGGAGCTGGTCAGATCCTAAAGGATATAACAGCGAGACTGGGTCTGCGGCAGGCGGTGAAGGAACCAACGAATGGAAAATGCATACTTGACCACATCCTTATTATTCTGCCAATTGCAGAAGTATCTGCCCATGACAATATTGGTAAGAGTGAGTACTGCATAGTCATTGTGGAGACAAAGTTACACCTTCACAATGAGAATAACCTCCACAATTTTGAGTAGCACAATTTATGTGCTAAATAAGGCAGACTTAGAACAGATCCAACAGCTCAAGTCTGGGTTTCAATAAGGCGCTGTGTGTCAGCAATAGCAGTAGAATTGTACTTCAGTGCAACCTCATAGCCTGGCATATTCTCCTCACAACAATTACCATAAATCCAGAGGATCAACCTTGGTTCAATGGAGTGTGCAGGAGGGCAGGAACAGCACCGGGCACACGTCACATTGAGATGTCAGCCTGGTGAATCCACGAAACAGGTCTACGCGTGCTCCAAACAACAGAAGCAGTAAGTGATCCCACAAGCAACGAATCAGAACAAAGCTCTGCAGTCCTTCCACTTCTAGTTGAGAAACGCTGGGGACAATTAAACAATTCAGTGGAGGAAGAGATTCCACAAATATCCCCATCCTTAAATATGGAAAACCCCAGCACCTCAGTGTATAAGATAAGGATGATACATTCGCAACAATCTTCAGTCAGCCTCCTCCAGTGGTCCTCAGCAATTCAGTTACCAGTCATCAACCAATTCGATTCAGTCCACGCGATATTCAGATTCACTGACAACTTGTGCTCCGGAACTTGGCACTGCCCTAGCAAAGCTGTTCCAATACCATTACAACAACGATATTTACCCGATTATGTGGAAAATTACCGAAGTATCTCTTATACATAAAAAGTAGAACAAATACAATCCGGCCAATTACCAACCCATCAGTCTACTCTCGATCATCAGTAAGGTGATGGAAGGTTTAAGTGCTTTCAGCAGCACCTGCTCAACAATAACCTCGTCCATGACGCCAGTTTGGTCTCCACCTGAGCCACTCAGCTCCTGATTTCATTACCTTAGTTCACACATGGACAAAAGAGCTGAATTCCAGAGGTGGGGTGAGAGTGACAGCCCATTAAAATAAGGCAGCCTTCGAAAGATTGTGACACCAACGGGCTTTAACAAACCTGGAATCAGTAGGTATCAGTGGCAAACTCCCAACTGGTTAGAATCATACCTGACACCTGGGAAGATGGTCATGGTTGATTAAGGTCAGCCAACTCAGCTCCAGGACAAGTCTGTCGGAATCCCTCGGGCAGTGGCCTAGGCCCAAACATCTTCAGGTCTGCTTCATCAATGACTTTCTCTCCATTTTAAGGTCAGAATTGGGGAGGTTCGCAAATGATTGCACAATATTCAGCAACATTTTTGGCTCCTCAGATACTGAAACAGTCCATATCCAAATGTGAAAATTTCTGGACAGTATCCAGGCTTACACGTGGCAAGTAATATTGACGCCACACAAATGCCAGACTGTGACCACCACAACTAAAATGCAATCTAATCACTACTCCTTGGCATCAATGGTGTTACCATCACTTAATACCCTATTATCAAATTCCTGGCGGTTAATCATTGCTCAGAAACTCATTGGACTCGCCACATAAACACAATAACGACAGGAGCAGGTCAGAAGCTAGGAATACTGCAGTGAGTAACTCATATCCTGAATTCCAAAAGCCTGTCCATTATCTATGATGCATAAGTCAGAAGTGTGATAGAGTACTCCCCATTTTGCTGGATGAGTTCAGCCCCAACAACACTCAAGAATCTTGATACCATTCAGCACACAGCAGCCAGTTTGAGTATAGTTTTATCGACAATGCTCAACCATCAACGTTCAGCAGCAACAGTTTTTTTTTACTATCTACAGGTTGCACTGAAATGATTCACCAAAGATCCTCAGACACCATCTTCCCAATACACGAACATGCCTTTCCAGAAGGACAAAGGCAGCAGATGTATGGGAAAGCCAACATCTTCAAGTTCCCCTCCAAGCCATTCACCATCCTGACTTGGAAATATATCACCGTTCCTTCACTGTCACGAGGTCAGAATCCTGGGATTCTCTCCCTAATGGCATTGTGGGTCAACCACAGCAAGTGGACTGCAGCAACTCAACAAGGCAGCTCATCACCACCTTCTCAAGGGGAACTTGGGACAAGCAATAAATGCTGGCCTGGCCAGTGACACCCAGATACACAAAATAAATAAATTTGAAAAATGAAATTAACAGGAAAGTTGCTGAGTGCTCGGGCCTCACTTGTTCACAATACCCATTAAACATTTGGTTGTGGGGATCAAACACAATATATCCCAGCCTGCTGACAGCACTAAAGGGTGTGGGATTGCGAGTGGCTGAGGCGGTTGTAAAAAAAGCTCCAAGGTGACATACAAGTGGGGTGAATGGGCAAATACGTGACAGAGGGTGACCACTACAACTAAAATGCAATCTAATCACTACTCCTTCGCATTCAATGGTGTTACCATCACTGAGTAAAGGTGACGGGGTGTCCTTGTTATGGAAACAAAAGATGGTCAGCCTATGTTTGAACCATGTTGATCTACAAAGCGCTGCATGCTCCTTTTTATTGTTTCCTTCTGTGCAGCCCTCCGAGGTCAATGCAGCGCAGTGAGTTCTCAACCCAGAGGTCAATACTGGGAATGGCATTGACATGCTGACCAGGGTACATAGACCCTCCAAGCGTGGAGCTGTACCATTGCTCTGGACCTCCCTGTACACCAGTCACTGAAAGCAATATTGATTGATCAAAAAGCAGTTAGGAAGATAAATGATGTATTGTCCTTGATTTCAGGAGGATTTGAGTCCAGGAGTAAGGGTGTCTTACTGCAGCTGTACAGGACCTTGAAGAGACCCTATCTCGAACATTGCGCAGTATTGTGTGCAGTTTTGATCTCATTAGCTAATAAAGGACAAGCCTAGCACTGAGGGAGTGCAGTGAAGTATGGCCAGACTGATGTCTGGCATGACAGGCTTATTGTGGGAGCAGAGTTTGGGGCGACTGGACCTGTATTCCAAGGGCTTTAGGAAAATGAGTGGAGATCTCAGTGAGATATATAAAACTCTGACAAGGTGAGACGGATTGGAAACAGGCATGATAAATCCCCAGGCTGTGGTGTCTAAACAAAGGACCACAGTATTAGGTACAGGCAGGCCACTCTGCGTTGAGATGAGAATAAATGTCTGCACTCAGACACTGGTGACCCTGCGGAATTTTCTCACACCTGGAAGCCAAGGCACTGAATATAAATAAGCATTTTGAGACACTAAAGTGATGAGGGGAGAGCAGGAGTACGGTGTGGAAATACAGTGCCAGCCATCATTATACAGAATTCGGTAGCAAACACGATGGACCAAAGGGACAACTGCACTTCCAATTTTATAGCTTTACAAGGTTACTCACCTTAACAGATATATTCATAGAGTGGGATAAGTGCATTGAGGAGATGTTTGAACATGAACTAGAATAAAGGAGACTAAATGTGTTGTATGACCTCTTCCTTTACCGGTGCTCCTGTGTAGTCTGTGGGAAAGTTGTCACAAACTCTAAGATATTAGGAAAGAGGTCACTGCAGGATCGACAGGATTGTGTTTGCCGTTCCCTTTTCCGATACAGAGGCTGGTGCCGGGTGTTCTGTCTGGTTTTATCCTTTAAGGCCTCGGAGCAGTTTGATATAATAGAGTGTCTTGCTTGGCCGATTCAGAGACCATTGAAAAGTTTATCACATGTCTGTGTGTCTGGAGTCATATTTAGGCCAGACCAGGAAAGCACAGGAGATTCACTTCCTGAAAGTATATTGGTGAAGAAAATTGGTGTTTACAATCGACATTGGCTTCAAGGTCATATTATGGACATCAGATTTTGTATCTTAATATTTTATTAATTATTTTTCATTTCCACAAGCTGCCAGAGCATTAGCCAAGTCTGGATTAGTAATCCAGTAACATTTCCACCAAAGCACCATCTCCACATGGGGACCTACCAGAAACCACACTGAGCAGGGTATGTCTGTGCTGCTTGACAGCTCTGTCAAAAATAACTCCCAGCAATTTGACTATCGGGATTGTACTGAGGGAGTGGTAATTGGTTAGATTGTATTTATTCTACTGTTATGGGACTGGACATAGCCGAGTAATTTTCCACATTACCACGGAGATGTCGGAGTTGTACCTGGAATGAAACAGCTTCCCCAGGGACATGGCTTGTTGTGCAGCACAAGTCTTCCTATTGCAGGAATGAGGTCAGAGCCCAATTCCTTTGTCGTATGTACCGTGATCAGCTGTTTCTTCATGTCACGTGCATCGAATATAATTGATTAAAGACTGGCATCTATAATTCTGTGGGCATCATGACGATGGTGAAGTGGATCATCGACTCAACACTTCTGGCTGAGGATGGTGCAGATAGTACATCCTTGTCTTTTACAATGTTGTGTAGGGCTGTTCGATTTTCTCGAATGGGAATGCTTGTGGATCCCTTTCTTGCGTGGTTTGTTTAATCGTCCATCGCCATTTGTGACTAAATGTGGAATGACTGCAGAGCTTCAATCAGGTCTGTTGGTCATGTGTGGTAGCTTTAATGGGTTAGCATCAGGTTTAGGTTCACGTGGTTCTGACCCTGACATGTTCACCCACAGTCATTACTGAAACATAGATCATGTTGATTTTAATGGCAGACTAAGTAGATTATTCCTGTTCAAAATATTTCAGGTGGTGGTTGAATGGTGTTTTGCTTCTCCTGCTGCTGTGGAGTACACTACGACATGAATACGCAGTTTTGAGCTTCAGTATCTGAAATGCAATTCTGTTGTGTGTCCCCTAGTTCACATCGAGACCCTTTCACCCATCAGCCCTGCACTCAGTGACTACTCTGGTTTCTGATGTTGTAACACTTCGTTTTCATATTCCCATTCTGCTGAGGTCATACTTCCAATCTGACAAATTCAATAGAAAAAAAACTTTTAACTGATTTTAATTCAATTGTTTAATTCATCTGAATCTTTTTCCTTGAGTAATACCATCTTCTGTATTTAGGATGAATATCTTGCCCTCTGTTTCTCTCCCTGACAATGATTAAGAGCTCTGTAGTGTCAGTGATGCCAGCCTTATGTTGTTTCAGTGTCAATGAATTCTCTGGATTCCCAATCATCTTCACCACATTGTATGTTTTCTCTTTTGTTTTGATGCCTTATCACTGATGGCTGACTTGTCCTCCCATGAGTATATTTCATCTTCTTTGGGAGAATTTCTGATATCCTCCGAATTATCCAACATAAATTCATACCATTGCTTCTCCATGGTCTTCCCTGCTCGGCTCCCCTTCCAATTTACTCTGGCCAGCCCCTCCCTCATGTCTTTGTAGTTACATTGCTCAGTTATAATCGCATTACATGAAGAAGAGAGCAACAGATATAAATCGAAAGCAGAAGTTTTGAGAAATGGGACATAAAGAATAATTGGCAAATTTCTTAACTAGACACAAAACGAGAACGGGAGAGCAGATATAGATGAGGAAATGTGAAAAATGAGAAAACTAGATTATCGAAAAAAGTAGATGTACATCCCTCAATATTTTGGCAATTCCTGTGTGCTGTGGTTCTTTGTACAGTGCATGCACAACAGAGTAATCTGTTCAAATGGTGGGTCTGATGCAAGCATTTTAATCTCCAATAATATTACAGACGCTCGGTTTGGAAAGAACGCAGCAGGCCAGTATATTTAATTCCCAATAGAAAGGGGATTAAGTGAAATAAGTTGGGATACCAGAAGCAAGAATTTATAACACACATCCTTATAAGAATGAGAGATTAGAGTAGAGAATTCCAGAAAAGGAGGGAACATTGAGAGAAGGGTAACATATCACATTTTATGAGCATCAAGTAACGTTTCATCAATTTTATACATCATGTGCATCGTTTGTCGATAACTGTGTCTATGTTATTCATTTAGACTATGTTACGCACAAATGAAACATATCCACACACACACATTATTTAAACAGTGTATACAAAATCATTTCCCGCCCTTGAAATGTTCCTGTTGTCGTGTTAGCAGGATACATGAACACCAACTGACCACGAAAAGACATGATCCACTATCACTATATTTCATACATACAGACAAAGACGGGCGCCACTTTGACTGGGATAACACACGCACATACTAAGACACGCAAGGATGTTCTTAGAGGAATGGCATTCTAACAAGAAGTCTATCAATAATAACATCAATTTATATCCTATCTACCTTCTCATGTAATAAAGCAAACTGGAAATAACATTACCCACCTTAAGAAACCAAGACCTATAAATAGAGAGGCAGGACATACCACCAGCACTTCAGTGGAGACACTCACTGATGATGTCACCTAGTCATGGTGACGAAACGTATGAAAACAAACCTTCATGTTCAGCGAGCAAACTTGCATACATATAAGTTGTTATTTTTCATTAATTACTGAAAGTTAGGAGTTCTCTGTCACCCAAGTTTCAACAGATTATGATGCGAGGTGAGCTTTTCTGGGTGTGTGGTTTTAATTTACAGAGGGGTTCAACATTGATATCATAACAGTTTGGGGCCTTGCCGTATGGGATTTGGTCAGACTTGAACACATTTTGGGTAGAAAAGGTCCCAGCAGATTCCAACACGTGGCAATTAGTAACCTACATCTTCAAATAAAACCGGAGGGAAAATTCATTTAACGTTGTTAACTTGGGGTTGGTTCAATTAAAACGTAGAGAAATGGCTTTTAACATTACTAAAGAGGTTCCCAAATTTGCCAAGGAAGGTTAGGAAGGCAGAAGACGGAATATTTTTAGAATTAGTAAATAGGTTAGAATTGGGTTTAACCAGGGACAAAAGGAAAACTGAAATTGAAATGGAGATAGTCAAGCAATTTGGTGTGTCAGAGAAACAGGCAACTGCAGCAGAGTTCGAAAAAACTTAAATTACAAGTGCAAGGTTTGTGAAGGTCTATAGCTCACGTTGAGGTTTCGGGTGTAGGTTTGCTCGCTGAGGTGTAGGTTTGATATCCAGACGCTTCGTTGCCTGGCTAGGTAATATCATCAGTGGCGACCTCCAAGTGAAGTGAAGCTGTTGTCTCCTGCTTTCTATTTATATCTTTCTCCTGGATGGGGTTCTTGGGATTTGTAGTGGTGTCATTTCTTGTTCATTCTTTGAGGGGTTGATAAATGGTATCTAGATCTATGTGTTTGTTTATGGCGTTGTGGTTGGATCTATTTTGGGACAGGCTAAGCAAAGACATGCCAGAGAATTCCTAGAGGCCTGGCACTCCAACCATTTGTATTTTCACTCTTTCAGACATGTTACTCAAGAGCGTGATAATTTGTGGAATTGGGACAGAAATTAAGGTTGGGGACAGAAACATCACAGTGGAGTGCCAAATCAAGATTGGGGAACTAACAGTGAGATGAGTGATAGATGGTCAGTCCCAGGAATGCAGTTTGTTCTTGTGAACGATTTAATAGGATCCAAGGTGGGAGATACACCCCTTGTGGTGGAGAAGTCAAATGAAAACTAGGGAATTGAGGAGTTAAAAGAAATATATCCAGGAATTTTCCAGACTGTGGAGTAATAACATCCCACTGTCATAAGTTACAACAGAAAGAAAAAACTAAAAAAAAAGACAAAGGAGTTGATGTTCAGGTAACTGACACCCTGTGTGATGTCACGGTGCAGGAAAAACCTGAACGTGGAGAAAAACGGTAGGTTAGTGCAGAAGGGAAATGGGCCGAAGTTGGCTAGATCGTTTGACTGGTAGCATACTTTGTTACGTTAGCACGGAAACTAACTGCAAGTGCTCACCGAAGTGTATGGAAGACTCAGGCTAAGGTACAAAAGCAATTCCAGTGCCTGGAATGCACAAGGATGTGGTTAATCTTTGTTGTACATGTAACACATGCCAAATGGTAGATAAGTCACAAGTGGTAATAAAACCAGCACCTTTGTTGCAAGTTCCTGCATCGAAGAAATTTTCACGTGGTGCATGATTAATTGTGTACCTCCCCTTTCCAAAATAAAAGTGGAAACCAATATTTGCTGACATTAATGGATGTGTCTCCCAGATTTCCAGAGGCATTTCCATTATGGAGTGTTAATGAAAAAGGGGAGGTGCAGTGGTTGGTAGTTTTTTTTCACTCGTTGTGTGCACCGCAGAGAGATTCAGTCAGTCCAAGAGTCTCATTTTACCGTTCAGGTGTTTAAGGAAGTCATGGATAGCTTAGGCATACAGCACTTCAAATCAAGGGCGTCCCATCCTGAATCCCAGGGAGCATTGAAAAGTTAGCCTCAGACGCTGAAGACGATGTTAACAGCGTACTATCAGGATTGGCCAAATGACTGGGATAAAGGTGTCCCATTAAATTGCTTATCATCGAAGATGCCCCAAATAAATCTACTCCGTTTACTTCCTTTGAGTTAATCTACGTACATGAAGTGAAGTCCTTTGAATTAAATTAAATTGAAATTGACAGGACCGAAGTCGGAGATCTCACACTTGGATTATGCATGTGAGGTGAGGGAGATATTAGATGGAGTAGGTAAGTGAACTAAATAGCACATGAAGAGCGTACAGCGTACAGAGAAGCAGGAGGGGCTGACGTATTAGTAGTTTATGTAATGTTCAAGATACCAGAAGCCAACTGAATTTGAATATTATCGTTTGGGCACCTGGAAAGCAATCAAATTATGAGAATTATTCTACCATGGGGAGTATATAAGCCCAGCATTTTGAATACTGGAGGGAGAGCCATAGCTATCCAACAGCAGAGCAACTGCTGCAGAGCAGGAGTGCTAACTGCCCCTGTCAAGAACTCTCTACATGTTCATGTCAAACCTACTTGCAGTAAAACAAAACGTGACCCAGGGAGATCAGCAGCTGGATGAGTGAACACAGCGGGGCAGATAAAGACTGTGTCGTCTTGACATTGTGATGTTTAATATGTGTGTTGGTAGAACAGCATATTTTCAGAGAGTTGGAAACAGATGGTAAGTAGCTAAGAAAAGAGGGTCTTGTATTTGTGAACAGCTGTGGTTTAGTGTTTACGATTAAAGTTAACAAACTAATTTGTGAATATTTGTTTAAATAGTGGATTGTAGGAGATCTGTGTCACACATATTTTAACATATTACGAGCTGAGGCGAGCTTTTCTACGTGTTTGGTTTTAATTAACAGAGGGGTTCGTCTCCACCTTGTAAATATCCATCCACACTAAACCCATTTCCTTGCATTTGGCCCACATCCTTCCAGTCCTTTCCTATCCACATATTTATCCAAAAGTTTTAAAAATGTTGGTAATGTACCCCCCTCCCCCTCAACCTCATCTGTTGGCAGCTCATCCACGTAAATGCCCTCTGTGTGAAGAAGTGTCCCCTCACGTTCCCTTTATTCATTCCCTTGTAACCTTAAACTGATCCCCTCTATTCTCGATTCTCTAAACCTTGGAAAAAGACTAAGAGCATTCGCACTATCAATACCCCTCATGATCTTATACAGCTCTATAAGGTCACCCTTCAGTCTCCTACACTCTATAGAAAAGATACTAGCTTGTCCAACCTCTGTCTATAACTCAGACCATTGGGTCCTGGCAACATCCATGGGAATTTGTTCTGCACTCTTTCTAATTTCATAAAATGCTCCCTATAACAAAGTGACAAAAACTGAACAGAATACTCCAAGTGCAGCCTTACCAAAGTCCTGTATACCTGCAACATAAATTCCAAACTTCCATGTTCAATGCCCGGCCTGATGAATGGTAGTGTGTAAAATGTCTTCTTCACTGCCCTGTCTACCTGTGAGTCCACTCTCAGAGAACCGTGCACCTGGACGCTCAGGTCTCTCTATCCACGACACCCCGTTAGGCCCTCCCATTCACCATGAAACTCCTACCTTGATTTGAGTTTCCAAAACGCAAGACATCATGGATCTATATTAAATTCCATTTGCTATTTCTCGGCTCACTTCCCCACCTGATTAAGGTCCGGCGGCAATTTCTAATAAACGTCCTCACTGATCACGCTCCCAATTATATTAGTGTCATCTGCAAACTGACTAATCATGCCTTGTACATCTTCAACCAATTCATAGATAATAAGCAGCATTGGACCCGGCCCCAGTCTGACAAACATTCTTCCACTAAACCTTCTGCTTCCGACCATCAAGCCAACTGTGTATCCAATTGGCCAGTTCCCACAACATTCCACGTGATGGAACCTTCCAGAGCATGTGGAAACATATCAAAGGCCTTACTGAAACCCATAGAGACTACGTTTACCGCTCGGCCCTCATCAACCTTCTTGGTAACTTCATCAATGAACTCTAATAAATTTGGGAACAATGATCTCCAACTCACAAGTCTATGCTGACCACTCCGAATCAAACACTGTGTAAGTATTGGGTGCAGTCAATGGTACGCTGTCCTTTACTGTAAGATGATTCAAGTTCTTAAGTAATGACATCTTCCAGCTGTTGTAAGGCCTTGCTGAGAGAGTGGTTGGGACACTCTCTACAGATTTGATCTCCTTTGTAAGGAATGATTTCCTTACCACAGACAAGCATGATGGTATCATGAGGATAGAGTGAAAAAGCTGAGTGTTTAATCAGTAGAGATTTGAGAGAAGAAGAAATGGTGACGCTAAACACGAGGAGTGGCAGCGATCATTTACTTCCAAAAGAGACATTGACAGGGTGATAAATTCCATACTTTACCTCGGATTGATTGGTTTGATTTATTGTCACATGTACCTCAGTACAGGGAAACACTTTATTTATGAGCAGTGGAGGCAGATCATAGGAAGCATGGATAGGCAGATCATAAGATGAAAATTAACTTGGGCAGAGTAAGGCATACATGTTACATTGAACAAGACGTGCACTCGACAGGATCAACATGAACAAGATCAGCATTATTTGAACTTAGAGAGTCCATTCATCTGTGTATGTGACCTTCCTAATCGTCTATATGCCTAAATTAACTCGCCCCACGTTATTGTGCAGTCGGCGTGTGAACCCGCACTGAACGCCATGTTGCTCACAATCCCCAACAGTAGCCACAATACCTTCCATCTGAAACAGGTAGCCATTCCCACCAGCTTCCGCCCGACATAGAGAACACCAGGCTGGCTTGTCTGAGATGATTATTGCCTTCTTGTGACTTTAAACAAGACATATGGCTTCCCTCCTCACCACTAGAAAACTGTGTTAATGTCCCACGTGTGTATCATGACCGACGGAGCTACGAGGAACAACGTGGGACAGTCTGTCTGTGCAGCCTGTGCTCCACTTGGTCATCATGTTATATCATCAATTAGGAGACAGCGAGGACTGTGGATGCTGGAGATCAGAGTAGACAGCAGTTTGCTGGAAAAGCACAGCAGGTGAATTGACATTTCGGGCATAACCTATTCATCAGGAATCAGTATCAATGACCTCATTCTGCCGCTGTGTAAGTGCACTGAGGTGGGAATGGCCTCCTACTGTTCCTGTGTAAGTGATTTAAGGGACTGAATGGCTTCTTCCTCGTCTGATTGCACAGGGCCAAAGGCCTGGCTGGGTTATCCCTGGTTCCTGTTTGACAGCTCGATGTGCTGACAAGTGTGATGATGCTGTAGCTTTAAGTGGTTATTTTGTTCTGGTTTCTTTTAAGCGAGAGATTGAATGATTGTTACAAAGCTGGCTAGTTCAGACCACTTGAGTAACAGCTAGGGAGGCCTTGGTTTATTTTAATGCAGCCTGAATGTGTGTGGCCAGCTCTCACAGATTAGGATCTCTGGGTTTTGCTTTCTCAGTAAGATCAGAAATTATTGGGGTCTCCACAGAGTTGGAAGCTTCAGTGACTATTTCCTGGCTGCTACCCTTGCTGACATTTCTAATGATGCAGTTTTTAATTCATGGATTGGAGAGATATTTGTGACATTCTGTGTCTGAATTTTTCTTTTTGCCAAGGGCTGTGTTTATAGGATTTTCCTATATTGGAACAGTTCATTAGTAATAGTTATTGTGGTTCTGTTCGCTGAGCTGGGAATTTGATTTGCAAACGTTTCGTCTCCTGTCTAGGTGACATCCTCAGATTCAATCAATAAACACATCGACCTGGACCCAATATACCGGCCACTGCAGTGGACAGCTAGAAGTGATAACTGGAAGCAGCAGATTCAAACCACTATAAATGCCGGAGGAAACATCACCAAAGCGCTTCACAGGAGGCTCCCAAGCACTGAGGATGTCACCTAGTCAAGAGATGTAACGTCTGCAACACAAATTCCCAGCTCAGCGAACAGAACCACAACAACGAGCACCCGAGCTACAAATCTTCTCACAAACTTTGAATTAGTAATAGTTCCTAGATCTGTTCTTCTGTTAACTTGTCCAATATAATTTCATTATTCTAAATTCCTCTTTCTTTGATTTTATTTCATCTTTCGTGTTTAAGTAAATGGTATTTTGCTTCTCACCGAGTAGTTTGACCTGTCACATTGCATCTGAAACAGACATTGTATATTTACTTTAAAATAAGAAAACATCTGAGTCTAGGCTACTGCCTTCAAATATTGTCGAGGAGATTTAATGTGGTCCATTAAACTCGACTCATTCTCTTCCAGAGTAATAGGCTTGAGGCACTGAATGGGCTGTCCCTGTGCTTCTCCAATAGTGTCAATTGGCCTAATGACTTCCTCATATTCCTGTGAAACCAGCGTGAAGTGCGGAATGAACTCTTATTTTACTGTGGCAATGTGCAGTGTCAGGCAGTATTTTTACATGAATGTTACGGACTCTGTAAAAGCACAGGCCTCAGTAGAGTTTGGGTCTTGTTGCACGTGGACACAGACCAGTTGAGGAGCTGATGGGGCCGTCAAATTATTCGGAACATTGTGGAATCTTCAGTGACCATCCCCACTTCTAATCTTATGGTGGAGAGAGTGAGGTTGAGAGACATTGATGAAGCAGCTGAAGATGCTTGTGAAGGGGAAACTACCCTGAGGATCTCCCACAGAGCTGACCCAGGACTGAGATGATGCACACCTTCCTTTGTGCAATGTTTGACTCCAAACACTGGAGAGTTTACTCTGATTCCCATTAAGTCCAGTTTTGTTACGCTTCTTGATGTCAGCAGAAGGCAACCACTGCCTTGATATCAGGGCCAGTCATTTTTATCTGAACACTTATGTCAACCTCTTTTGTTCATATCAATAAGCTATGATATAAGGGCAGCAAGTGCTTTATTCACACAGGTCACATTGAATGTCAGGATTTGCCTCCTCAAGAGTGTTGGGGGAGCCAGATGACTGAAAGTATTTCAAAAGGAGGTAGATGGATACTGACGTGTCAGAGAGTTGAGGGCGATGAAGAATTGGGTCTGAAAGAGGATTTGAGACCAAGAGTAGATCAACAACGATCTTAGTGAAGGACAAGGCAGGCTTGGGGACTGAACGGGCTGCTCCTGTTTCTGATGTTCTCACATTCTGTTATTGAATAGTTAGTGGGTGTAAGTTTCATGCATGTGCAATTACTGTACGTTGCAGTCAGGAGGCCAGAGCATTCTGTGAGCCATCACTGGCTGAGGTACGGGGGCGGCATTCACAGTGAATCTGGGACTACAACATGATCAACAAACGAAACACAAGTTTCAGAGACGGGAAGCTCTGTAAATAGAGATCACGGGCCTCTTTCATACCCAACAGGGGTTTCCAATTACATTTCCCAAATCACTTCAAAGCGTGTGTGACAGTCTTGAAGGACTGAATGGTCTCCTCTGTTTCTGTGCACCAGGTTATAGGTGTAAGTAATGTCCAACTGCTCCTGCCTAGCAGGTTTTAGGGTCTGAATGGAACACAGAAACATGGGACTGAGGAGCAGGAGTGGGTCATTAGATACGTTGAGCCTTCTCCACCAAGTACTAAAATTCTGGCTGATCAAGTTATGGTCTCAGCCCCACTTTCCTGTCTGTGTCCAAATATCTGTGCCTCACTTCCCTGTCAAATAATTACCTAACGCAGCTTTGAGTCCATGTGAACATAGAGGTACGATAAAAACTTCCAGTGAAGAGAATTCCGGCATTAAATGTCCTATCAGAATTTTTCATCATCCCTCTTATAGAATTAGAGAGTCATGCAGAACGGAAACACACCCGTTATTCCAATCTGTCCACTCCGAACAGTTATCAAATCTGATTTAGTCTCATTTGCCAGCATTTAGCCAATATTCCTCATTTATCAGACACTTTTTAAATGTGTGATTGTAACCTCCTTGACCACTTCCTCTGATAGGAATGTCTGTACACACAACACTCTCTGTGTGAAACGTTTATCTTCAGGTCCCTTCTCAATCATTCGCCCTTTTGCCTTCAACCTATTGCCTCTTGATGATTTTATAAACCTCTATTATGTCACTCCTCAGCCTCTGAGGAGAAAGCACCTCAACTTAATCAACCTCTCCCTAATGCTCAAACCTTCAGTTCTGGAACATCCGTGTAAATATTTTCTGCAGACAATCGAGTTGTACGCAGTATTCTTAAAGTGGCCTCACCCACATCCTATATAGATGCAACATGCCACCACAAGCCCTATACTCAATGCTCTGACTGATTAAGGCAAATGTGTCAAATTGTTCAGCACCACTCTGTCTACCTGCGACTTCACTTTCAAGGAACAGCAAACCTAGTGCCCTATGTCCCTTTGTTTCACAACACTCCCCAAGACTTTACCATTAAGTGCATAACTTCTGGTCTGATTTGCCTTCCCAAAATGCAATTTATCAAAATTAAACTTCATCTGTCAGTCCTTGCCCCTTTGTCCCATCTAATTGTGGTATCGTTGTACTCTGAGGTAATCTAGTACACTACCTTTTTGATGTAATCTGTAAACTTATTAACTCTGGCCCCGATATTCACATCTAAGTCCTTTACATAAATGATGAAATTCAGTGAACTCAGTACTGATTCTTACAGCAGAGTGTTGCTCACAAGCCTCAAGGCTGAAAAATACCCCTCTTCCTTCAAGCCAATTGCGACTAGCTTCCCCTGTATCACATGACCGAAATTTGCTAACCTGTCTACCAATCGGAATGTTATGAACACCTTGCTGATGTCCATATAGGCAATGTCTACCAAACTGGCTTCCTCAATCTTCTTTGTCACCTCTTCATAAAACTCAATCAAATCAATGAGACATGATTTCCCATGCAGAAGCCATGTTGACTAGCCCGATCGGCCCTTTCCTTCCCAAATTTATGTAAATGTTATCCCTCAGAATCCCCTCCAACAACTTGCCCACCACTGATATCAGGCTCACCCGTTTATGATCCAGAGCAATGTTACTCAAACTACGTGGGAAAGATGAACACACACCACACACAACCGATAAACAAAATCTCTGCAAGTTCAAGTTGAAAGAACGTTGTCCACATATTAGTTTAACTCATGCCAAAATGAAAAAAAATAAGAGATTGTGCCAAATTTTATTCTGCTTCTGAAGATATTCTACTCACACAAACTGCGAATAATGGGATTTCATCCTGGAACAGTTGGATTTGGCAGAATTACCTTTGCATTAAGCAGTGAGGAGATTCCAATGAATGCTGGTCAGGATTGCACAAAGGGTAGCACAGTGGCTCAGTGGTTAGCACTGCTGCCTCACAGTACCAGGGACTTGGGTTCGATTGCAGCCTCGGATGACTGTGCGGGGTTTGCATATTCTCCCTTGTCTGTGTGAGCTTCTAATGAATGCTCCAGTTTCCTCCCACAGTCCAAAGATTATGTGGAGCGTTCATGCTCCATAGTGTTCAGGGATTTCTAGGTTAGGTGCATTAGTCCGAGTAAATGTAATGGAACGGGTCTGGGAAAGTTACTCTTTGGAAGGTTGGTATGGGCTTGTTGGGATGAAGGGCCAGTTTTCACACTTCAGGAAGTCTACAAAAATAAGAATGGTTACAATGACTGTAGAGCTTTTTTTTTACAGCTACAACGCATTGCTGTGAAGAGGAACAATGAAGGAAAAAAAATTCAATAGTCTGTTCCTTCTCGGGCAGATTACATTTTCTCCCTCTCCGAGTTGAACCACACAGTAATGTCATCCTCTCACAAACTGGACCATGTGAGGTCTCCTTGTACATTGTCCAAACTATGTCTCCATCACATTTCCTGCTCCATGTAGGTGCATCATTGATGCTGTCATATACAGAGCCATACACTCAGCAGAAATTGGTCTCGGTCGATTTGAAGATATGTTTAGATATCTCTGTCATTACAAAATAAAATGTTTAATGTATTCAGAATATCTGTGTTAAAATGAATGCATTTTGTAACAAATACAGAAATTGCTGGAAAAGCTCGGCAGGTCTGTCAGCATCCAGATGCCTTTTATATGCTATAGTTGTTCTAGCCTCCATCATTACTCTGGCAGATCATTCCATATGCACACCACCCTCTGCGTGAAAATATGCCCCTGAGGCCTCTTCAAAATCTTTCCCCACTCACTTTCAACCAATTCCCTCCGGCTTTGGACGCTCCTAACCTGGGGAAAACCCTGACTACTCACCCTATCCATGAACGTTCTGATTTTATAAGCCTCTACTGCTACGAAATGTGACTTCACTCAACACGAAAGGCTGTGTTTTCATTCAGCCTGGGCCTAAATTCTCAAATTAAATACTGACACCTCTTCTTTCTCCATCAGGTCACAATTCTAAAACCATTTTTTATCATTTTGTTCAGATGTATCCTGAGACACTTCTGTGGGCTTTCTACCTAGACCTTTGTTCCCGGAGATAGGGACACTATCACCACTCGGCAATACCAATAAAACTGTAACATTATTCTCCTGTGTGTTTGCTCATCAGCATGTTCTGACACGCTGTGACACATCTCTACAACAGGCAAGACTTGAATTCAGACCTTTTAGTCCAGAGATAGGAACACTACCACACAAGTTCAGGAATGGGATTCAAAGCGAGAGCCCTGGCTCAGAGGCAGGGACACTACGCACTACACTACCATACCCATATTTTGGGTCATATGTTAAGTGCCAGCTTTCAGCTCGGTGTGGATTTATTATAATGAGGTTAGCATTACTGAACTATACAAAACACTTTGTATTGTTTAACAAGTGCAAGCATTTGTCTCAACTGTAATGAGGTTGCCATCAAAATGTCATCAAAATTATCCATGACATCTTTTATTGCTATTATCTATAGTCTACAACATTAGGGAAAGAATTAGTGCAGACACACTCTGCACAATGAAGGGTCTCAAACAGATATTTATTACTTAACGCCAGAGACGGAGAAAGAGCATAATTTCGGGCCCCAAAGCACTGATCAGTATTACCCACCAATAACGTGTGACAGCTCTCTTCCAAAAACCATGAAATGACACTGGGCCGCTGATTACTGTCCAGCCTCACCGCCCCACTGATTGTGTCTGCAATCAGTCCCTCATCCCACTAACCACACAAGGCAACCCAAGCTCAGGGTCTTTGTGAAAATCAAGGCCAAAGTGTGCAGGCCTCCTGGAAATAGGGAGGGAATTCTAAAATTAAACGGGAAAGGTGAGGACGTAGTAATATCACTCACTGTGCTGAGGAGTGGCAGATGTAGTTTAGTTTCGATTAATGCGAGGTATTGGATTTGGTAAATTAAACAAGAGCAGGGCCTATACAATTAAAAGTAGGGCCTTTGGCAGTGTTATAGGACAGTGACCTAGGCTGTCAGGTACAATTCTTTAAAATTTGCATCTCATATCGATAGTGTGATCAAAAATATGTTCAACATATTGTCTTCACAGGTCAGACCCTTGAGTATCAGAATTGGGATGTCATGTTGAGATTATACAGGATATTGATGAGACCTCTTCTGGAATACTTTGTCTAGTCTGGTCATCCTGCCCGCCCATCCTATAGGCACACCACCCTCTGGGTGAGAAAGCTGCCCCTTAGGTGACTTTTAAATCTTTCCCCTCTAACCTGAAAACTATGTCCTCTAAATTTGGTCTCCCGAACCCTTAGAAAATACGTTGACTATTCACTTTGATATTATTGATCTTGATATTATTAAGCTGGAGAGGGCTCAGAAGAGATTAACCTGGATGTTGCTGGGAATGGAGGGATTCAGCTATAAGCAGAGGGTGGGTAGGCTGGGACTCTTTTCACTGAGAGTAAGATCAAGGGGTAACTTTGCAGAGATTTATAAAACCATGAGGGGTACAGAGAAGCTGAAGGGTTGATGTCTTTTTCCTAGAGTTGAGGATTCATAACTAAGGGATATTTTAAGGTGCGAGGAAAAAGATTTACAAATGTCATGAGAGGTAATTATTTTAGTCAGAAGCTGGCTTGTGTGTGCAATGAACTTCCAGGGGACATGGCGAAAGCAGGGACAGTCACAACGTTTAAAGGACGTTTAGATCAGTACATGGATAAGACATCAGTTTGGATGGTCCAGTGAGCAGCTGCCCTCTCCCTCTCCCTCTCTGAATGAATCCCTGTTGGTTTTCACCCTCTGCCAATGCATGTGCAGTAGCATATGAAGGCCAGCAGAGGGTAGCAATGCATCTCTTGAAGCACCACAGAGACTGCCAGTCCTGCCCCACACAGAGACACACAGATACACAGACAACAATTGTTAGGACACGGCGTGAAGCTCATCTGGTCACTCAAATGAAACATAAATAAATGCTCAATTCACTGTTAAAATATGAGTGACAGAGAACTCCCAAATTCCACGGTTTAAATAAAAACATCATTTTTTTAACACTGAAAGTGAACATTTTACATCAACTATTCACAACTTTGAGACCCTCTTTCTCTTAACTGCTTATTACCCGACTCGAGCTCTATAACAATATATTGTTTCTGGGTCTGCCATCCTCTCATATCACAGGTGCTTGGAAACTCTCAGTTTAGAATAGCATTCACCCTCTATTAAAGGTACAGTACACACTTTCAACTTCATCACATTAATGCCTTGATATCAACAAAGTTAAGTGGAGCCAATCCGGATTTCTATCGCTCTATGGTTTGTCAATATTTCATTTACTCCATCCGGTTTGTATCAGGACTTATGTTGCTCCATGGACAGTATGTCATTATTCAACTCTGTCCGTGGAATATAACAGTATTTCACTGGCTCACACCCGTGTGCGTGTGGCAGGATTTCATTTGTTTCATGGGGACTGTGACAAGATGACAATCTCAGTGTTTGTAGATGGCACCGAACTAGGAAGAACTCTGAAGTCTATGGAGGACAGTACGGAACTCAAACAGGGTTCTGGAGTAGTGGTGTTGGAAGAGCACAGCAGTTTAGGCAGCATCCAAGTTCCAGATCCATCTCCTCCATCACCTCCGTCCAAGGCCCTAAAGGAGCCTTTCACATCAATCTCCTCCTTCACCTTCATCCAAGGCCCTAAAGGAGCCTTCTACATCCATCTCCTCCCTCACCTCCATTCAAGGCCCTAAACGAGCCTTCCACATCCATCTCCTCCCTCATCTCCATCCAAGGCCCTAACGGATCCTTCCACATCCATCAAGATTTTACCTGCACATCCACGAATATCATTTATTGTATGTGTTACTCCCGATATGGTCTCCTGTACACTGGGGAGACTGGACGCCTCCTAGTGGAGCGCTTTCGGGAACATCTCCGGGGCATCCACACCAATCGACCACACCGCCCTGTGGCCCAACATTTCAACTCTCCCTCCCACTCTGCCGAGGACATGGAAGTCCTGGCCTCCTTCACCGCCACTCCCTCACCACCAGACGCCTGGAGGAAGAACGCCTCATCTTCCGCCTCTGAACACTTCAACCACAGGGCATCAATGTAGACTTCAATAGTTTCCTCATTTCCCCTTCCCACACCTCACCTCGGTTCCAAACTTGCAGCCCGGCACTGTTCCCATGACTTGTCCTGACTTGTCCTGCCTGCTATTTTCTTTTCCAACTATCCACTCCACCCTCCCACCCGAGCTATCACCTTCATCCCCTTTCCTACAAACCTATTGTACTCTATGCTACTTTCTCCCCACCCCTCCCTACTCTCACTTATCTCTCCACCCTTCCGGCTCTCTGTTGGTATTTCTGATTAAGAGCTTTTGCCCTAAACGTCGGTTTTACTGCTCCTCAGATGCTGCCGGAACTGCTGTGCTCTTCCAGCACCACTAATCCAGAATCTGGTTTCCAGCATCTGCAGTCATTGTTTTTACCTGAAACTCTAACAGGACAATCACGTTGGTGTCGTGTTCAAGTCTATGGCAGCTGGGGATCACTGCAGATCAGTGTTAGGTGATGAATTTTGATAGAAAGGACATTGCAAGACAATATAAACAGGCTGTACCATTATAAAGGGGGAGCAGGAGCAGAGGGTCCTGGTTTTATATGAGCACCGATTATTAAAGATTTCAGGACAAGTGGGGAGGCGGTGGTGACGATGTGTTATGAGGACACCCTCCTTCCCACCGAGACTGTGGGGATTCCATTTGGACCAGTTCAGCATAAAAGGGAGATGACATCAGGGCCACTGCTTCTAAGTTGTGCCGGTGGGAAATGGAGCATTGCTGAACATTGCTCCTAACTCGGTTGGTGGGATGTGGACGCTTCAGAACCGCCACACGAGGCGTCCCGGTCCTCTCCGGCTCGTACCACGGTCCTCCCCACATGGCGGGGTGAGGGGGGGTGAGGGAACGGATATCGGGCACTCCACCACCCAGCTTGGCCCTTTCTGTCCTATGTCAAGCTGTTTCTCCTGAGATGTGAGAAAGGATGGAGGGAGTGAGGGCGGGGGTGGGTGGCCACAGTGTTAGTGCTGGTGTTGTTGGGGATCATAGTGAGGTGTCAGCAGGGAGTCAGTCCACACTGTTGTATCTATGCAGTGTTATTGGTGTGGGGGGTAAAGTGAAGGGAGAGAGAGACACAGAGAGAGAGAGAGAGAGAGAGAGAGAGTTGGGAGAGAGAGAGAAGATGCTGCATGCAGCAGTGACAGTGTTGGAGCATTAGCCTTATTCGGGAGTTGCTGCTTTTACAGATATACAGTGAGTATGAGGAAGCAGAGAGAATACGGTGACACTTATCCTGACAGAGCGGGGAAGGTTATTGATGCTTGTCCTGTATTGCTGGACATTTTCTCAGACCGCAGATACTGCACAGAGCTTGGTGGTGAGCTCAGGCCATGCTCGGTTGGTCTTGTGGTGTGGCCCCCTCTGGGAAGAGAGTGGTCCCTCTCTGCACCAGCCCATTCACCAGCACCTCCGTGTCTCTGTTGACAAACCGTGGTGTAATTGCCCGTAATCAGCGGTGATCAGCGTAAACTGTGCAGGGCAGCTTCAAACGGAGAAAGCTCAACTCTGTGCCTATTGGCCTTTTGGAGTTGGCAACAGTGCCAGGGATCATAGAACATCTGGGATCATGCGGGTGTTCGTGATTACCTCCAGCCATGAAGGAAAATCGAGCTGGCATTGAATTAGAGGAAGCCAAGTGGTGGGGTAGATAGTTAATGAGGTGAGTTCGATGAGATATCACCAGGAAACTAGCTCAGTCTCATACAGACAATCCATCTGTCATACTCAGTGAAAATGCCAATGTGACAAATTATTGGTAGATGCAGCCCAATGTGTCGAAGAATCTGCTGACCCCACTCCCAGTTACAAACCGGACAAACAAATGCTCATCTAATACTCTCCATCACCTGAACTCACACCAATATCCCAGTCACCCATCATTCCTGGAAACACTGGCTCATGTTGCAGGATACATTTCAGACAGGATACATACTGGTTCATTTCAGCATTCTGGATCCTGGGAATACATTCTTCCATGACATTGTCTCTCAATCTCGCTCTCTCTGTCTATTCCCCAAACCCGTCCCATTTATTAATACTTAAACTGATTCCCTCACCATCTCTCCCTGGAGTGATTTTCACACCCACAGCACCCCTGTGTCATGGCACAATGGAGATATGGAGCTGTAAATGGATGGGAGTTGCACATCCTGTTACTTCCAGCATAGGCTGCAAGTTTCCCCACGCTGGGCAGTGATCTAACACAATGGTACTGAACAATGCACTGAGATGATGGACACAGTTCCACACCCATTTCGCATATCTCATCTGGGCTTATAAATCAATGTGCTATTGTGGTCTGCATACCTTTCTACTCTGGGTAAATTGTGATTGCATTGCCCAGTACACCAGCCGGTCTGCAAAGTGCTCCCTGCTGAACACATATCTCATCTGGGTTTATAGATAAATGCACTGCTGAGGTCTGCACAGTGTTCTTCTCTGGACTTATTGCAGGGTGGTGTTCAGCAGTGCACTAGCCTGGTTTGCGCAGTGATCCATGCTGAACATATATCTCCTCTGGGTTTATGGTGTCTGGTCTGGTCCGCTGAGGTGGATTGAGAATCTGATATAACTAATCCTTTCAGTTGATATGGCAATGGCTTTATTTTTGTTCTCATTCATGTGATTGGACCCTCCAAATTCTGACTCATCCAGCCAGTCCCATTCTTCAGTCTACCTGCATCATTCGGCAACATGTTGTTGAAGAGTAATTTTCCAGTTTCAATGTGAATATCTATACTGTTTATTTTCCTGGCCATTGGCATTGTTCACCCTGGAGAATCGGGATTCACTGTGATAAACCTGAGTAAGGTCACTCCTCAGAAACAACTCTTCAGGAAACATAGCCCCAGCCCATTCATACTCTCCCTGTAGCTCAACATCACTCGCCACCACCGCCCCACCCAATACTGTCAATATACTTCACAATCTTTTCAAGTTTAACAACTTCGTTCCTACAGCAGTGAGAACAAAATTAAAGGCGGTATTACAGAAGTGGCTGAACCTAGCGTGTAGGCGAAAGTGAGTATTGCAGATGCAGGAGGTTAGAGTCGAGGTTGTGCTGGAAAAGCACATCAGGTCAGGCATCCTCTCAGGTGCAGAAAAACCGACGTTTCAGAGGAAAGCGCAATTCCTGATGAAGGAATTTTTGCTCAAAACGTTGAAATTTCTTCCTCCTCGGATGCTGCCTGACCTGCTGCGTTTTTCCAGGACCACACTCTTAACCCAATGTAAATCCCAGATGGCGTCCTTGTTCAAAGACAGTAATTTCCTTTCCCACATGGTCGACGATGCCATCCAGAGCATCTCATCCACTTCCCGTACCTCTGCCTTCAACATTCACCTCTCTAAACTCAACAGGTAATAAATATCTTGTTCCTCATCTTCCATCCCACCGAATCTCCAGATACAATGCATTATCCTCCCCCATTTGCGCAAACAACAACAGGCCCCACCACCAGGGATATATTTCCCTCCCCACACAGATCTGTGTTCCATAAATAACATTCGCGGCGTGACTTCTTTGTCAGGTCCACGCCACCCAACGACCCACCCTCCACTCCTGGCACCTTCCCCTCCCACCACAAGAATTGGAAAAGCTGCACCCTCACCTCCGTCCGAGACCCCAAGGAATCCTTCCACATCCTTCGGAGTTTTACCTGCACTTCCATATACGTTGCCTACACTATTCGTTGCTCCTGATGTCTCCTCGATACTGGGGAGACCGGACGCCAATGTGTGGAACACTTCAGAGAACACCTCTGGGACATCTGTACCAACCAACCCAACCACCCCGTGGATGAATACTTTAACTTCCCATCCCACCCCGCAGCCATCGACATGGAGGTCCTGGGCCTCCTCCACCACCAAACCTTAACCACCCGACGCTTGGAGGAAGAAAGACTTAACTTTTGCCTTGGGACCTGACAACCACATAGGATCCATGTGGATTTCACCAGTTTTCTCATTTTCCCTCCCTCCAACTTATCCCCGTTCCAACCTTCCAAATCAGCAAGGCCCCATCCTACCTGTCCAACTTCCTTCCCAGCTATCTTCCCCACCCTCCTCTCCGACATATAATCTCCAACCCTTCATTCATCTACCTATCACATTATCAGCTACCTTCCCCAACCCCATCCCCTTCTCATTTATCTCTCAGTTCCCTTGGGCCACAAGCCTTATTCCTGATGAAGGACTTATGCAAGAAATGTCAATTCTCCTCTGATGCTGCCTGACCTGTTGTGCTTTTCCAGCACCACATCTCGACTCTGACCTCTCGCATCTGCAATCCTCACTTTCTCTCTGACGTTAATGTACCAGAAATGTACCCACCAGACATCTTATGAAGCTGCTCTGTTATTTTATCACTGGTACATATACAGCCCTGCAGTGCTCTGACAATATTTCCACGTACAAGGAAAACTTTTTAAAAAAACGAATATTTATAGTCCGTCCGTCAGTAACCCGCATCCATTCCATCGAGACTGAGTAAATATTCCCTTTTATTACGATATGAAATGTTATGTAAGGAAGGGGTTAATTGAGCCTGTTTGTGTGGTGACTGTGATTAATGTCAGTCTCCATGGATTCTAAATATCCCATGGAGAGTTCCCGTCTTTTAATGATAAATGGGTTACTTCAATGTGTTATCCCATAGTATGAGCGGGAGCATCATCGACAGCATTAACAGGGATAAGCAGTTCCAGTAGGAGAAGCGGATGAGAGATCATAACCTGAGAACATTAGACTGGAATGTTTCAACAATGGACAGAGGTTTATCCGATATTATTTCATCCCTTTCGATAAATTATGATTTGTTGCCATTATCATGGCGGATCCATGATGCTCTTCGCATTATTCAATATTTTTATTATCCTCTCTTGTCTATCGTTGGTGTCCCTGGTAAGTCTCAACGACCAAGTATGTTTTTTTCTTCTCTAGGAAAAAGTTATGACTGCCTTACTGTTCTTTCATATAGTCTTCCTTTCTTGTGACTATTATTGTTCATGTTGAGACTGTGAATCCAGATATTGACTCCTCAGACCACTACTAACCTCATCAGGGAACTTGTTCAATTAATTTCTAACTCCTTGCTTCTGGCAGTGTTACTCATGGGTCTCTGTGTTGACCTACTCAGTTTCAGATATGAACCATTGTCTCTCTGCCCTTGTTATTTAAACATTTGGAGTGAGGAGGTCATTGCCCTCTATTATGTTTACAAACTCCATTTCCTTCCTGGGACTCCAACCCATCCCTGGCCAATATCATTTTTAAAAACTCATTTCTGGGACTTGGGAATCCCTGGCTGGCAAGCATTGATAGCCCATTCCTATTTGCCCTTGAGAAGGTGGTGGTGAGCTGCCTTTTCGAATCGCTGCAGTCCAGGTGCTGTGGGTTGAACCATAATGCCGTTAGGGAAGGCATTCCAGAATTCTGCCCCAAGGACTGTGAAGGAACACCGGTATATTTCCAAGTCAGGGTAGTGAGTGGCGTGAGGGGAAATTGCAGAGGGTCTTTGACACAGACGAATCACAACATTGGTGATCCCTTTGGCCATGAGCTGATTCCTGACACCATGCCCTGACCATGATTAAGTTTAACTATTCACTGCTCCAGAATAAACTTCACTGGCTTAACTCGTCTGCTGTTTGAACTTTGAGCTGTGAAATACAGACTTAATGATGACAACAAACTGCTGCTGACACTGTCAGGATGAAACCTGCAGAAGCAGATCTGATTCGAACTAAGACCAAAATCCTATCCCTCTGACATTCCTGTTCACACTGATCTATATCACTATTTTTTCTGACAATGTCTTTATTTTAATATTCTAAAGCAGTTTAACTCATCTGTCCATGAGACTTCCCTTAGTCTCCGTGTGTCGATTATCCAAATCCCTGCCAGTTGTTCATACTTAACCTGGTTTCCTTTAAGTGTATTTTCTCTCAAGCAATGATTTTCACATTCAACCACCCCAAATGCATACCCTCCCACCACACACACACACACACACACACACACACACACACACACTTGCAGATAAGGCAGCTTGAACACAAAAAGGAATTGAGACAGTTTGAAATAAGATTAAAAGTAGAATTTAAAGAAACAGAAAGGAGAAGAAAGACAGAAAAGGAAAGAAGAAAAGCAGAAAGCGAGAGAGTTTCAACTTCAAAAGTTAGCAATTTGAGAGGTAACTCGTCTTATCTGAGTGGAGATTAAGGTAGACAGTTGGCTGGATAAGGAGGATAGTGAGGATGAGAAACCCTATGGTTGCCAAAGACCTGATGGGGATCTGTTTAAATACATCTAGGGATTACCTAAACGTGATGAGAAAGATGTAGATTTTTTTTTCAATTTCATTTGAGAAAGTGGCCATACGATTGCAGTGGCCACTGACCATGTGAATTTAGTTACTCCAAACAGAGCTGGTAGGTATAAGGAGTGAGGTAGTTGCATCCCTATCGGAAGAGGTATCTCGCCAGTATGAGGAGGTGAAAAAAAACATCTGAAGTGAACATGAACTTGTGCCAGAAGCGTACAGACAGTGTTTTAGAATCTAAAATTGCATCCCTGGTTAAACTTACATTGAGTTTGAAGGATCAAAGTGAATTTGAAAGATGAGTCAGGGTATTTAAAAGAGAACATTTAGAGAGATTCTTATTTTGGAGGAGTTCAAAAACTCACTTCCTGCAGTCATGAGAACTCGTGTGGAAGAGAAGAGAATTAAAATGGCAAGATTAGAAGCTGAATGGCTAATAATTATTATTTGGATCATAAATCAAAGTTTGGCTTCTGGGAGGGCTTGCGAGGAATATGCAAGGTCTCAAAATATATACCTGTGTGTAAGGTTAAGTGGCATCGGCCAGGAGTAGCAGGTAAAGGAGTTACAGCATTAAGAGCAACAGGAGCATGTCAATCCTTTAAGCTGAGACAAGAGGAGATATGCCATTCAGAAGGACTATTGGAGGGATGAGAAGTGCTCCATTATGTAACATGTGGTTGGAAAGTCCAGTGGAAACATCAAACGAAATAGTTCGTAACTGGGAATGAGGCCTTGAGCTTGGTGTTGGCGTTACAATATTGCAGCATTTAAATTGCCTTAAAACATGTCTGAGACAAATCTATATACTGATCACAACATCTGAACATTTTTAGAGAAATTTAGGGAGAAAATTTCCAATCTGTGCATATAGAGCTATTATTGTTGCCATTCAATTTGAAAGTTAGACTGGTGACAGGACAAGAAATCGTACTTGATGCCAAGTTGTCGAAACTTGGATGAAGGAAAACTGAGGCGTTCTGTAGCAGATGTAAACTGACTGAAATCGATTGCGGTTGTGAATGCTTACATGCTTAGTGTCAATGCAATATATATGCATTGTAGTCTGCAAAAACAGGAAGAATAAAGAATTTAAATTGAGGCCATCTTTGTACATTGGTGTATTTTTTTTTCAACCGGGAAGTTGTGATGGTGCTGTCACGTTAAAAAGGTTAGTTTATCCTGATTGTTTTAAGAGAGGTCTTAAAGGCAGAGACGCCGAACTGCCGCCTGAAAACAGCTTAAATAAATAACTGAGAAGGCCGTTAGGTTTTATTAAAACGTTGGTAACAATAGAAGGGCAGTGTCTAACTCTCCCAGACCAGGTCTTCTCGTTTTGTTGTTAGCCGCAGCATTCAGAAGCTGCTAGGGATCCCAGAAGTGTTGGAAGATTCAATACATGATCCTCAGCTGCTATTCTCTCTGAAAACTCCCTTAAAATTGCTTCCTCCAGGATTGGAGAACTGCACATAAGATTCTGTGTTTGAATTTACATTTATGCCAGGGGTGTGTTTATAGTATGTTCCATATTAGCGCAAGTAATTAGTAGAAGGCACTGTATCTATTGTTTGCATAGGTGTTCCACTGGAGAAGCTCTCCCCAATTGTTCTTCTCTTAGATTGTGTTTTAATTGGAGCGTTTGAATGGATTGCATTTTGCTTAACATTGAGTGGGTTGACCAGTTGCAACATCTGGAACAAACAGTTCGCATCTACGTTTAAAATAGGAAAAGTTAGGGTCTAGGCTGCCTTCTTAAAATATTTTGACGGGGTATGGCCATGTCCATAATACTTGTAGCTGAGGAAACTGACTGACTCCTGTTATTGAAAAGTTAGTGGAGGCGCTGGAGGTTGTGCTGTGAGCTGCCGCAGACATTCAAGGATATCTGAGGATTTGGTGACCCAACTCTGGATAGAGCCTGGAGACTTAGTTACAACATCTGGGTCTGTAACATGAACACCAAATGGAGCAGAGGCTGGAGAGAGGGGAAGCTCTGAAACCACGGAGTGAGTGCATCTGGGGAAAGGGGTCTGCTGGATCCACCCCGGGTTTTCCAGGAACAGCTTCCCAAGCTCCACTTAACACAGGAGCAGAGTGTGAGGGGACACTGACTGAACAAGGAGCTGGTCACAGAGCGGTGTCGCCTCCTTCAACACGACCTGCAGCTTCACACCAGGAGGAGGACGGTGCTGCCAGTAGTTGTTAGGGTCACAGTTTCATCCAGTTTCTATGATCTGCAACTTTCCATGCTGGAGTGGTTGACATATCCATCATCTCCCAATATTTCAACATCAATGTCACCATTCGGTGACAGAGGATATATATTGTGGATGAGATGAATGCTTTCTCTCTCAGCAGAGAGGTCACGGATGTATCCGTGTTTTCTCAATATCGCATGATTTCCGGTGATGCACATGCCTGTGTGGGGTCCCCATATCAATGAGTAAAGCTAGAGGAACTGAAGGACCTCTCACCCCATGAATGTTACAATGTGTCCATGCACAGGACATCATGTTGGTGAATACTCACTGTCCTGGCAGCAGCCACAGCCTCTTCATTCAGAAGCAGTCACACATTCCCATCATCTTTGTGTCTCCAGACAGAAAGAAAGAATAGTCTTCCAGCTAAAGTGTCCCCTTGAAACACGGCTCAAAACACCCTCCACTTCACCACTCCCCACCGCCAACCAACCACATCAAAATATCCCGTGAGTGCTGAGACCAACAGGACAACTGGGAATGTCAGGGAGCAGACCATCAGGGCGGCACGGTGGCACAGTGGTTAGCACTGCTGCCTCACAGCGCCTGTAGACCCGGGTTCAATTCCCGACTCAGGCGACTGACTGTGTGGAGTTTGCACATTCTCCTGTGTCTGCGTGGGTTTCCTCGGGTGTTCCGGTTTCCTCCCACAGTCCAAAGATGTGCGGGTCAGGTGAATTGGCCAAGCTAAATTGCCGTAGTGTTAGGTAAGGGGTAATATGTAGGGGTATGGGTGGGTTGCGCTTCGGCGGGTCGGTGTGGACTTGTTGGGCCGAAGGGCCTGTTTCCACACTGTAAGTCTAATCTAATCTAATCAGGGAGATGGAACAACACATCCCATGTCTGAATGGTTTCGAGTGAACCCTCCAGAATACACAGTGTCACCTATGTCATATAATCCATCTCCATTTCACTGACATAATGCCTTCCATTCTTCCTGAAAAAGCTGGCAGGATATACATTACGTTATATTCCACTTGGCAAGGTATTATTCATTGACTTTACCTGTCCATACCAATTTGCAGGCTCTCCACATTCTCTTGATAATTTAATGTCTTGCTTACCTTAATATCATCATCAAACCTAGTACATCTGTTCTATCGTCCTGATCACTGATATTGATTGTAAACAGTTGAGGACCCAGCACTGGTCACTGTGTGACTCCACTGGTTACGTTCAGTCAAACTGATTAATATTGATTTATCCGGAGTACCTGCTTCCTGTTTGATAATCAGTCCTCCCCCATTCCTGTGGAGCACAGTCAAAGGGCTGAATAAGAACGAGAAACAATCCCGCCACTCGAGCCTGTTCCGCCATTATATACAATCATGGCTGATATCATCGCTGGCTCAGTTCTATTTCCCTGCCTGCTCTCCATATCCCTTCATTTACTCAATGTCCCAGCGTCCACTGCACACTGGGGCAGTGAATTACACAGATGCACAACCTATTGAGAGAAGTAAGTTCTCTTCATCTCTGTTTTAAATCTGCTCTACCTAATCCTAAAACTATGGTTTCTTGTTCTGGTATGCCCCACATGATAAAATATCCACTCCACACCGACATTGTCAATCACATTTAACATCCTCCAGACCTCAATGAGGTCTCCTCTCATTCTGTTAAACCGTGAGTGCATTGGCCTGAATTGCTCAAACGCGCTTCAAAAGACAAATTTGTCTCTGCAATCAATCTAATGTACCTGTTCTGAACTGACTTCGTTGTAACAATATCCCTCCCGCAGTCAGGACAACAAACATGAACACATCACGTCAGTTTCCGTCTCACTAATACCTTGCAGAGTTACAGTAATTCTTCCCTTAACACTCTGTTCTTTTACAAGTAGATGATAAAAATGCACTTGCCTTTCTCATTCCCTGCTGTACCTGCACGTGAGTTTTCTGTGGTATGCACAAGGACACCCAGAAGCCTCTGCACGAAAGCACTCTGAAGTTGCTCTCCATTTCCATAACATGTTGGATTCCTCTGATCAAAATGGTTAATCCTATATTATCCACATTAAATTTTAGCGGCCAGATGTTGGCACATTTATCTAAACTGTTCACGTCCATTTGTAAATTTTCTGCATCTTTATTACATCAACCTCCTTTTCCACTTGTTTTAGCGTCAGCGGAAAATGTGGCTGTAGTGTTTTCTCTCCTCTTATCCAAGTGATACAATGAGTGGTAAATTGTCGGGTCATGTAGTCTGAACTCTATGGAACCCCAAGAGTTGACAATCATTAACGAAACAACTATTCCATCTCTCTGCATTTTGTTGGCTCACCAGCCCACTATCCAGGTGAATGACCTCCTCCCATGTCCTCTTATTTTACAGCTTAATATTTTATGCAGCGTTTAATCAATGCCTTATCAAAGTCTATGTACTTAACTGTTCCAGGATCCCTATTGTCTAATTTATTTGTCACATCTTAAAAAAAAAATTAGAGCAACAAATTCTAAAAAATATCATGCTGATTCTGATGTATTCAGATTCTACTTTGCAAACTGTTGTTAATAAATTAACAACGAATTCTTACAATTTCCCTTAATTCCCAAGAGTTTGCTCACAAACTTCTCGTGACAAGTAAAGATGATTATCCTAATACTTAACCTTTTGTAACCTCTACGTTCCCTTTCCCGTTTCCCCGTGTAACAAGCACAAAGCTTTAAAAGATCTGCTCCAATCGCTGTGTAATAGGCATGAGTGTCTGAATGGATTCACTCAATTCCTGATTTTCACATTCAATGTGTCCCCATGGTGTTCGTGCATTATACTCTTGATGGCCGGAATGTCCTGATCTACAGATTCAAGATCTGCTTCTCCTCCTCCTGATAATATGTCAGAATCCTGAGGGATTGTGGAATCCTCCTGTTACTGTGCAACATTTTTAGGGCTGAACGGTCTCTTCGTATTTCTTCGCAACAGTCTCGAGATACTGAACAATCACCTCCTGCATCCCTGAAATGGGATTGATGAGGCGATTTGTCTCCTCCTGTTCCCATACAACAGACACATGGGTGAATTACTTCCACCTTTCCATAACAAGTCTCAAATAATTTTATCTCCTTCTTTATTTCTCGTGATGAATGGCATCCTGTTATTCTAGTGTACCAATCTCTTCCACATTCTGTGTTAGAGACTTGAGAAGCCTGAATAGACTGATCCTGTTGCTGCATAACAGGATACTGGTGCCTCATGGCCTCCGCTGTGTGCAGTGTTATAGACAGGAGGAGCTGAGTGACCTCCTCCTGCAACTGTATATCAGGCACAAGGGACTGAATAACCTCGTCCTGTTCTACTGTAAGAAGGTCGAAGGCCTGAATATCCTTCTGCTGTACCTGTGTAACAACCTGGAGAAGTGTAATTAGTGTATAATTGGCTTCTGTTGATGACTCTTTCCGGTGTTCTATGTAAAAATACAATCATCTTTTATTCTTGTAACTCTAATGCGTATTAGATCAACCTGATCATCCTTTTCTTATGAGTTAACCCCTTCATTGCAAGAATTAGTTGAAGGTACAATTTCTGAGCTGCTTCCAATATTCTCTCTTCAGTGAGGAGATTAATTCTGGAGACACTACTCTAGGTGTGATATGATTAAGAACTTGTACAGCATCAGCGACACTTTACCAGCCTGATGTAAAGCTCCCACCCAGGTGAGAGTAGTCTCAGCTGTCTGGGGGACTGCATGGTATACTGGAATTGTTCTCCTCTTAATGGGCTTGTCATAGTAATTTTCCACATCGCAGATAGATATCAGATTTGGAACTGGAATGAAAATCGTCGTCCTTCTCTGTAAATGTTGTCACAAGTTCTCAGATGTTAGGAAGGAGGTCTCTGCAGGGTCGACAGGACTGTGTTTCCCGTTCCCTTTTCCAATACTGAGATTGGTGCCAGATGTTGTCTGGGTTTATCCTTTAAAACCTCGTAGCAGTTTGAAACAATTGAGTGCCTGACTTGGCTGTTTAAGAGACCATTGAATAAGTTATCACATGTCTGAGTGTTTGAAGTCACTTTTAGAGCAGACCAGAAAACACAGTAGATTCACTTCCTGAAATTATATTGGGGAAGCAAATTGGTGTTGACAATCGACGTTGGCTTCAGGTCATTGTTACAGACACCAGATTTTAAATCACGACATTTTATTTATTGTTTTTAACTTCCACCAGCTGCCAGAACATTAGAATAGTCTGGATTAGTAATGCAGTGACATTTCCACAACAGCACCATCTCCACATGGGGACCTATCAGAAACCACACTGAGCTGGTAATTTCTGTGCTGATTGACAGCTCAGTCAAAAAGCACTCCTACCATTTGTCTGTTGTTACGGAACTGAGGGGGTGATATTGGTCATACTGGAATTGTTCTCCTCTTAATGGGCTTGTCATAGTAATTTTCCACATCACAGATAGATATCAGATTTGGAACTGGAATGAAACAACTTCTCGAGGGACATGGCGAGTTGCACATTGCTTTGTCGTATCTACTGTGTTCAGCTGTTTCTTCATGTCACAGAGAGCGAACAAGATTGTTTGAAAACTGTCATCTGTGATTCTGTGGGCATCCTGACGAGGTGAAGTGGATCATAGACTCAACACTTCTAGCTGAGTATGGTGTGAATACTACATCATTGTCTTTTCCACTGATGTGCAGGGATATTCCATTATTTAGGATGTGTATGACACTCTCCCACAATGAGTTGCTTTATCCATTTATGACTGGATGTGCAGGACTGCATAGCTTCGATTTGATCTGTTGGTCTTGGGATCATTGTTATCAGATGTTCGTTCTGCAGTTTGGGATGTAACCAGTCAAGTGCAGTAGCTTTATGGTTTGCCATCAGTTTTAAGTACACATGGTTCTGACCCTGGCATGTTTACCCACACTCCTCATTGAACAACTCATCAGCTTACTGATAATGGTAAACTGAGGGATTATCCCGGGCAAGAAGTTACAGATTATAATTAAATATAATTCTGCTTCTGTTGTTGCTGTGGTTTCCAGCACCACATGTAATACACGATTTGAGCTGCAATATCTCCAATACAGTTCAGCTGCCTATCCCCCAGTTCACACCGAGACCCATCCATCCATCAGCCCTGTACTCAGTGACCTACTCTGGTTTCTGATGTAGTACACGTCCAATTTTATATTCTCATTCCACTGAGGGTTTCTCCCTGGTGTCACACTTACAGTTTGTCTCATTCCTCAACACCCTTTAACATATTCATCTGAATACTTTCCTTTCCAGTATGTGCTACCTTCTGTGATATGAGTGAATTAATCTACCTCTGTTTCTCTCCCTGACAAAGAGTAAGAGCTCTGTAAGGATCAGTGATGTTAGCCTCAAGTAGTTTCAAAACCAATGAATTTGTGCATCTTGTGTTATCGTTCAGTACCTGGTATATGGTGCTCCAGGTTGAACAGGGGGATTGAGCAACGTTGACACACATCTTTGAAACGTCCTGAAAAACAGAAATTGATGGAGTGGAGTGAAAGCTGAATTAACCATTTGGGTCCAGTGACCTTTCTTCAAGCATCATAGCTTCTTTATTTTGTTCTGGTTTCAGATTTCCAGTATCAATAGTTGTTTGGTTTGTTGAAAATGTCTTTTGTTAATTTCTGGAGAAACACAGCAGATCTGGCAGCACTGCGAATACAGAGAAACAGAGTTAGCCTTTCAAGTCCAGTGTGACTCTCCTTTAGAATAAAAAAGGATTGGAAAATGAGTTTTTAAATCCCTTGACAAAGGTAGAGAAGTGGTGACGGGAAACAGAAGGTGTGGAGGCGCAGTGCCACTGATGAATGTACTTTTGGTTGTGGTAAAAGAGTATCAAATGCGAAATGAGTATAAATTACATTGTGAAGTGGGGGAAATGGTTTCCTTAATTGAGTGCAAGACAAATGATGCATAAAAGGGGTAAGTTCATTGGGAGACTAGGAGAAGGAATATATGAAGATTGGAGAACAACCACAATGTGATCAGGCTGTGGAAGTATGGGATTGAATTACCACTCCTTCAGGCTGCAACATACCAAAGTGTAAAGTGAGCTTGCGTTGTGCTTCATTGGAACATTGCAGCAGCCTAGGATCGAAAAGTCAACGTGAGAGCAAGGTAAGGTATTGAAATCCGGAGCAAGGAGACGGTCAGGGTTATTCCAACAGACAGAGTGAAAGTGTTCAACAAAACAGTCTCTGGTTAGTCTCGCCAGTGTGAAGGATACTGCATTATGAGCAACAATGGCAGGAGCCCGGATTGAAAGGGTACTAGTGAAATGCTGTTTCATCTGTAAGGTATGCATTGGGTGTTAAGAAATGAGGAATGAGTCAGCGATCTTTTTAAATGTCCAAATTCATTTCTTATTATCTGTAGACTACGTTGTTCCACAACTTGGAGAGAGCATGTACTACAGGTGCGGGAGACCAGATTAATAAACTTGGAGCTGGATAAACACAGCAGACCAGGCAGAATCAAAGGAGCAATAAAGACAATATTTTGATCTTGGACCTTATGTTAGGACTGGCGAGGGGAGGGGAGCCCAGAAGTGGAGTGATGGGATATGGAAGGGCAAAGGATGGGTATGATGGTGGTAGGTACATGCAGGTATGGGGTTACTGTAATTGGTCAGTGGGAAGGGTGGAACGGATATGAGAATGAGATGATGGACAGATGTGTCTGGTAAGGGAGAAGGGACATGGGAAAAGGCTGCAGGTGGAGGGGTTTTGAAGCTGCTTCAATCAACATTGTGGCCATTGGGCTATCAGCTTCAAAGGTAAACTCTCAGGTGGTGTTCCCTGACAATGAACAGGCTATTGATGGGCATGTCGCCGGACGAGTGGGAGGGAGAATTAAAATGGATGGTAACTGGAAAGTCGAGTTGATTGTTGCATGCACAGCACTGATGCCCCACACAGAGCCTGATCCTGGCCCACCGAGCCTGTCTCCAACTCCCGATGTGGTCTCCTCTATGTCGTGGAGACAAAAGGGAGATTCAGGGACATATTCATGGAGCATCTGCTGTCTGCACGCTTTAACCAACCCAACATTCCATTTGCCATTCATTTCAATTCCTTCACCCCACCCCGCCCTGCTCATCCATCGACAGGTCCATCCTTGGCCTCCTCTACTGTCAGGGTGAGGCAAACCAGCAACTGTGGAACACAACCTGATCTTTCAGCTGGAGAGCTTACAGTTCACTGGTCTCAATATTGACTTAACTGTCTTCAAGATCTCTCCAACCACAGTTTTATACCATGTTCCCCTTCCCTGACCTGATCTAAGCTGTCCATCGTCTCATTTGCATATCTGCTGCACCCTTCCCACTGACCAATCACAATATCCCCCTACTTGCATTTCTTATCGCTATCCCACCTACCCTTCCACCAACCCCACGCCCGTCCCTCTATTTACTCCCCAGTTCCCCTACCGCTGCCCCAATCTTGATAAGGTCTTTCAGCCTGAAATGTTGATTTTCCTGTTCCGAGGATGCTGTCTGACCTGCTGTGCTTTTTCAGCTTCATATATATTGGCTACATTGTTGCACGCTGAGACCTCCGCAGCAACAGATTTTATTTCTTTTTATACATCTTGTATAATCTGTTTACTGACGAGCTTATCTCAACGTTCTCACTACAGGATCAAGGAAGCAGTCTCTTTGTCACATATGTTCCTGTCTCCCTCGAATTGATTTCCGTTTGTTTCAACTGTATCTTCAGGTCTTCTGTTCAAAATAGCATTGAAAATGTAACTCTTGTTATGCTGTGGCTTAATCACACCATTCCAATGTACGTCACAACTTCCTTGTTTTTATATTCCACACACCCAAGGATCCATTAACTCTTTCTATACAGCAGTTTCAACTTGCCTGGCCATTTATAATTTCCTGACTTCTGTGTACCTCTCTCCTTAAACGGGGAGGTTACATTTACCAGTCCTCCCTCACTCCAAAGTTTCCTGAAAGCTCACCAGCAATGCCTCCATAATTATCTTCGATATCGCTTTAGAATGACGGCGTGTTGTCCGACTGGTCTCGATGATTGATCCAACTTCACCTTTCACAGTACCTTCTCCTTTCTGGTGGTCACTATACTCACCTCTATCCCCTGACTGTCTTGAAGTTCTGGCATATTACTGGTGTCTTTCACCGTGAAGACTGATGTGAAGTATCTATTCAATTCCGCGGACATTCCATTGTTTCCCGTAACTATTCAAGCTTCATTTTCCAACAGTTCTTTGTTTGTTCCTTTCTCCCTGCCTTCTTTGTTATATATAAAAGTCTTTCAATATTCTTTTACATGATTAACAAGCGTAATATCATATTTCTCACTCTCCTCCCATTTGCTGTTATTAGCTATCTGTGCTGGAATTAGTAGACATCGTAATCATTGACATTCCGAATAATCTTCACCACATTGTGTGCATTTTCTTTTGTTTTTATGCTGTCCCTGAGTTCGTTACCACTCACGGCTGCCTTGCCTTCTGCTGAATATCTTTCTTGTTACATGGGATGAATTTCTGATGTGCTGCTGAATTATCTCCAGAAACTCCTGTCAATGCTGCTTCACCATATTCCCGTGCTCAGCTCCCCTTCCAACTAATTCTGGCCAACTCCTCCCTCATGTCTTTTTAGTTACATGACTCACTTATAAGCCACCTTATCCAAAAGTGCGCAATAGATGTAAACTGAAGGAGGGAGGTTTGAGACATGGGACACGAAGAAAGATTGAAGGAGTAATTAAGTAGAGCAAAAGAGAGATAGAGAGACAGAGTGAATGTAGACGGGAGATGTAAAAATAAAAATGTCAACATGATTGACAGAAGTTGATGTACTTCTGTATTTGGTTTGACAATTCCCGTGTGGTGTGATCCTATTTACAGTGTATATACAACAGATTAATATGCTGAAATGCTGGCTCTGATGCCAGAACTTTTATCTCTATCAATAGGACAGGTATCGACTGTTGACAGAGCCCAGCAGGACAATGTATACGTTTCCCGGTAGAAAATTGATTAACTGAAATAAATTGGAACACCAGAAGCAGAAATGTATAACATCCAATTGATAAGAATTAGAGATTAGATCTGGGAATGCAAGAAATGGGCATGAGGCAGAGGGTACGTTGAGAGAAGGGGAACATAACATCTCAGCTGAAGATTTTTAAAAATGTTAATGTTTTATAAATTTTGTACATCACATGCATATTTTATGTTAACTATGTCTCTCCTGTTCATTCTGAATGCACACATATGAACAATCTTATAAATCTACACACACACACAGATACATACACAGACACACACAGAACACACAGAGACACAGTCACAGACAGACACACTCACACACACACACACACACAGACTCAGACACACACACACATAGACACACAGAGACACGCACATAGACACACGCATTCACACAGACACACACACAGACTCACACTCACACAGTCACATACAGGTACACACACACTCACAGGCACACGCACAATCTCACACAGACACACACACTCACAGACTCAAAAACACACAGACACGCACGCACACACACAAACACACACAGACACACACAGACACACGCACAATCACACACACTTAGACACGCACACACAGACACAAAAACACACAATCACGCACACAGACACACATAGACACAGTCACACATAGACACACTCTCACACACACACAAACACACACAGATACACACACACACTCACACACAGACACACACATTTAGAGACACACACATTCACAGAGACACACAAACTCGCACACACACAAGCACACACAGAGACACACACACTCGCACACACACTCGCACACACGCAACACACACACACTCACACATAGACACACACACACTCGCACACACACAAACACACACACACACTCACACACAGACACACACACACTCGCACACACATAAACACACACACACACTCTCCGAGACACACACAGAAACACACACACTCACACACAGACACAGACACACACACAGGTAATCACACGCACAGACACACACGCACTCACACAGAAACACACAATCACACATACAAACACTCACTCTCACGCACAAACACTTACACACAAAGAAACAGACACACACACTCACACACACCCACACACACGCACACACAGACACACTCTCATACACACACACTCACACACACACTCACAAATACACAAACACAGACACACACAGACACTCACACACACAGACACTCACACACACCGAACGACACACACACACACTCAGGCACAGACACCCACACCCACACACAGCCACGGACACACACACACACTCACAAACACAGACTGACACACACACAGACATAGACATACACACAGATACACACACGCACTCACACTCGCACTCACACACAGACACACACACACAGACGCACACACCCACTAATACACGTACATACAGACATACAGACACACTCACACACACACGCACACACACACACATACGGATATATACACACACATCAACATTGATCGGTCAGTCCATTTCAAATTAACTTGTTTTGATTGCACTGTCATTTGTCATTCCTTATTCGAAATATATTCTGTTCCATTCTCTGCATTTGAATTTATTCTGTCTGTCAAGAAGACATTGGGGTCTGATGGGATGTCACTTTACTCTTTATCAATCTCCATGGCCGCTGTCTTCTATTCCTTTCTGTTTCTTAACCCATGAAAAATACATACTGTGTCTGGCCTTTGAATCCCAATAAACAGGTCAATTTTAAACAGAACATTTACTTTTGTGCTAAGGCGACAAAAAAATCTAAAAATGAAAAGGCATTCAAACTGTTCAATAAAATGTTTTCATCTTTACAAACAGATATAGAATTGCATTGTGTAAACGATAAAAAAAGTTAACTGCTAAGTGCTGTGAGTGTAAAATGCAGAGAAATCCTTATTGCCTGTGTGTGTTCAGGTATGTTCTCCAGTTTCCTCATTTCCCCTCCCCCCACCTTGTCTCAGTCGGTTCCTTCAACTCAGCATCGCCCTCCTAACCTGCAATCTTCTTCCTGACCTCTCCGCCCCAACCCCACTCCGGCCTATCACCCTCACCTTGACCTCCTTCCAACTATCACATCTCCATCGCCCCTCTCCCAAGTCCCTCCTCCCTACCTTTTATCTTAGCCTGCTTGGCACACTCTCCTCATTCCTGATGAAGGGCTTATGCCCGAAACGTCGAATTTCCTATTCCTTGGATGCTGCCTAACCTGCTGTGCTTTAACCAGCAACACATTTTCAACTATGTTCAGGGCAGTTTTGCAGAAATAATATGGGACTAATTGACTGGAGAAAATGAGAACATTTGAATGATTATATTGGAAATTGTTGTGGTGGAGGATACTTCAGTGTAGTAACAACATCTTAAATGGCTCTGTTTACTAATGATTTTTCAGGCAGATTCCTATCCCATCTCGCTATTGTTGGTGTTCCTAGTAAGTCTATCTCTGCCCATTTACTAATTCTCTAAAATTGTGAATGTCATCATTTTCTCTGTATATTTGTCAAATATATTGTCTTCACTTCCAGCTACAATCTCCATTTCTATACCATGAATTTCATATCCTTCGCTTACAAACATCTGAGGAGAAACAAAAGTGTTCATAACCACGATTATCTCATTTTGTCCTCAAATGATTTATATCTCAACATTCCATCTATCACAAAACCTGTCCACTACCACCTTCACAATATCCCCAGTCTTCACTTCTGCCTCAACACTGTTTCTGAATAAACCATCATCCACACCTTTCCAGTTACAATTCTCTTCCTTTTTCAGCATAATCTGTAACCTCGCCCAAGGGAGAGAACTATGCTGTCAGTGACCAGGAAGTGACAATTTCATTGAACTGTCTTGATTCTAGAACATTCTGAGCAGGAGTGGGTGCCACATCCATCATTCTCCAATTGCAGTGCTCCAATGTATTCACACAGTGACGGAATCCATCTCTGCCTGCTGCTGGGGGTAATACCTTCGTACTGTCTCCACAATGGGAGGTACCAAAGATCTTCTAGAAATAATATGGTTAACTGGTGAAAATGAGAACATTTGCATGATTAGAATTAATAAAGTGAACTTACTCAAAAAACTAATTGAATTAAAGGTTGGCAAGTCACTGCACCAAATGAGCTCCATCCCAAAGTTTTCAGGGAAGTGACAGTACAGCTAGTGAAACTGATATAGAGTAATGTAGGACAGAAACGGACCCTTCGGTCCAACCAGTCCATGCTGACTATTCAAATTCCAAACTAACTTAGTCCTACCTGCCCGCACTTGGCCCATATCCGTCCAAACCTTTCCTATTGATGTACTTATCCAAATGTCTTTTAAACGTTGTAATGACAAGAAAGAAGTATTGATTACCCTACAAATTGCTTTAGACTCTGGAAATTCTCGTTCCTGCCGACTGGAAAGTAGTTATTGTAATCCTAAATAATTAAACCGGAATGGGAGGAAAAACAAAAAAGGTACCTTGATATCACGTCTGAGGAAAATATTAGAACCTTTTGTGAGAAATTTTATAACTCGACACTTGGGAAATCACAGTGTGACTTGGCAGAGTCAGCTCAGATTTTGAAACCAGAAGTCATCGTTGAGAAACCTGTGGAGATTGTGTTAGTTGATGCATCCACAAAACAGAACCAGTGGGAGTGATGCATTTGAATTTGCAGAATAATTTTTTACATTGTTGCTAACAACTGAACGAAAGAAGTTGGAGTACATTGATAAGGTGCGGACGGGGGAGCTGGATATATCACATGGATTGAGAATTTTTCATTGGAAGCAATGCAGAGCTACTTGCACTTTTACGGATTGAATGGAGTTACTCATGGAATATCGCATGTTTCAATGTTCGAACCACAACAATTTGCAAGGCATAGAAATGATTTGGATGAGTGAAATAAACAGCACATACCTCATTTTGTATTGATTAAATGGTAAGGGATTGAGAAGTATTGTTGTCCAAAAGGACCTGAATGTCCTTCATCATGAGTCACCAAAAATAGCACATCCAAGGCGTAAGTATTGAGCATCTTATATGGCATGTTACCCTTCATTGTAATATGATTCAAGTGTATAGGTAAAGCCGTCTTCCGGTAATTGTAGGGTCTTGATGAGAGAGTATTTGGGGCACTGTCAAAAAGTATGATCTCCTCAAACAATTATAACCAGTCTAATCTAAGAAATGATGAAACCATGAGGAGAGAGTGAAGAAACTGAATTTTTACTCTATAGTGAGACAAGGAGAGATGACAACGTTGAAACGTGAGGGTTAGCGACAATCATATATTTCTCAAAGAGACATTGTTAGGGCGAGAAATAATTAATTGATTGGATTTATTGTCACACGTACCTAAGTCCAGTGAAAAGATTTATTTGCGAGCAGTACATGCAGATGATAGTAAGCAAGATCACACAGATCATATGTTGTAAAATAAACTTGGGCAGAGTAAGTTGTATATGTTACAATGCGCAGGACATTCAAAAAACACAAGATCAGCATGATTTGGAGTTAGATAGCCCATTCGTCAGTCTAGCATAGTAGTCCTAATACTTTATATGTCTCAATGAACTCTTTCCACATTAATGTGCCGTCTGGATGAGGTCCCAAAGGAAATGTTTAGAGGCTTAGGAACCAAGTTAAAAAATAGGACCTCAGCCGTAGTCATCTCAGGATTGCTACCAGTGACACGTGCTAGTCAGAGGAGGAAATATAGAATCAGGAAGAATGCATGCCTTGCGAGGTGGTGTAGGAGGGAGGGGTTCGGATTTTTGGGACATTGGGACCGGTTCTGGAGGAGGTGGGACTATTACAAATTGAATAGTCTACATCTGGGTGGGACTAGATTCAATTCCTGGGGGTTGCTTTTACTAACACTGTTGGGGGGGGGGTGAGGGCAGATGTTAAAAACTAATGTGGCAGGGGATCAGGAACCAAATGAGGAGGCTGGTGGCCAGGAAGGAGGTAGTAACTAAAGCCAAATGAACTAGATAATGAAATCAACATGATTAAGGCGAAGAATAGCCAGGAAGCAGCGGATGGACACAGGGGGGCTGGTAATTTGAATAAAGAAGTATAGTAGGTAAGGCAGATGAACTTAGGGCTTGGAATAGTACCTGGGAATATAATGGTATTGCTATTACTGAGACTTGGTTGAGGGAATGGCTTGATTGGCAACTAAATATCGCAGGATATTAATGCTTCGGGGGCGGGGGTAGAAATGTAGATTAAGGGGGTGGAAAGAAGCATTACTGGTCAAAAAAGATATCACAGCTGTGCTGAAGGAGGGCACCATGGAAGATTCGAGCAGGGAGGCAATAATGGGCAGAGCTCAGAAATAGAAAGGGTGCATTAACAATGCCGGGAATGTACTACAGGCCTCCCAACATCCAGCATGAGATAGACGGACAGATATGTAGATAGATCATAGAAAGATGCAAGAGCAAGAGATGGTGGTGATGGGAGATTTTAATTTTCCCAACATTGACTGGGATTCACTTAGTATTAGAGATCTAGATAGAGAAGAATTTGTCAAGAGCGTCCAGGCGTGTTTTCTAGAGCAGTACAGAAATAGTTCAACTGGCGAAACGGCCATGCCAGACCTGGTGTTGGGAAATGAGCCCGCCCACGCGGTGGAAGTTTCAGTAGGGGATTACTTTGGAAACAATTCCATTAATTTTACAACAGTCATGGTTAAAGATGAGAGTGGTCCTAAAGGAAGAGCGCTTAACTGGGGGAGGTCAGCTATAGCAAACTTCGGCAGGAGCTGGGGAATGTAGATTGGGCACAGCTGTTTCAAGAGAAATCCACATTCGATATGTTAGCGGCTTTTAAAGAGAGGTTAATTAGAGTTCAGGACAGATATGTTCCTGTGAAAATGATGGATAGAAATGGCAAGGTTAGGAAACCATGGATGGCAAGTGATATTATGAGACTAGCTAAGAGGAAATAGGATGTGTACATAATAGGTAAAAGCAATGACTGGAGATGCTGGAAACCAGATTCTGGATTAGTGGTGCTGGAAGAGCACAGCAGTTCAGGCAGCATCTGAGGAACAGTAAAATCGATGTCGATTTTACTGTTCCTCGGATGCTGCCTGAACTGTTGTGCTCTTCCAGCACAATTAATTCTGAATGTGTACATAACGTCTCGGCGAATGAAGATAGAGGAAGCCTTGGAAGAATATCGTGAATGTAGGTCCAATCTGAAATGAGGAATTAAGAGTGCTAAAAGTGGCCATGAAGTATTCTTAGCGAGCAGGATGAAGTAAACCTCAAAGCCTTTTATTCGTATATAAGGAGCAAGTGGGTAACTAGAGAGAGGGTTGACCCACTCAAAGACAAAGCAGGAAAGATATGCTTGGAGGCAGAGAATATGGGTGAGATTCTTAATGAGTACTTTGTACCAATATTCACCAAGGAGTGGGACATGGCAGATGTTGAGGTTAGGACTAGCTCTTTGATTATTCGAAGTCAGGTAAGCATAAGGAGGGAGGAAGTGTTGTGTATTCTAAAAGGCATTAAGAAGGACAAGTCCCCAGGTATGGATGGGATCTACCCCAGGTTACTGAGGGAAGCGAGAGAGGAAGTAGCTGCGGATTTAACAGATATCTTTGCAGCATCTTTGAACATGGGGGAGGTCCCAGGGGAATGGAGAATTGCTAATGGTTTTCCCCTCGTTTACGGAATAATCCAGGTAATTACAGACCTGTGAGCCTGCCATCAGTGGTTGTGAAGATACTGGAGAAGATACTGAGGGATAGGATATATACCCGCTTGAAAGAAAATGGGCTTGTCAGTGATAGGCAGCATGGTTTTGTACAGTCAAGGTCATGGCTTGCAAATTTAATAGAAACGTTTGAATAGGTGACAAAATTGATTGATGAGGGAAGGCATGTAGATGTCATATTCATGGACTTTAGTAAGGCGTTTGATAAATTTCCCAGTGGTAAGCTGAGGAAGAGGGTGAAGCCGCATGGGGTCCAGAGTTTTCTAGCTAGATGGATAGATAACTGGTTGGGTAACAGAAGACAGAGAGCAGTCGTGAAAAGGAGTTTCTCAAAATGGAGATCTGTGGCCAGTGGTGTTCCACATAGATCCATGCTGGGAGAACTGTTGTTGTGATATACATAAATGATTTGGAGGAAGGAATACGTTCACTCAATAGGAAGTTCACATGTGGCACTAAGATTGTTGGAGTAGCAGGTAGTGAAAGGGACTATCCGAAAATCCAACAGAATATATATAGATTAGAGAGTTGGGCAGAGAAATGGCAGATGGAGTTCAATCTGGAGAAATGCAAGGCGATGCATTTTGGAAGATGCAATTCAAGACAGAAGTTAACAATAAATGGAAAATTCCGGGGGGAAATTGCGTACAGAGAGAACTGGGGGTTCAGGTCCATTGCGGCCTGAAGATGGCAAGGCAGACCAGGGGAGCGAATAAGAAGGCATACTGCATGTTTTCCATCATTGGACAGGGTATTGAGTACAAGAGTTGACAGGTAATGTCATGGTTGTATCATACTTTGGATCAGCCACATTTGGAATACTGCATACAGTCTGGTCCCAACCTTAGCAAAATGATGTGGATGCTTTCGAGACGGTGCAGACGAGGTTCACCAGGATGTTGCCTGGTATGGATGGTGCCAGCCATGAAGAGAGATTGAATAAATTAGGATTATTTTCATTATAAAGACGATGGTTGAGGGGAGCATGATCCCTGGATGACGAGGGATATTGAGGCTCTGTTAAGGAAAACAAAGAAGGCATACTTTGGGTTTAAGATATAGGGCTCAGGTCAATCCTTAGGTGACTATATAAAGTGTAGAAGCACCTTTAAGAGGGGAATCAGAACCGCAAAAAGAGTGTATGAGATGGATCTCTCAGAAAAAAAGTTAAATATAATTCTAAAAGGGTCCCTAGCTACATTAACAGTAAAGGTGTGGCGAGGGAGAGAATAGGTCCCCTTAACAATCAGCATCGCCATCCTTGTGTGGAATCACCAGGAGGTGGTGGGAGTTTTTTCATGAATATTTCTCCTCCATGTTTACTTAAAGCACAATAAGGTGGAGTAATTCTCTGGGCATGACCATGTCCGTCCTCGGATGTTATGGGAGACTAGGGAAGAAATTACAGAGGCCCTTGCAGAGATTTTTGATTTCTCTTTTGCTACTGGTGAGTTTCCAGAAGACTGTAGGGTGGCTAATGTTGTTCCATTGCTTCAGAAAGGTAGCAAAGTCAAGCCAAGGAACTCTTGGTCAGTGAACGTAATATCAGTGTTAGGCTAGTTTTTGGAGAGAATAATGAGAGACAGGATCAACCAACATTTGAGTAGCCAAGGTCTGATTAGGGATCGTCAGGTAGATTTCTGTGCGGGAAATCATGTCTGACAAATCTTTTAATGTGTTTCAAAGAGGTAACCGTGAGAATAGATAAGGGTAGGACAGTTGAGGATCTGTACATGGACTTTCATAAGGCTTTTGACAAGGTCCCATAGGGCAGGCTAGTCAGTGACTTTAGGTTATGTGGGATCCAGAGAGAGCTAGTTAATTGGATTCAAAATTGGCTCGATTGTAGGAAGCAGAGGATGGTGGAAGAAGTTTGTTTCTCAGACTGAAGGCTTATTGCTAATGGTGTGCCACAGAAGTCGATGCTGAGACCTTTGTCATTTGCTATTTACATAAATGTTCTGAATGTGAATATACAAGGCATGATGAGGACCATAAGCCATAGGAACAGAAATTAAAATATTCAGCCCATCGAATCTGCTCCACTATTCAATCACGGATGATAAGTTTCTCAACCCCATTCTTCTGCTATAACCCTTGATCCCCTTGTCAATCAAGAACCTGTCCAACTCAGTCTTATACATAATCAGTAACCTGGCCTCCACAGCCTTCTGTGACATTGAATTCCATGGATTCACCATTCTCTGGCTGAAGTAGTTTTTCCTTATCTCCTTTCTAAAAGCTGTTCCTTTTACTCTAAGTCTGTGCCCTCGGGTCTTAGTCTCTCCTACAAGTGGAAACATCTTCACAAAATCTATTCTGTCCAGATTATTCAGTATTCCGTATGTTTCAATTAGATCTCCCCTCATCCTTCTAAAATCCATTGAGTACAGATCCAGAGTGCTCAAAGATTCCTCATACGTAAAGCTTTTCATTCCTGGAACTATTCTCGTAAAACGCCTCTGAACAAGTTCCAAAGCCAGTGCATCTGCTCTGTGATATGGGGCCCAAAACTACACAACATACTCCAAGTACTCCCAAGAAAGTAACTCCATTTACGGATGATTATAAAAATTAGGAAGTATCGTTAATAGCAATGAACGTTATCAGAATTTATCGAGGGATTTTAATCTGATGGGGAAGTGAGCTGAGGATTGGCAATTGCAACTAATTACAGGATAGTGGGAGGTGTTACACTTGGAAAGTAAAACAAAGATAGGACTTATACAGTAAATGGTTAGGTTCTGAGGAGTGTTGTGGAACAGAAGGACCTCGGACTACAAGTCCTTATTTCATTGAAAGCGGCATCACGGGTAGACAGGGTGATAAAGAAGGCATTTAGCATGCTGGCCTTCATTGTTCAAGGCATTGAATGTTGGAGTTTGGACACTATGCTACCATTCTGTAAGTCGTTGGTGAGGCCACACTTGGTGTATTGTGTAATGTTTTGTTCACCCTGTTAACCTGAAAAGAGTGCAAAGAAGTTTGATGAGGATGATATCAGGACCAGAAGGCTAGAGTTATAGGGAAGGGGTTTGCCAGGTTCGGATATCATTCCTTGGAAAGTAGGAGAATGAGCGGGTGTTTTTATGGAGATGCATAATATCATGATGACCATAGATAGGATGAATGCATATAATCATTTTCCGAGCGATGAGGAATTGAAATCTACAGGGCATAGGTTTAAGGTGAGAGGGGAAAGATTTAAGAAGGATCTGAGAGTCAACTTCATTATGCAGAGAATGTTTTTGAAATGGAATGGGCTGCTAGAAAATGTGGTTGAGACAGGTACAACAGCAACATGTAAAAAATGAACAGATACATAGACGGGAAGGGTTGAGAGCGATATGTTTCAAGTGTAGTCAATTGGAATTTATTGAGTGGGCATCATGGTCAGCATGGACTAGTTTGAGCCGAAGAACTAGTTCTCATGGTCGATCATTCTATGACTCAATGCCACTCTATTTAAATCAGTGACACAGTGACACTGTGGGTTACACCAGCCAACACCACGTCACTGTCAGGGGATACTCTGGGCGACATCAGCTCACACCATGTCACTGTCAGCGGGACATACTGGGCTCCACCAGCCCACATCATGTCACTGTAAGGGTGACACACAGGTATACACAAACCCGCAGGATGTCACTGTCAGGGGGACACACAGGTCTACACTAGCCCACACTATTCACTGTCAAGGAACCACTCTGGGCTATACCATCCACACCATGACACTGTCAGTGGAACACTCTGGGCTATAACATTCACACCACGTCAGTGTCAAGGAAACATTCTGGGCTATATTATTCACACCACGTCACTGTCAGGAGGACACTGGGCTATACCATTCCACACCATATTGCTCTCATGGGTACACTGGTGGAAACAGCAACCCTTTCATCTCGCCATGCAGTGCCTTCTATCATTTCATTGACGAAGATGTTATCTATCTGCTTGGTGCTGTTCTCTATGAGGTCATACACTTTCCCTTTACTATGGAAAAAGCCCGACACTCGTTGCCATGTAGGTAGTCGAGAGCATATCGGTTTTGCTGGGAAGAATGACGTAATTCTGAGAACGTGTCCTTACCCCTTCCAAGTCCAAGCGGTCTCCTTGCCCAAGCGTGTTAGATCACAAATAAGATTGTTTCAATTTTGATGGCCAATAATTCCTGCAGATCCTGTTCAGGAAAAGGTACTGAGAAATGTGTAAGACAGAAACTGGGCTTTACTGTTACCTAAAGCCTTACCGCCCCTCCAATGCACGCAGAATACAGATGAAACTGAACGTTTGGTAGGGAAACCTCAGCCCCATTCCCAGATAGTTGGGCTGGAAACAGTAGTTATGAAAACTGCCTCTTCAGCTACAGTACAGGGATTACCTGTCTCATGTAGAACAATGAAGTTAGTCGCTTTGTCTTGGTTTAAAAAAATATCCGGGTTTAGTATAGATAATGGAGGGGGGTTCCCAGTATGAAACAGGCCTGTCTTTGTGACTACCCACAGCTACAAAATATGGATGCACTGGGCTCTTAGGCTGAATGCTGTTCAATACAATGTGCTGGGTCTTTCAGTAAGAGATGTGATTATTGTCCCAGACTGGTTCCTTCCATCCCACGATTGAGAAGATGAAGGTGCCATTAGGGGTTTCATAGTAAGGTGTGAGCCATTACCAATATCACAAATTGGGCGGCACGATGGCACAGTGTTTAGCACTGCTGCCTCACAGCCTGAGACCCGGGTTCAATTCCCGACTCAGGCGACTGACTGTGTGGAGTTTGCACGTTCTCCCCGTGTCTGCGTGGGTTTCCTCCAGGTGCTCCGGTTTCCTCCCACAGTCCAAAGATGTGCGGGTCAGGTGAATCGGCCATGCTAAATTGCCCGTAGTGTTAGGTAAGGGGTAAATGTAGGGGTATGAGTGGGTTGCGCTTCTGCGGGTCGGTGTGGACTTGTTGGGCCGAAGGGCCTGTTTCCACACTGTAAGTCTAGTCTAGTCTAAAATGCCTGAATACCCACAATAACAGAGAAACACTCCTCCAGTCGGCACGCACATGGGATGCGAGGCGCCACGGGGAAGCAGTAGCGGTTGGTACATTGGACCATGGCACATGGAATAAACTTAGTCGCATTAACGTAAGTGCACCCCCATCCCATACAATTGTAACAAATTGGATAGGCTTCCCGGACATATTAGAGGAATTACACAGGCAGCTAGGAGGTGGGGAAAAGTAAAAGTAAACACAAATAGGTGCTGATTGTCTTCATGAAGTTGCAGAGAAAGAAAAAAAAGCATGTTGTAAGTCGACAACAGTGAAACACTTAACGTATGATGGTACCAAGGCCAGAATATTAGCTGGTTTTGGCACCAGGGCATGATCAAACTGTGCAATGCCATTAATAGCTCTTAAATCTGGTACCATTGTTTTGGCGTGCCAGATTTTTGGACAACTCCCTGGAGTCCCCGACCCCTTTTTTGCATTTCACAATGTATTCTTATCAGGACATTTTCAGGCTGGACTTGGACGATAGAGAGCGAGGCGTCGAGTCAACCACGTTTCAATGTGAGGAAAACCAAACGGAGAAAATACTCACATCTGACAGGCCAATTTCTCTACACTCAATAGTGGGGGGACTGAAAGCTCTTATACCATTGTCTGCAATCCGTCCATACCGAATCCTAGTCACGACACCACATGAAGATCTGGAACCCTGGCAACATCTCTCAGTTCTGCGATTGGTCAATAAACGCTCGTAATTGGTCTGGCCGTTAAGACGTCACTCTTTATTTTTCATATGGCCGAGTCCAGAGCGTTCAGAAACATAGAGGTTATACACTTTCGTGTTCCTTGGAGGAACTGTGCACAAAACTTAAACCAAGGACATGATCAAATATTACATTCGGACAATTACCAATCACAATTACACGATATTGATTTATGAGAAAATTTCCTTGGTCCAATGATATTTCCTGGGAACCAACTTTATTTTCCAACACTCAGGTCACCATTATCTCACTAGCAGAGCCATTGCACCTGCCCCTAAAGGCGGGCTAAAACTGTCTTATCTAGCTGAGTTACTTCTGTGCTTTAAAGGGCACATTTTCTGCTAAACACTACTGAAGCAGAGTGTTGTTAGTCGTTTATTTAGAATTAGCAGTTGGTAAATTAAAAGCCATTTTCTTCAGCTTTAGCAGAATTGTCAGTCTGCAGCCTAGAAACTATTTTGTCATGTTATTTGCACCGAGAAGCCATCTTGTTGCCACATAGGTAATGAAGAGAATCTGTTAAATGGTTGCCCCTGACTATAACCGGTCACCTCAGCCTGTATTTAGTTATCAGATCCAAACCTGTCCCTGTGTAACAGGCTCGAGAGGCTGAATGGCCTCTTCCTATCCCTGTGTATCAGATTGCACAGGCTGAATGGCCTCCTCATATCCCTATGAACAGACTAGAGAGGCTGAATGGCCTCGTCCTATCCCTCTATAATACTTTCGAGAGGTGGAATGGCCTCCTCCTGTCCCTCTGTAACAGTCCCGAGACATTAAATGACACAGCAATCGATTAATTATGAGCGGCCGGTAAACTATCGAATGAAGATCCGTCCATTCTCAGTTACAGAGACATAAAGAACACAATTTACTCCAGGTGCGCTCTCAGTCACAACTCATTCAGCTGCAGTAACACTTGTCTCCGTTTTGAATAGTTCATTTTGCATCTTTTTACCTATTCAAGTGGGAATATGCAAATGCGGGCTGAATGGCCTCCTCCTATCCCTCTGTTACAGGCGCATTGGGAGGGAATTGCTTCCCCCGTTCCAGAGTCGCCATGCCAATGCTTTGTCAAAGTTATGAACGGGTTTAATAACTGGACACATAACTGGAGCAGCCTCACACAAAGTCATTTGGCAATAAGTATCACACCTTGGGTTAAAGTCTCTAGAAATTTCCCCACCAGACATTTTTTTTTTGTAGCTGCCATGATGTTTTATTCCTGTCTCCTTTTATAAACAGGGTGGGACTTATACAACCCTGCAGTGTTCCGGCAATACTCCCACATACACGGTCAAATGATTAAATAGACTGAAAGATTTATGGTCCAATCGTCATTAACTCTCATCCATTCCATCCAGACGCAGTAAATGCTGACTTTTATTTTGATATGAAAAGTGATGTAACAAAGAGGTTAACTGATTCTGTTTGTGTGGTGACTGTGATTAATGCCAATTTCCATGGATTCTAATTATTTAGTGGAGACTTCCCATCTTTTAATGATAAATGGGCTCTGATCAATGTGTTATCCCACAGTATGATCAGGACCATCACCGACAGCACTAACAGGGGTCAGCAGCTCCAGAGAGAGATTAGCTTAGAATGTTCCAATAATGGACAGGAGTTTATCCTCTGATTTTTCCATTCTTTCTACATATTATGATTGGTTGTCATTATCATGGCGGATCTATTATGCTCTTTTCATTATTCAATACTTTTATTATCCCCTCCAGTCTATCGTTGGTGTCCCTGGTAAGTCTCACACTCCAGCTATTTTTTTCTTTAAATCAGTTATGACTGCAGTACTGTTCTTTAATAAAGTCTACATGTCTTTCCACCATTATTGTTCATGTTGAGACTCTGATTCCAGATATTGACTCCACAGACTAGAACTTACTGCATCACTGAACATGTTCAATTATTGACCCCTCCTTGCCTCTGACAGTGTTACTCATGGGCCTCGATGTTAACTTACTCAGCGGTGAACCATTACCTCACTGACCTTGCTATTGAAATATTGGGAGCATGGGCGTCACTGCCTTCTGTTACGGTGACAAACTCCGTTTCCTTCATCTGATTCCATGCCATCCTTATCCAAGAGCTTGTTAAAATGCAATTGTGGGACTTCGTCATCGCTGGCTGGCCAGCATTGATATCTCATCCCACTTTGCCTTTGAGGAGGTGGTGGTGAGCTGTCTTCTTCAATCGCTGCAGTCCACTCGCTGTTGGTTGAACAATTGCAGTATTTCAGTAGGGAGGGAATTTCAGGATATTGACCCAATGACGGTGAGGGAATGGCGGTAGTGGCAGAAGACTGGAGGAAAGCAAATATTATCCCGTTGTTCAAGAAGGGGAGTAGATACAACTCTGGAAATTATAGACCAGTGAGCCTTACTTCGGTTGTGGATAGAGTATTGGGCAATTTTACTAGAGAAAGTCCTTACAAAAACCTCGAAAGGAATAAGTTGATTCGGGATAGTCAACACGGTTTTGTGAACTGTAGGTTGTGCCTCACAAATCTTGTTGAGTTGTTTCAGGATGTGACCAAACAGCTGATTGAGGGTAAAGTGGCTGATGTGCTGGTTACGTATTTCAGTAAGGTGTTTGATCCGGTTCATCACGGTGGGCTATTGCACAAAATGCAGAGGCATGGGATTGAGGCATGCGGTTTGTATCAGAAATTGGCTCGTTAAAAGAAGAGACAGGGTGGAGATTGATGGGAAATGAGCATCCTAACGTTCAGTTACTAGTGGTGAACCGCAAGGATCTGATTTGGGGCCACTGTTGTTTGTCATTTTTATAAATGACCGACAAAATGGCGGAGGAGGATGGCTTAGTAAATTTGCAGAAGACACTAAGGTTTTTGGAATTGTGGATAGTGCCACAAGATGTTGCAGGTTACATTAGTACATAGATCAGTTGCACATGGAGAGGTTGCAAATGGAGTTTAATGCGTAAAAGTGTGAGGTGATGGAGTTTAGAAGGAGCAACAGGAATAAAGAGTACTGGGCTAATGGGAAGACTCATGGTCATGAGGATGACGAGAGAGATCTCGGTGTCTATATAAATAGATCCCTGAAAGCTACTACCCCGGTTGATAGGGTTGTTAAGAAGGCATACGGTGGGGGAATTCAAATGGTGGGCAATTCCGTAGGGCTACCTTGTTGAGTTGTGCACCAGAACCCAGACATAGTGGGGCACTCACTCTCCCTTTATTACGCATTACGGTCGACATCATTAATTCTTCATGCCCAGAATTGCTGTGCGAGTTTAAAATTGTTAGAAAAATGACGAAAGGGACTGCGAGGATTGCAACAAGCAGGACACTCTCCTGCAGCAAGGGACACGGCTGCGGCTGTATCATCTACCTCAGCGAGCCGTTGCGGGGACTCAGCTGTGGAGCAGAGCCTGTTCTTGGAGTTTGTGAAACTCTAAGAGAAGATTGATTCAGCGATGGAGGAGTCCCGGGTCAGGCTTAAACCGATCTCAGTCATGCTGCAGAAGCATGGCCAGGAGATCCAGCATCTCAGACAGCACATCATGGAGGTGGAGCAATGGACTGCAGCCTCTGAAACCGCGGTGGTACCCGTGGCATGTCAGGTCCAGGCCCTGGAACAGCAGGTACGGGCTTTGGAAGAGCAAGTCCATGACCACGAAAATCAAGACTGTCAGACGAATATCTGCCTGGTCGGCTGCAGAAACAGGAAGAGGGATGCCAGCTGGTCAGCTTCATGGAGCAATGGCTCCCACAGTTGTTGAATCTGGGATTCGCGTCAGGCCGGGCTTGGGTGAGTGGGACCACCCGTCACAGTGCACAGGCAGCTCCCCCACCCGGAACTAGTGTGACACCAGCAGTTACAGAGATAAGCAAACGATGCTGGAAGCTTCTCGAATGATGGGAAAGGGGCCATAGGCTCTGATACACAAAGGATCCCCAATTATGTTATTTCAAGGCTTTTCTGCGGTCGTGATTCGCAAAAGGATGGCCTCTGATGAGTTAGAAAGGCGGCTGAGTGACTTGAATATCCAGCACTCTGTTAGATGTCCGGCAATAGTACATTTCAGCCATGGAGGGTCCGTAATTAATTTTGACTCACCATAAAAGGCAAAGGAATTCCTGGACACATTTATAATAGACTGGCTGGCTCAAATAATATGGACAATAACGTTAACTTTATTTTTTTCTCTGTGGTTTACCTGTTCGTCCTTTTTATATATATTTTCTCTCTCTTCTCCCTTCTCTCTCTCGTCCCGTTATCATTTTTTTTTATTGTTATCATTTCCTTTTCATTTCTCTCCCTTGATATGGGATGGGGATTCCGGGGGGAGGGGGGGCAGTTTTTTCTTCTTTTAACCAGGAGTATCAAGGGTTAAAGCATGGATAGGATGGGTTGACTGCCCACTTTTAATTATCTTGTTATAAGATGCTGTGTGGGTTTGGGGCACAGTTTGGAAGGAGCCATGACGGGGTTAGAGGGTAGTATAAGCGCCCCCTGTGGACAATGGAGCAAAGTCTCCTTTCATTTGTGTAAGATATTGTTCTGTTGTAGGTGTAGATGCTAGAAGTTTTGATCTGGTAGTTTTGAAAGTTGCATTTTTAAATTTAAACAAACTATTTGCTGTTTTCCCTCGGCACGCTATGAGTGGGGTGCGTCCTCCCAGGGGGTCACGTACTATTTCATACGGCTATGGCTAACCGTTCAGTTGAATGGTGCACCTGGAATGTTAAGGGGAGTCATTCAACAAGTAAGAGTAAAAAGATGCTTTCAAGCCTGAGGAAAAAAGAGGGTTGATGTCGCCTTGCTGCAAGAAACACATCTAACCAGTAAGGAGCTCTTCAAGTTACAGTAGGGAACAAAAAGAAAAACAAAGAAAAAAGAAAATTTACAGCCCAGGAACAGGCCCTTCAGCCCTCCAAGCCTGAGCTTTCCGGTACAGTCTCCCCTCGGGCCTTACCAATCCAGCTGTGGGACAAAACCCCTCCCGGGTACAGGCTCCCCTCACGCCTTGCCCACCCTGCTGTGGGTCAAAACTCCTCCCCAGTACAGGCCCCAACACTGACCCCTGTGGAACACCACTGGCCACCTTTCTTCATTTCAAGAAACTCCCTTCAACTACTACTGTCTGTCTCCTGCTCCACAACCAGTTCTTTATCGACCTGCTAGAACATCCTGCACACCATATGACTTCATTTTCTCCATTAGTCTAACATGAGGAATCTTATTAAACGCCTTAATAAAGTTCATGTATGCGACATCAACAGCTCTTCCTTCATCTCTCAAATCGGTCACTTCCTCAAATAACTCTATTAAGTCGGTAATGCACGATCTCCCCTGCACAAAACCATGTTTCCTATCACTGATAAGCCCATTCTTTTCTAAATATAAATATGTCCTATCCGTCAGTATCTTCTTCAGCAACTTTAACACCACCCTCAGGCTCACTGGTCTGTGGTTACCCTGAATATCCCGACTACCCTTCTTGTACAGGGGGACACCATAAGCAACCCTCCAGTCCTCCAGCACCTCAGCTTTATTTAAAGATGCAACAAAGATATCTGTCAGGGCCTCAGCTATTTCCTCTTTCATCTCCCTCAGCAACATGGGATCGATCCCATCCGGTCCTGTGATTTGTCCCCCTTAATAATCTCTAGCCTATCAACACATCTTCCCTACTTATGTCAACGTGATCCAGAGTAACCAAACTTCTATCTCTAATCTCAACATTCATCATGTTCCTCTCCTCAGTGAACACTGATGCAGAGTAATCATTCCGATTCTTACCCATTCTCTCAGGTTTGACACACAGCCTTCCTTCGTTATTCTTTAGTGGACCAATCCTTTTTCTAGTTACCTATTTGCTTCTTATATAAGAATAAAATGCTTCGAGATACTCCTTAATTCTGCTCACTAAAGATATTTCATGACCCCTTTTAGTCTGTGTGATTCCACATTTAAGAATTGTCCTACTCTTCCGATATTCTTCAGGGCCCATTCTGTTCTTAGCTGCCTATAACTAATGTATGCTTCTCTTTTCCTCTTGGTTAGTCGTACAATTGCTCCTGTCATCCATGGTTCACGAATCTTGCCCTTCCTATCCTTTGCCTTCAACGGGGCATGCTTATGACATGCACTATCTTTAACCTATCTGTGAAAGCCTCCCACATCTCAAATCTGGACTTCCCTTCAAATTGCTGTATCCAATCCACATTTCCGAGCTCCTGCCTAATTTTAGTATAGTTGGCCTTGGGCCAATTTAGTAATCTTCCCTTCGGACCACTGTCTACGTTATCTATGAGAATTCTAAAACTTACAGAATTGTGATCACTATTCGCAAAGAAATCCCCCACCACAACTTCTACCACGTGCCCTTGCTCGTTCCCCAGTACCAGGTCCAGTATGGCTCCTTCTCTCATCGGACTTTTGACATACTGCTCTAGAAAACTCTCCTGGATGCTTCTTCCAAATTCTACCCCATCCAGATCTCTGATGTTAAATGTATCCCAGTCAATGTTGGGAAAATTAAAATCTACCATCACCACTACCCTATTGCCTCTACATCTTTCCATAATCTGTTGACCTATTTGTTCTTCTACCTCACAGTCACTGTTGGGAGGCCTGTAATACAGCTAAAACAATGTGACTGCATCCTTCTTATTTCTTAGCTCCACCCATAATGCCTCATGACCCAAGATTTCCATAATGTGCTCCTTTAGCACAGCCGTGATATCGTCATTAATCAACAATGCAACTCCACCACCAACACTCCCCCGCCCCCCACTTTTAATTCCATCCCTGTCGTGTCTGAAGCGTCTATATCCTGGACCATTTCATTGCCAATCATTATGCTCTTCCTTCAACCAAGTCTCTGTGATTGCAATAACATCATACTCCAAGGAACCAATCCAAGCCCTAAATTCATCCGCCTTACACGCTGTGCTCCTCGTATTAAAGTAGATAAATTTCATGCCACCAATTTTTTTTGCTCATCTGCTCTCTGCCTATTCTTCCCGTTATTAATGCTATCTTAATAAATCTTACAGTCTCCAGTCTCAACCTCACTGACTACTTGCTTTCTCTTCTGGTTCCCAGCCCCCTGCAACATTAGTTTAAAAACACCCTAACAGTAGTAGCAAAAACTCCCTGTTTCCAGTCTGGTTCAGGTGTAGACCGTCCATTTTGTAATGTTCCCACCTTCCCCAGAACTGGTCCCATTGTCCAAAAAATCTGAACCCCTCCCTCTTACACCATCTCTCAAGCCACGTTTTCATCCTGCTTTTTTTTTCATTTCTACACGGGCTAGCACGTGGCACTGGCAGTAATCGCGAGATCACTACCTTTGAGGCCCTTCTCTTTAACTTCTCTCCGAGCTCCCTGAATTCTTCTTTCAGGACTTCATCACATTTCCTACTTATATGCACCAAGACAACTGGCCATTCACCCTCCCCTTTCAGAATGCCCTGCAGCCAATCGGTGATATTCCTGACCCGAGCGTCTGGGAGGCATCATACCATCCACAAGTCCCGTTTTCGGACACAGAACTGCCTATCTACGTCCCTCACAATAGAATCCATATGACTATGGCCCTACGAAACTTTTTCCCGCCCTTCTGAACAGCAGTGCCCGACATGGGGCCATGATCCTGGCAACTGCTGCCCTCCCCTGGTGAGCCATCTCCCCCACCTGTTTTGGAGGGAGATGACCGCAGGGGACACCTGCACTGCCTTCCTACTCTTTTTCTGTCTTTTGGTCACCCATTCACTGTCTTTCTCAGCAACTATAACTGCGGTGTGACTACTTAACTAAAAGTGCTATCCACGACCTCCTCAGAATCACGAATGATCCATCGTGAGTCGACCCGCAGCTCCAGAGCCGTCATGCGGTCAAACAAGAGCTGCTGCTGGACATTCTTCTTGCAAGTAGAAGAGTCAGGCATGTCAGACACGTTCCTAAGCCCCCACATCAAACAAGAGGCCCATGCCACGGATCTGAGGTCCTTGATTGTAATGTTAGCTTTATATGAACTAACTAAACCCAAACAATGCACTTAAATATATGAAAAAGAAATATAAAGAGAAAATAAAACCCTTACCCTACTGAATGTACTCCTTCCGGTTCGAGGCGGGTGGGGAGCGGGAGGGTGATACTACACGTGTAGTATCTCGGATTTAGCCACTGCCCAAATATAAATTAATTCCATACCTTGCTTCACTCCACCTTCTCTCCTCACCGCTCTGTCTGAGTGTTCAGACGTGTGTTTTTTTCTCATCCTTTAATTCGAAAAGCAGAGGGGTTACTAACTCATCAAGAAGAATCTTCTATTTCAACTGTGAGACCAAATTAAGTATGAATATAGGCGCTCTATGATTCTTAAATCTTTAATACTGGAGATACGTATGGGAATTTGAATGTATGCTGCGCCCAGCACAATCCCTCAAATTTGTAACAGATGTGCTTTCCAGATTGATGGCCCTGGGGGCACGTCGTACAATAAAAGGGGGAGATTGTAACCGACTTATTAACCCCGAAGTGGACAGAATGCCTTGGGGACTTGCGGGTATGACCTGCAATCCAGGCAGTTGGTGGACCTGAACAGGGCGCTGGGGTTGATGGGTGTGTGGGATTGTCTCCATCTTGACGGTAGGGCCTTCAACTTATTCTATCAGCCACGTAAGTGCTGTACGAGGCATTTATTTGTCCTGTTGACCTTTTAAAATTCGGTGCTGAACTGCAGAATTGCGAAGTAGCCATTTCTGATCATGCAGCAGTGTAAATGGAGGATAAGGTCGGTGGTGATGGGACAGGCTCACGGCACTGGCACACGGCTCCTTTCTTCCTGAAGTATAGTAAGTTTATTGAGTATTTTGGGGGGAATTTAAATTTTTTGGCACATTAATTTGGGTATGGCCAGTAATCCGTCCGTGCTCTTGGAAACTGCCAAGGCATATGTGAGGAGATTGATTATTTCTTACTCGGCGACCCAGAAGGGGTAGAAGGCAGAGAAGCAGCGTATGCTGGAGGCTTGCCTGAAGGCAGCTCAGACAGCATACTGTGACAGACCGTCTGTAACCAAGTTACAGCAGGTTACAGCCCTCAGGGCTACATTGAATGCTGCGTTTACCCAGACAGCAAAAAGGGCAATCTCCTTTGTGAAACAGAGATTATTTGAGGATAGTGATAAACGGGGTAGATGTCTAATATACCTGGCCAGAAAGAAGAAAGTCCGAGAATCTATCACATCCATTAGAGAGAGTGCCCGGGACTCTTACATGCGATACCAAAAATTACATTTGGATGCAGCCAATTAATTTTAATCATGCCCAGGGTACCAGAAACCACTAGAAACTGAACTTCATTAACACTTGGAAACCAATCAAACTATGAGAATTTAATGTGTCATGAGGAGTATATAAACCCAGTATTTTGAAAATTAGTGAGAAAATTAGACAAAACGTTCTATACAATATATTTTTTTTCATGTGAAAACGGAAAGAAGGTGACCCAGTGAGATCATCAGCTGGAAGACTGAAGACAGTGGGGAAGACAGAGAGTGTACGGTGTTGAGATTAAGTTAATATAATGTTTAATTAGTGTGTTAATGGAACAGCGTATTTCCAGAGTTGTAGTCAGATAGCAAGCAGTAAAGAAAAGGGGGTCTTGTACTTGTGAACAGTTGTTGTTTATTGTTAACTGTTCGGGTTCATAAAATATATTGTTGTTTTTCTTTGAATGGTGGAATTTGAGAGTTCTGCGTCACTAATGTTTTAACAGATTACGAGGTGAGGTGCGCTTTTTTTAGGCGTTTGGTTTTTATGAACATTGGTGTTCGACATCGATGTCCTAAAAGTTTGGGGGCTTGTCATTCAGGACTTGGACAGATGTGAACAGATTAGGGTACAAAAGGTCCCAACGGTTTCGAATACTTGGCAATTACTGTCCTAGATCTTTAAATAAAACTTAGGTCAGAAAATTTGTTTCATTTTGGTTACTTATGAATGATTAAATGAAAAGTTAAACAAATGGGTCTGAACATATTAAAGAGGTTTTGGCGTTTGAAAATAATTCCCAATTTGTCAAGAAAGTTTATAAAGACAGAGGAAGGGCGTACATTTAGAATTAGCAAATATGTTAGAATTGGGTTTAACCAGGAACAAAAGGGAAGCTGAAATTGCAATGGTGTTGGTCAAGCACTTCAGTGTATTGGAGAAACTGACAGTGAGTGCAGCAGAGTTCGAAAAAACTAGACTGCAAATGCAGTCTATATATATAAATATTCCCATATTTTGATAAGAAAAATGTGGCTGCCTTCATCATTTCATTTGAAATATTGGGTAGACAGATGGAGTGGTCAGAGAACATGTAGGATGAGGGATCAAAAGATTATGCAGATGTCAAACAGGCTATTTTACATCTGAAAAATGTGTTGCTGGTAAAGCGCAGCAGGTCAGGCAGCATCCAAGGAGCAGGCGAATCGACGTTTCGGGCATAAGCCCTTCTTTTAAATGCCTATGAGTATAGAGAGCGCGGTTTAGAAACATAATGATGGAACCAGGTCAGAATTATGTTGACTTTGAAAGAGTTAAACACAGTAAGTTTGATAGATGGGCATGGGCCTTAAAAATAGACAAGACATATAAGCCTCTGAGACAGATCATTCTGCTGGAGGAATTTAAAAACTCACTTCCAGGGATGATCAGAGTTCATGCAGATGGACAGGAAGTTCAAGAAGTGAGAAGAATGGCAGAGCTTGCAGTTCAATATGCAGTGGTGTGTGAGCTGCAATTTAGCTTCTGGTCGGATTTTCCTCCTGTGTGGGATAGAAATTGGGAAAAGGGGAGATCCTACTCTACAAAATAAAGATTGAGTGCACATTGGGAATACTTTATTTAAGTTAATATTGAAGCCCAAGTGATTAGAAAGGAGTGAAAGGCCTCAGGTATTTTCACAATACCGGAGTGGAATATATAGAATTACAGTGGCGGTGGTTTAAGAATGGCACTGGGAAAAAAAGATCTCTTCACTGCCATAATCGGGATACACAAAGTCACAATGCTAGTCTTTGAAGAAAGACACTTTGGGAAAAGATGTGGTAGAAGCGTTAATGTAAGTCGTAAAGGAAACTCCAAGAAAAGTTGAGGAGCTATAGGAGAGTACACAGCCTAGGCAGCGGCTGGATATGGATGTAGTACCTGATCTCTATAAACAATTCACTTCTGTGGGGAAAGTTTACTCAGGAAGAACAGACGAGGAGGATAACTATGTATAATTTTGCTAGATACGGGATCTGCTCAGTATCTAATATTTAAAAATTCTGGCGCTGGAAAAGCACAACAGGTCAGGCAGCATCTAAGCATCAACATATCAGGCACAAGCCCGTTCATCTGGAAAGTGGCAAGGAGAGAAGGAGAGGGAGTAAAGTATAAATAGGAGGAGAGAGTTGAGGCTGGGAGTGGGGGCAGGTGAGTGGGAAGGCGATAGGAAAATGAAAGTGACCGTGATGGGTCGAAGAGGAGGGTGCAGTGGACATGTGGGAAGGAAGGTGGACAGCCAGGAGAGTTGAGTTGCGATGCTGAGTTGAAGGGATGAGGTTGGGAGAGGCGGGGGGAGTTGGAAACTGGTGAAGTCGATTTTGATGCCGTGTGGTTGGAGGGCCTAAACTGTCCTACCACCTATCCGCTTCACCCTGCCCTCTGACTGATCACCATCACTCCCCACCTGCACCTACCTATTGCTTTCCAAGCTATCTTCCGAAAACTCTACCCCCACCCACGAACGTATCTCTCAGAACCCTTTCCTCCCATCCCCCAGTTTCCCGATAAAGGGGTATGCCTGAAACGTGGATTCTGCTGCTCCTCGGCTGCTGCCTGACCTGCTGTGCGTTTCCAGCGCCACACCTTCCAACTGTGATCTCCAGTATCTGTAATCCTCACATTCTCTCAGCCTCTAAAATAAGTCATAAAAGCATTTACACTCTTTCTGACATGTTACCTGAGAGAGTGATAATTTGTGGAATGGGGTGGAAGTAGAAAACGCTGTTCGGAGAAACAACACCCCTGCAGGCTTAATCCTCACAAAGCCACCGAGATCCAGAGGGAATTGAATGCAATGCTCACTGAAGGTATCACTGAACCTAGTCAGATTGAGTGGAGTACGCTGATTCTGTTAGTTCCCAAACCTGATGGGACTCAGCGATTTTGTGTGGACTATCAGAAGGTCAACGCTAAAACAAAATCAGACTCCGATCCAATGCCAAGATTCACAGACTGCATACGTACAGTTGGGCATGCCACAGACATCACAAAGTTGGACTTACTGCATGGTTATTGGCATTTAACTTCATCAGAGAAAGTGAAAGAAGTTTCTGCGTTTGTAACGTTAAATGGGCAATATCAATTCAAAATGATGTTCATTGGAATGACGAATGCACCAGCTACATGAACAGAGCTGTGGCCAGATTAACAAATTGTGCAGTTTATCTGTTAGATGCAGTGATCTTTAGCAAGTCATGGAAAGACCACATGTTACAGTTGGCAGAGCTCGTGGAACGATTACAAGAAGGAAAACTGATATAAACGTAAAGAAAACAGAATTTTGCGAAAGCAGAGGTGACGTTCTTGGGACATTACATTGGACATGAAATTTTGATCCGATGGAACACACAGACGTTTAGGAATTTCACAACCATCCTCGAAGAAAGTGAAGCTTCGATTTTTGGGACTGAGTGGAAGTTTGTTCCGATGTGGAACCGCTGATGGATTTACTGAAGAAGAACACGAAATTTTGGTGTTTAGAACAATTCCAGCAGGCATTTGAGAATGAAAAAGCAGCATTAACGACTGCATAAGTTTTAGGTACACCAAATATTTTGAAAGCCTTCAAACTTGCGATTGTTGATAGTGGTATAGGGGTTGGAGATGTATTGATGCAGGAACATGAGAATGGAATGGAATGGCCAATGGGCTACCTGTTAAAAAAAACTATACACCTAGCGGAAAGAAAATGACCCACTATTTAAAAAGGATTATTGAGTTTGGTACTGGCCTGACAACATTTTGTTGTTTATGTGACAAACAGGCTGTCGGAGACGAATGTACCACAATGCTCTTGCATTTTTTTGGAATATTTAAAGACTAATATTTCATCAGAGTCTTATGTATTTTTAGATTACGTACAGTGTGGAAACAGGCCCTTCGGCCCTACAAGTCCGCACTGACCCTCCGAAGAGCAATGCACCCAAACCCATTCCCCTACAATTACACCTTCACCTAACTCTACGGGCAATTTAGCCTGGCAAATTCACCTAACCTGCATATTTTTGGACTGTAGGAGGAAACTGGAGCACCCGGAGTAAACCCACGCAGACACGGGGAGAATGTGCAAACTCCACACAGACAGTTGCCTGAGGCGGGAATTGAATCCGGGTCTCTGGCGCTGTGAGGCATCAGTGCTAACCACCGTGCCGCACTTACAAAATATACATGGTATAAGCCATAAAAATGTGACAGCAGATGTGTTATCGCAAATTTAAAGGAAAAAGTTCAGATAAGATTTGACTCATGAATTTTACTGTGACAATGTGCACAGTCTAGCAGATCTGCTACATGAATGTTACTTACACTTTAACAGCACAAGCCTGAATGGTGTCTGGGTCGTGCTGCACATGGATACAGACTGGTTCAGGAGCTGAGGGATGGGAAACAAATTATTCTGAACATTGTGGAATCTTCAATGACCATCCCTCCTTCTGATCTTATGGTGGGGAGGATGGGGATGGGGGCGCGGCGACATTGATGAAGCAGCTGAAGATGTTCGTGAAAAGAAAGCTACCCTGAGGATCTCCCACGGAGATGACCCAGGATTGAGATGATTGACATCCACGAACAACAAACATCTTCCTTTGTGCTATGATTGACTCCAACCAGTGGGGAGTTTACTTTGATTCCCACTAAGTCCAGTTTTTTAAAGTAATTTGACGTCAACCTTAGTCAACCACTGCCAGTCACTCTTACCTGAACTCTTGTGTTCACATCTTTCGATCATATCAACAGGCCAGGATATAGTAGCAGCAAGTGTTTTCTTCAAACGCATTGTATTGAATGTCAGGAATTCTCTTATCTACAGTGTTTGGGGAGTTAGAAGACTAATTACTTGAAGACGAGGTAGATGGATGGTAGATTGACCTGTTGGAGAGGTGAGGGATATGAAGAATCAGGCATTAAAGAGGATCTGAGACCAAGAGCAGGTCAGCCATGATCTTAGGTCGAACCAGGCTTGGGGAACTGGTGAACAAACTAGCCCTATTTCTGATGTTTTCCCATTCTTTTATTGGAAAGTTAGTTGGCGTTATTTTCCTGGAAGTTCTGTTATTGAATATTGCAGTCAGGGAGACCAGAGGATTCCGTGAGCAATCCCTGGGTGAGGTCTGTGGGCTGTATTCACAGTGAACCTTGGTCTATAAAATGACAAACAAATGAAGCACAAGTTGCAGAGGGGAAGCTCTGTAAAGAGAGATGAGGCGCCTCTTTCAAACCAACTAGGTGTTTCAAGGCACCTCTTCCAAACCACCCCAAACCATGTGGCACAGTCTTGATGGATTGAATTGCTTCCTCTCTTTCTGTTCACCAATTTATAGGGGGAAGTAGCCTTTAACTGCTCCTGTCTAGCAGGTTTGAACGGCTGAATGGAAGACAGAAACTTGGGACTGAGGAGCAGGAGTGGGTCATTAGAAACTTAAGCCTTCGCTACCAGGCACTAAGATTATGGCTGATCAGGTTGTGGTCTTAGCCCCACTTTCCCGTCTTTATCCCATTATCAGTGACTCAATTTTCTGTCAAATATTTAACTAACTCAGCTGTGAATTAATGTTAACATATAGGCATGATAAATTTCCGGTGAAGAGAATTCCCTCTCCAAAGGTCGTTTCAGAATTTCTCCTCATACCTCTTATAGAATCGGAGAGTCATGCAGAATGGAAACTGTCCCGTAAGTCCAATCTGTCCACTCGGAACAGATAACCAAATCTGATCAAGTCCAATTTGCTGGTATTTGGTCAATATCCCTCCTGTATCAGACTCATTTTAAATGTGCGATTTTAACCGCCTTCACTTCCTCTGACAGCACTTTCCATACACACAACACTCTCTATGTGAAACATTTACTCCTAATGTTTCCTTACTAATCTGCCTTCTAAATCATTCCCCTTCTGCCTTCAGCCTATGCCCTCTTGTTCTAGACTCCCTTATCCTGGGAAAGAAATAATTGTTATTCAGAATATCCATACCACTGATGATTTTATAAACCTCTATAATGTCACCCCACAGCCTCTGACTCCAGGGGGAAACACCTCAACCTAATCCGCCTCTTCCTAAAACTGAAACTGTGCAGTCCTGATACATCTTTGTGAATGTTTTCTGGGGAAACCCGAGTTGTACGCAGTATTCTTAAAGTGGCCTTGCCAACTTCCTATACAGATGCAACATGCCACTCCAAATCCTATACTCAATGTTCTGACTGATTAAGGTAAATGTTCCGAATGTGTTCAGCATCACACTGTCTACCTGCGACTCCACTTTCACGGAACAACGACCTGCACCCCTAGGTCCCTTTGTTCCACAACACTCCCCAGGATTTTACCATTAAGTATATAATTCCTGCCCTGATTTGCCTTTCCAAAGTGCAAAACCTTGTATTTATCTAAATTAAACTTCATCTGTCACTCTTTATCCCTTTGTCCCATCTAATTGTGGTCTCGTTGTACTCTGATGTCATCTGTAAACTTACTAACTATGCCTCCAATGTTCACACTGAAAACTTTGATATCAATGATGAAATGCAGTGAATTCAGTTCTGATTCTTGCAGCACACTGCAGGCCACAAGCCTCCTAACCGTCTACCTTCAAGCCAGTTGTGAATCCAATTGATGAGCTTCCTCTGTATCCCATTTAACCTAACCTTACTAATCTGCCTATCAACCGGAATGCTATGAACACCTTGCTGAGGGCCATATAGACAATGTCTACCAAATTGCCTTCATCAATCGTCTTTGCCACTTCTTCATAAAACACAATCAAATTAATGAGACATGATTTCGCATGCAGTCCTTGCCTTCCCAAATGTATGTAAATCCTGTCCCTCAGAGTCCCTTCCAACAACTTACCCACCACTGACATCAGGCTCACCGGTCGATAGTTCCCCGGCTTTTCGGTCACTGTTTCCTTTTCTAGTCCCACTCCTCCATTGCTCACAATAAAGGTTAAATGTAACCAGGTTGGTGATGTAGCCGATGATATTGGTCTCAGACTGGGTCAGAGTCAGTTAGTTTTAGGAACAAATCAGGCTAGTTTCTTTAATCTGCTAAAACAAAACATTTATGATTCAGAGCAATATTACTCAAGCGAAGATGGATAGATGGAAAGATGAATGGCAAAGTGTTATGTATTGCAAATATATAATCGATACTTCCCTTTCTAAAAACACTGACACACACACACACACACACACACACACACACACACACACACACACACACACACACACACACACACACACACACACACACACACACACCGAGAGAGAGAGAGAGAGAGATAAACAAAATATCTGCAAATTTAACTTGAAAGAATTTAGTCCAAATATTAGTGTAACTCGTGACAAAGGTAAAAATTGAGTGATTGTTCAAAATGGTATTCTGCTTCTGAAAATATTCTACTCACACAAGCTGCTAGCATGAAATTTCATCCTGGAAGAGTTGGACTTGGCTGAATTCCCTTCGCGTGAGGCAATGAGGAGATTCCAATGAATTCTGGTCAGGAGTCCTTCAATTGTTAGCACGGTGGCTCAGTGGTTAGCACTGCTGCCTCACAGCACCAAGGTCTTGAGTTTGATTCCAGCCTCGGGCGACTATCTGTGTGGGGTTTGCATATTCTCCTCTTGTCTGTGTGAGCTTTCTCCCTCCCTGAGATGAATCACAGAATAATGTCATCCTCTCCTACTCATGTGAGGTCTCCTTGTACGTTATCCAAACTATGTCTCCATCACATTCCCTGCTCCATGTAGATGCATGTCCTGCACAGAGCCTTACAATTAACAGAAAATGGTCTCGGTCGATTTGAAAATAAGTTTACTTTTCCCTGCGACATTAAAAAAAAGTTCAATGTATTCAGAATATCTGTGTTAAAATGAATGCATTTTGTAACAAACACAGAAATTGCTGGAAAAGCTCAGCAGGTTTGCCAGTACCCAGATGCCTTTTACATGCTGTAGTTGTACCAGGCTGCACCACTTCCTCTGGCAGCTCATTCCATACACACACCACCCTCTGTGTGAAAAGAGGGCCTCTTGAAAATCTTTCCCCTCTCATTTTCAACCAATTTCTTCTAGTTTTGGACGCCCCAACCTGGGGAATAACCCTGACTACTCACCCAATACCTGACCTTTTTGATTTTATAAACCTCTACTGCTGCGAAATGTGACTCCAATCAACACGAATGCCTGTGCTTTCAGTCATCCCGAGCCTAAATTCTGAAATTCAATACTGACACCTCTTCCTGATCCATCAAGTCACAATTCTAAATCCATTTTATTCAGTTTGTTCAGATGTATCATGAGACACCTCTGTGACCTTTGTGTGCGGAGGTAGGGACCACTCAGCAATACCCATAAAACTGTAACATTATTCTCCTGTGTGTTTGCTCATCAGCCTGTTCTGACACGCTGTGACACATCTGTGCAACATGGAGGACTTGAATTCAGAGCTTCTGGTCCAGAGATTGGAAAACTACCACACTCAAATCCAGAGTTCTGGCTCAGAAGGATGGACATTACCTACTACACTACCAAACCCATATTTTGAGTCATATTTTAAGTGCCCGCGTTCAGCTCGGTGTGGATTTATTATAATCAGGTTACCATTATGGAACTACACAAACCACTTTGTATTGTTAAACAAATGCAAGATATTTGTCTCAACTGTTGGATGTTGAGTGCACGTGCTGTGATATCGAAATTAACTATGAACATCTTTAATCGCTATAATCTATAGTCTGCAATATTAGGGAAAGAAATCCTGCAGACACACTCTGCTAAATGAAGGGTCTCAAATGGATATTTATAACTGGACACCAGAGACAGAGAAAGAGCATAATTTCTGGTCCCAAAACACCCACCAGTATTACCCAAGTCTAACATGCGACTGCCCTCTTCTTAAAACCATGAAATGATACCAGGCCGCTGATTACTGTCGAGCCTCTCCTCCCCACTGACTGTGTCTGCAATATGCCCCTTCTTCCCCTAACCGCATAAGGAAACCAAGCTCAGGGTCTTTGTGAAAATCAAGGCCGGAGTGTGCAGGCCTCCTAGAGAGGAGGAAGGAATTTTAATTTGAAGGGGGATGGTGGGGTAGTGGTAATAACACTCACTGGGCTGAGGAGTGGGAGGCGGGATTTAGTTTGGATTAATGCCAGGTATTGGATTTGATTTATCAAGCAAGAGTAAAACCAATACAATTAAAGGTAGGATCTTTGGCGATGTTGTAGAGCAGAGAACTCGGCCGTCAGGTATAAATCATTAAAATTTGCTTCGCATTAAGATAGTGTGGTGAGGAAGGTGTTCAGCACATTTGTCTTCATTGGTCAGACCTCTGAGGAACGAAATTCGGGGTGTATGTTGAGGTTGTACAGGACACTGGTGAAACCTCTTCTGGAATATTGTGTCCAGTGTGGTCACCCTGCCCACTCATTCCATAGGCACACCACCCTCTGGGTAAAAAGGCTGCCCCTTCGGTCACTTTTAAATATTTCCCCTCTCACCTTAAAACTATTCCACTAGTTTTGGACTCCTCTGCCCTTAGAAAATACCTCCATATCAAATACTTTTATATTACTGACCTTAATATTATTAAGATGGAGAGGATTGAGAAGAGATTAACCTGGATGTTGCTGGGAAGGGAGGGATTGAGCTATAAAGAGAGGCTGTGTAAGCTGGAACTTTTTTCCACTGGAAATTAAGCGGTAACTTTACAGAGATTTATAAAAGAATGAGGGTACAGATAAGCTGAAGGGCTGGTGTCATTTCCAGAGAGGTGGGGATTCAAAACTGAAGGATATTTTAAGGTGCGTGGAAAAAAGATTTACAAAAGTCGTGAGAGGTAAATATTTTAAACAGAATCTGACTTGGGAGTGGAATAAACTTCCAGAGGAAGTGGTGAAAGAAGGGACAGTTACAACTTTTAAAGGGCATTTAGATCAGTACATGGATAAGACATCAGTTTTGATGGTGCTGTGAACAGCTGCCCTCTCCCACCCTCTCTCTGAATGGATACCTGTTGGTTTTCACCCTCTGACAATGTCTGTGCATTGGCGTGGGGATGCCAGGAGAGAGTGGCATTGCATCACTTTAAGCACCACAGAGACTGCCAGACCTGTCCCACACAGAGACATACAGATACACAGATGGGAATGGTGAGGCCACGGCGTGAAGTTCATCTGGTAACTTAACCTAAACATAAAGAAATGCTCAATTCGCCTCAGAAACTGATAAAATACGAATGACAGAGAACTCCCAAATTCCACTGTTCATATAAAAAACATCAATTTATTTTTTTAAATCAGAAAGTGAACATTTTACATCAACTATTCACAATTCTGAGACCACATTTCTATGAAGCACATATTCCCCAATTCTAACTATATAGCAATATATTCTTTCAATAAGACGCTTATTAAAATTTCATCAACTTAATTTCAAAACCACAAGGCAGCTGTTGCTTTTGTCTCTTCTTCTGTGAGAAGATCTCCCTGGGTCATCTTCTTTCTTTTTACTGTGGATATGTTTCATGGGAAAAGGTACCTTTGATAGAGAGTGTTTCCTCATCTCTTGGATCTGTGTTGCTCTGTCTGCAATTTTCAAAATTCCTGCATTCTTAATATCCATAACATCGGTTTACTTCATTGGTTCGATTTTTGGAAAAACAACAAATTCAAATTTGATTTGGTTTTAGTATCCTGTGGTATTATTTAAACTGATTCGAATTGTTGTCCAAACAGCAACCATCTTAGGGATCCATTTCACAGCCAAATGTGACATATTTTCAGTTGTCCTTGACAGTTTGGGTCTGCCATCCTCTCATATACATAGGTGCTTGGAAGCCCTCAGTTCAGAACAGCTTTCCCTCTATCTTAAAGGTACAGTACACACATTTAACATCATCACATTAATACCCTGATGTCAATACAGATACTTGGAGCCAATCCGGATTTCTCTTGCTCAATGGTTTGTCAATATTTCATTCACTCCGTCTGTTTTTTATGAGGAATTTTGTTGCTCCGTTGACAGCAAGTCATTATTCGAGTCCCTCTGTGGGAATATAGCAGTATTTCACTTGCTCACACTCGTGAGTGGGGCAGGATTTCAGTTGTTTCATGGGGACTGTGACACTATGATTATTTCACTGTTTGTAAATAGCACCAAACATGGAAGAATTGTAAAATCTATGGAGGACAGTGTAAAACTCTACCAGGATAATGACATGTTGGTGCAGTGTTCTGGAAAAATGGCAGATGTGGATCAATGCAGAGCAGTGTGAGGTGATGCTCTTTGGTAGGAAGGACATTGAAACAACTTAAAACAGGCTGCACCGTTATAAAGGGGCTGCAGGAGCAGAGAGCGCTGGGTGTATATGAGCACAGACTATTGAAGATATCAGGACAGGTGGGGAGAGCAGTAACTATCACAGATAAGTTTCAGTATCTGAGCTGTTTACAGGGGGTGGTGTAGGAGGGAGCCTCTGTGCCCCCTTCCTGGGAGGTGATGGTGACGATGTGTTGTGAGCCCACACTCCTGCCCACCGAGACTGTCGGGATTCCATTTGTACCAGCTCGATACAAAAGGGAGATGGCATCAAGGCCATGGCTTCTGAGTTGTTGGGGGTGGGGGGAAATGGAGCTGCCAGTTGGTTGAAAGTGAGAATTGTCCTTCACTGAACATTGCTCCTTACTCAGTCGGTTGGACGTGGATGTTTCAGAATCTCCACACGAGGTGTCCCGGTCCTCTCCGGCAACTACCGGGGTACTCCCCACATGGCGGTGGATGGGGTGTGTGAGACAACAGATATCGGGCACTCCACCACCCGCCTTGGCCCTTTCTGTCCTATTCCAGGTTGTTTCTCCTGGAATGGGAGAAAGGGAGAGAGGGAGGGTGGGGGTGGCTGACTCTGTTGTTGGTGCTGGTGTAGATGGGGATAATGGCAAATGGTGAGGGAATCTGTCGACAGTGTTGTACCAATGCAGTGTTATTAATGTGGGGGGTAAAGTGGACGGGGTGACAGAGAAAGAGAGAGAGAGAGACCGAGACAGAGTGAGAGAGAGAGAAAGGGGAGAGAGAGAAGGTGCTGCATGAAGCAGTGAGTGTGGTGGAGCAGGAGCCAAGTTCGGCGGTCGGGGCTATAACAGATATACAGTGAGTGTGAGGGAGCAGGGAGAATACGGTGACGCTTATCCTGACAGAGCGGGGAAGGTTATTGATGCTTGTCCTGTATTGCTGGACATTTCTTCAGACCACAGATACTGCACTGAGCTGGGTGGTGAGCTCAGACCATGCTCGGTGGGTCTGGTGGTGTGGCCCCCTCTGGGAAGGGAATAATTCCCCCTCTGTACTAGCCTATCCACCAGGACATCCGTGATGTACTTTCCGCTTATCGCCCATGCTTGGGGTAAACTGTGTAGGACAGTTCCAAACTGAGAAAGCTCAACCGTGTGCCCATTGGCCTTTTAAAGATGCACCAGTGCCAGGGATCACAGAATAACCAGGGGTACCCGGGTGATGGTGAGCACTTCCAGCCATGATGGGTGGGAGAATCGGGCTGTTATTGAATGAGAGGGACACCATGGGGTGGGGTGGGTAGTTAATGAGTTGAGCTCGATTCGATAGCACCAGGAAACTAGCTCGGCCTCGTGTGGATGATCCCTCTGTCTCACTCAATGAAAATGCCACTGAGACAAATTACTGTTAAAATCTGCCCAATGAGTCATAGATTCTGTTGAAACCACTCCCATTTACAAAGCTGCAGAACAAATGCTCATCCAAAACTCTCCACCATCTGTCCTCACACCAGTATAACTTTTTCCCATCTTTCCTGTAAAGACGGGCTCATGTTACAGGATGCTATCGAAGTTTCTATATTTTAGCATTCTGCAACCTGGGAACACATCCTTCCATGACACTGTCTCTCAGTCTCCCCCTCTCTGGCTATACCCCAAACCCCTCCCATGCGTGGATATCTAAACTGATTCCCCAACCATCTCTCTCTGACAGTGATGTTCACACGCACAGCACCCCATTACCATGGTACAATGGAGAAGTGGAGCTGTAAATGGATGGGAGCTGCACATTCCATCACTTCCAGCAGAGGCTGTAAGTTTCCCCACACTGGTCAATGATCTAACACAGCGTTACTGACTAATGCACTGGGGTGGGGTACACAGTCCAACATGCTGGGAGAGTAACTGCCACTGGTTTACATATCAATGCACTGGGGTGGGCTATACAGCTCTACATGCTGGGAGGGTAACTCCTACTGGTTTACAGATCAATGCATTGGGTGGTGTACGCAATCCGACATGCTGGGACGGTAACTGCTGCTGGTTTACAAGTCAATGCACTGGAATGGTGTACAGTCCTATATTATGAGAGTGTTACTGCTACCGGTTACAGATCAATGCACTGGGGTGGGGTACACAGCTCTACATGCTGGGAGGATAACTGCTCCTGGTTTACAGATCAATGCACTGGGGTGGGGTACACAGACCTACATGCTGGGAGGGAGCCTTCTCCTGGTTTACAGACCAACGCTTTGGGATGGGGTACACATTCCTACATGCTGGGAGGGTAACTGCTCCTGTGTTACAGATCAATGCACTGAGGTGGTGTACACAGCTCCACATGCTGGGAGGGTAACGGCTCCTGGGTTACAAATCAATGCACTGGGGTGGTGTACACAGTCCTACATGTTGGGAGTGTAACTGTTGCTGGTTACAGATCAATGCACTGGGGTGGTGTACACAGCCCTACATGCTGGGAGGGTAACTGCTCCTGGTTTATAGATCAATGCACTGGGGCGGTGTACACAGTCCTACATGCTGGGATGGTAACTGTTCCTGGGTTACAAGTCAATGCACTGGGGCTGTGCATAGTCCTACATGCAGGGAGGGTGATTCCTCCTGGTTTACGGATCAATGCAATGGGTTGGTGCACACGGTCAGACTTGCTCGGAGTGTAATTGCTCCTGGGTTACAGATTAATGCACTGGGGTGGTGTACACAGTCCTACATGCTGGGGGGTAACTGTTCCTGGATTTCAGATCAATGCACTGTGGTGGTGTATACAGCCCTACACGCTGGGAGGGTAACTGCTCCTGGTTTATAGATCAATGCACTGGGGTGGAGTACACATTCCTACATGCTGCGAGGGTAACTGCTATTGGGTTACAGATTAATGCACTGGGGTGGTGTACACAGTCCTACATGCTGGAAGGGTAACTTCTCCTGGTTCACAGATCAATGCACTGTGGTGGGGTACACAGCTCTACATGCTGGGAGGGTAACTGCTCCTGGTTTCCAGATCAATGCACTGGGGTGATGTACACAGTCCTAAGTGCTGGGAGGGTAACTGTTCCTGATTTAGATATCAATGCACTGGGGTGGGATACACAGTCATATATGCTGTGGGGGGGGGGGGTGTGGTAACTGTTCCTAGTTTACGCATCAATGCACAGGGGTGGAGTACAGAGTCCTACATATTGGGAGATCAACTGCTCCTGGTTTTCAGATCAATGCACTAGAGTGGGGTACACAGTCCTCCATGCTGGGTGTGTAACTGCTCCTGGTTCACAGAAACATGCTCGGGGTGGTTTACACAATCGTACATGCTGAGAGTGTAACTGCTCCTGGTTTACAGATTAATTCACGGGCGATTACTGCGCAGTTCGCTGTGCTGGTCAGACTGCTTGAGGTTCATAGATAATGCAATGGTGTTGTCTGTGCAGTTCCCCGAGCTGGATGGATTTTTTTTCGGATTCACACATTAGTGCACTGCTGTGTTCTGCACAGCCCCCGGTGCTGGACAGATACATAGTCTGGGTTTATAGATCAATGCACTACTGAGATCTACACAGCTACCCGTATTCCTCTGTAGCAACTTTGAAATGCTGAATGTTCCCTTCCCTTTCCTGTGTAACAGGTATGAGAGATTAAAAGATCTGCTACAATCGCTGAGTAACAGCCTCCAATGACTGAATGGCCTCATTCTGTTCCTGTTTAAAACTCTTGATGGCTGAATAGCATGCCTCAGTATCGGTGCAGTTGTGAACGGTGCTGAATATTTTGAAACTATCAATGAATAGCCCACTTCTGACTTTATGATGGAGGGAAGGCCATTGATGCTGCAGCTGCTGCTAGCCCACAGTGCCTCATGGATGGCCAGCTTCCATGTGCTCGGTCCTTTTGAAGTATGTCCTACTTCACAGGAGGCAGTGCCACATAACACAGTGAGCAGTACGCCTAATATGATTTATCTCTCCATCCCGGAGGTTCTCAGCCTCATTCGTGATGAAGGTCTGCTGCCCGACACGGTGATTTTCCTGCTCCTCGGATGCTGCTGACCTGCTGTGCTTTTCCAGCAACACACCAACATTGAGTATGTCAAATATGAGGCTGTGACTGTCCCTCCAACAGGACTGTGTGCTGGCTGCTCCTACAGGTACTGTCAGGGACAGATCCATCTGGAAGAAGGGGTTTGTTGAGAATGTTTCCCCCAGTCTGGTTGTTGTGTAATGAAGCCTGTCCCTGCTCAGTCAGCGGGGGGTCCGTGGGGACACTCTTGGTGATGGTCATTGACGTCCCACACACAGAGGATGCTCTGTGGCCTTATCACCCTCAGTGCTTCCTCTGATTTTTTTCCAACATCGAGGGGAACTGAGTTATCACCGAGAGGAGGGGTGGGGGGCAGGAGATAACCATACTTAGGCGTTTGCTTGACCATGTGTGATATATTACCATGAGATTTCCTGGGTTCTGGGATCAATGGTGTTGGGGAATTGCAGGGTAACTCCTTCCCTAACTATCCCAGGGTGTCCCCACCACTGGTGGGTCTGTCCTGCCGGTGGGACAGAATAACCCCAGGGATGGTGATGGGGATTCATGCCATATTATGGACGGCACGGTGGCACCGTGGTTAGCACTGCTGCCTCACAGCGCCAGCGACCCAGGTTCAATTCCAGCCTCAGGTGACTGACTGTGTGGAGTTTGCACATTCTCCCTGTATCTGCGTAAGTTTCCTCCGGGTGCTCCAGTTTGCTCCCACAGTCCAACGATGTGCAGGTGAATTGGCCATGCTAAATTGTCCGTAGTGTTAAGTCAAGGAGTAAATGTAATGGAATGGATCTGGGTGGGTTGCGCTTCGGCGGGTCGGTGTGGACTTGTTCGCCTGACGGGCCTGTTTCCACACTGTAAGTAATCTAATCTAAATTACCCATCACGCCTGATCCTATGATTATGACGGTGTCGGATTGTCCCCTGACTGGGAGTGTGGTGCTGAAAAAGCAGGTCGGGCAACATCCGAGGTGCAGAGGAATGAACGTTTCAGGCATAAACCCTTCATCAGGAATGAGACTTGTGAGTCGAGGAGCTGAGAGATAAATGGGAGGGGGCTGTGCAGGAGCTGGGACTGGGCGGAAGGGAACTGGGAATTTGATCGGTAGATGGAGGTGGGGGAGAAGTGATAGGTCAGAGGTCAGGGAGGTGGGTGGAGTGGATGGGGGGAAAGGTGATGGACAGGTTAAAGTGTTCCCTGGAACGTTCTGTCCCCAACATTCTATAACTGCCACTCTCCGGAAAGTTCTGTCCCTGACATTCTATAACTGACATTCCCAGGAAGGTTCTGTCCCTGACGTTGTTTGTGAACGGCCGGACGTCAGTGAATTGAACAAACGATAAGATCCCGAGGGAAGAGATCCCGTTCCAGGAAGAAGGAGACACTGTTCCGAAGGCCACTCAGGCAGTTAAAGGGTGAAAACTTTTTCCCAGCGTTTACATTTCTTCACGACACAGGATTGACAATAATTTAAACCAAAATACAGAAATACCCAAACTCCGTTTGGCTTCGGGAAACTGGGAGAGAATCCTTAAGGACAGCAACGTTTCCACCCTCCGTATTAGGAACTGGGACAGAGTGACCTGTGACTGCTCTCGAGTGATTGAGTGTGTGGGAATGTTCTCGAAACTATCTGTCCTTATGGATGTGTTTCTGTGTGTTTGGGGAGGGACGGTTTCTTGTAGTTTATGTCACGTTTTTGTCAGTAATTCCGACTTTCCCAGTTGTTATTCCAGCTCCAATTATTTTAATAAATCCCTGAATACAGGGGCATATTTGAAAATCCTATTGGGTCCCCAATCAAACGGGTCCCTTTGCCCCAAGGCTGATGGATAATGGGTTTGTTTTCCTTCCTCACAGTTAACGCAGTGACCATCTACGTCCTGCTTTATAAAGATTGTGGATTGTCTCCATGTGTCAGACGTTACCTGGGGGCCATGGCAGCGGCGGATCTCCTGGTCATTATTCTCGACCTGATCCTGAGACACATTCCCATTGTTTATCGGGAACAGTTTTATTTCCTGAAGGACTCCGTCCCCGTGTGTAATATCCACGCCGTCCTGCTTTATGCAGCCACTGACTGCTCTGTCTGGTTCACCGTCACTTTCACCTTTGATCGGTTTGTGGCCATTTGTTGCCAGAAGCTGAAAAGCAAATATTGCAGTGAGAAAACGGCGGCTGTGGTTCTGGGAGCAGTGACTGTGCTGAGCTGTTTAAAGAACGTTCCCTGGTATTTTTTTCTCAAGGCTCGGTATTGCCTGGCGAACGCCCCCTGGTTTTGTGTTGTATCACTCGCTGTTGTATACTCCAGTGTCTGGGTCACAATCGAGTCCATCCACCACATTCTAACCCCGTGTGTCCCATTTCTCCTGATTCTGCTGCTCAATGTTCTCACCGTCAGACACATTTTAGTGACCAGCAGAGCCCGCAGGAGACTCCGCGCTCACACCAATGGGGACGCTCAGTCTGACACAGAAATGAGAAACCGAAAAAAATCCATCATTTTACTGTTTGTGATCTCTGCCAATTTCATCCTGTTATGGTCAACATTAATGCTGTATTCTATATGGAGACGGATGTATTTGATTGGGTATCGGTCTGTGATTCTCCGTCCCTTTGTGCAGGAATTGGGCTTCATGCTGCAGCTCCTCAGTTGCTGCACAAACACCGCGATTTATGCCGTGACCCAGACTAAGTTCAGGCAGCAGCTGAAGAATGTGCTGAAATATCCCTTCACCCAAATCCATCCATCAATCAAATTCCGTCATTAAACAATCCATCTGGGATTTTCTCATTTCAGTTCAGTGTTTCAGCGATGGAGCACCCTGTCGCTATGGGAACAGACTGAGGGTAGCGCTGGTTTGTCCATCCTTATCCCTCAGGGGGATTACAGGGAAACATTTCAATGTCTCTCACAACTCAGGGGCCAGTAAGAAAACGCACCACCCCACTGACTGTATCCATCACTTCCATTAGAAAACAATAAAAATGTTTATTAAAGAGTGCCGAGCAGCAGAGTGATCGATGTTGTTGTGTGTCTTTGTGTTGGAGAAGCTGAGCTGGAGAGAGACAGACTCAGCTCCAAGTCCTGGTCCTCAGGGAAGGGGAGGGCACCGCGCCCTGAGTTCAGGAGCTGGTTTAACTCCCTCTGTCCCCTCCACTGCAGCATGGCCTCCCCATTTTCTCTTCCCTACTCTTTCTCATCACTTCTCTCCCTCTCTCTCTCTTTCTGCGCACTCACTCTTTCTCACCACCTCTCCATTTCACTCCCTCTCTCTCACACACAGACCCAACACCCGTTTCTCTACCTGCATCCACTCTTCCCTCTCCCCCTCACCCCTCACTCTGCCATATTTGTCTCCCCCCCGCAATTCCGTCTCTACCTCTTTTTCCCCTCCTTTTACCTCTGACATCTCTCTATGCTATCACCCAACCCAATCCCCACATGCAACCGCACCACGACCCCCCCCCTCAGTCTCGGCGTCACAGGGAGAGGGAAGGCTCAGGGAGACAGTGTCAGAGAGAGAGGAAGGGAGGTAGAGGAGGGAGATAAATTCAGACAAAGAGAAACAGAGGTTGTTGGGGAGAGAGAGATACCGAGGGAGAGGGCACGAGAGTGAGAGAAGGTGGAGAGAGAGAAGGAGCGGGGAGAGAAAGAGGGGAACAAGAGAGTGATAAGGTGAGGGAAGGAGAGAGATAAGAAGAGACAGATGAAAGAGATGCGATGGAGGGGTCGAGAGAGAAAGGGGGCAATTCTTAGAGAGAGAGAGAGAGGGACAAGGAGAGAGAAAGGGGACTACAGAGATGGGGAGGCGAGAGAGAGAAGAGGAGAGAGGGAAGAGAGAGTGAGAGAATGAGGGGTTGAGAGAGTGAGGGGGTGAGAAGAGAGAGACAGGAGTGAGAAATAGAGGGAGGGGCAAAAAAGAGCGGGATGGCTAGAGAGAGATGGAGAAGGCAAGAGGGACAGGATCACGAGATAGATTGCGGGAGAGAGGAATGAAAGAGAAATAGAGAGAGGGAGAGATGAAAGAAAGAGAGAAAGGGTCAAGGGAGAGGGTAAGAGAGTGAGTGAGAGGGCGAGTTGAGACAGAGCGAGAGAGAGTGAGAGAGAGGAGGGCAAGAAAGAGAGAAGGACGAGCAAGGAGAGGGGGTTGAGAGAAAAAAGGAGCGAGAGAGGGAGATGGTAAGAGAGTGAGAAAGAGAGATGGGCAAGAGAGATTGAGTGGGGATTAGAGGGAGTCGGAGCAAGAGAGACAGAAGGAGCAAGAGAGAGAGAAAACGGGTTCGAGAGAGAGAGGAACGCAAAAGAGAGATAGAGGGGTGAGAGAGAGGGGTTGAAAGAGAGGAGGCGAGGGAGAGAGAAAGGGGATGAGAGAGAGAACGAGGGCAAGAAAGAGAGAGTGTGATGGGCGGAGAGAGGCAGATGGTGAGAGAGACGGGAGAGAGAGAGGGTAAGACCAAGAAGGAGAGAGGGTTCCGTGAGAGGGGTTTTGACAGAGAGGGGGCGGGAGAGAGAGAAGGTGACAGCGAGAGCGTAAGGGCAAGACAGGGCGAGAGTGACAAGGAGAGAGAGAGACAGAGAGAGAGAAAGAGTGGGAGGGAGAGAGAGAGAGAATAAGGGGACAGAAGAGAGTCGGCGAGAGCAAGATGGACAGAGAGAGAGGTAGGTGGGAGGCACGCATGTGTGAAAGACAGAGAGACAAGGAGAGAGAGGCAGGGCGAGTGAGAGAGAGAGATGGAGAGATGGTGAAAGAGAAAGCAAAGAGAGAGAGGGAGGGTAAGAAAGAGAGAAGGGTGTGTGAGAGAGTTGCCGAGAGAGAGAGAGAACGAGAAAGAGAGAGAGGACCAAGGGGACGCTGGAGAGAGAGGATGAGAGCGAGGGAGCGAAAGAGAGAGACGAGTGAGATGGGTGAGAGAGGGAGATTGTGAGAGGGACATGCGAGGAGGGAGGGTGTCGAGAGAGGGGGAAAGAGAGCGAGGGAGATGGAGGCAAAATAGAGAGAGAGAGACGGGGGCGAGAACGAGACAGAGAGGGAGGGAAGAGAGAGGCAGGAAAGAGAGAGGGAGATGAGGTGACAGTGACTCGAGAGAGAGAGTGAGCGAGCCAGGTGGGAGGGCTGGGTCGAGACAGAGAGAGAGATAGAGAGACATACAGAGGGGCAAGATGGTAGGGAGAGAGAGCGAGAGAGTGAGGGTGGATGAGAGAGAGTATGTGGAGCGAGAGTGAAGGAGCAGGGAGAGAGAGGGGCGAGAGCGAGAGGCGAGAGAGGGGGCAAGAGAGGGGGCGACAGAGAGGGAGGGGCGAGAGAGAGGGCGAGGGGAGCGCACGTGTGAGAAAGAGAGCGACAAAGAGAGAGAGAGGCAGGGCAAGTGAGAGACAGAGATGGAGAGATAGTGAAAGAGAGAGGAAAGAGAGAGAGGAAGGGTGAGAAGAAGAGAAGGGTGCGTGAGAGGGTTGTTGAGAGAGACAGTGAGAGAGAGGGAGAAGACAAAGGGGACGGCTGGAGAGAGAGGATGGGACTGAGGGAGTGAAAGGTGTGGCGAGAGATAGGGGTTGAGAGAGGGAGATAGTCAGAGAGACAGGCGAGGACAGAGAGAGACAGAGGGAGAGCAGGAGAGAGAGAGAGAAGCTGAGCGAGAGAAAGAGAGGAGCTGAGCAAAAGAGAGAGAGAGGAGAGAAGGATGGGGTCAAGGGGAGGGCAAGAGAGGGAAGGAGACGGAGGCAATAGAGAGAGAGAGAGAGACAGGGGAGAACGAGAGAGAGAGAGAGGGAGGGAAGAGAGAGGAAGATGAGGCGACAGAGTGAGAGAAGGAGTGAGCAAGGGGAGGGAGGGCGCTGTGTCCAGAGAAAGAGAGAGGCAAATACAGAGGATCGAGATGGTGGGGAGAGAGCGACAGAGCGAGAGTGGATGAGAGAGAGAGAATGTGGCGGGGGAGTGAAGGAGCAGGGAGCGAGAGAGAGAAGGGCGAGAGGGGGGGTGAGAGAGAGGGGGGAGAGAGCGAGGGGCGAGAGAGAGAGGGGGACGAAAGAGAGGGACGAGAGAGAGGGACGAGAGAGAGAGGCACGAGAGAGAGGGCGAGAGAGAGAGGGGGCGAGAGAGAGTGGGTGAGAGAGAGGGCGATGCGAGACAGAGGCGAGAGAGAGAGGGGCGAAAGAAAGGGGCGAGGGAGAGAGACAGGGATCGAGAGAGAGAGATAAGGGGTGGGCCAGGGTTCGTGAGAAAGGGATTGTGGAGGGAAGTTGTTCTACGGGGTTGGGAGAGGGGGGGGTGATGGATGGGGTTGGGGAGGGAGAGGTGTTGGACGGGGTTGGAGGAGGGTAGCGTTGTTGCACAGGGCTTGAGATGGGACCGTGTTGGACGAGAGAGGGGATGGAGTGCGGAGAGGGCGAGAAAGGAGAGGGGGGAATGGGAGCACGAGAGGGAGGGAGGGCGAGATAGAGGAGGCAGGAAGGGGAGGGCGGGACAGGGGTGAGTGTGAGAGGGGGAAGTGCGAGCGAGGGGACGCCGAGAGAGAAGAGGGTGATAAAGGGGAGGGCAAAAGATGGTAGGGTGAGAGAGGGGTGGGCAAGAGAGGGGAGTTCAAGAGAAGGGAGGGCAAGAGACAGTAGGGCAAGAGAGGTGAGGGTGAGCGAGGGGAGGTTGACAAAGGGGAGGGAGGGAGGGGAGGGCGAGAGGAAGGAAGAGGGCGAGCGATGGGAGGGGAAGAGAGCAGGAGGGCCAGAGAGGGAAGGAGGGATGGGTGGGAGGGAAGGAGGGAGAGGGCTAGAGAGGGAGGGTGAGAGTGGGGAGTGCTAGATCGGGTGGAGGGTGAGAGAGGAGAGGGCGAGAGAGGGGAAGGAGGGAGGGGAGAGCGAGTGGGAGTGAGAGGGCGATAGGGGAGACGGCGAAAGACCGTAGCGGGAGAGAGGTGTGGGCACGAGAGGGGAGGGTGAGAGAGGGGAAGGAGAGAGGGGAGGGTGAGTAGGAGCAAGAGGGAGAGAGAGAGGGGAGGATGAGAGAGGGGAGGGCAAGAGACGGTAGTGCGAGAGAGGGGAGGGCGACAGAGGGGACTGCTAGAGAGGGTGGAGGGTGAGAGACGGGAAGGAGAGAAAGGGGACGGAGGGAGGGCAGTGCGAGAGAGGTAGAAGGTGATAGAGAGGGGAGGCCGTGAGAATGGAGGGCAAGAGAGGGTAGGGCGAGAGACGGGGAAGGGCGAGAGAGGGGAAGGAGGGAGGGGAGGGTGAGTAGGAGTGAGAGGGAGAGAGGGGAGGGCGACAGAGTGGAGGGCAAGAGACGGTAGGCCGAGAGAGAGGAGGGCGAGAGAGGGGAGGGCGAGAGAGCGGACTGCTAGAGAGGGTGGAGGGCACGAGAGGGGAGTGCGAGAGATGGGAGGGAGGGAGGTGGTGAGAGAGAAGGGAGGGCGTGAGAAGGGAGGGCGAGAGAATGGACAACTAGAGACGGTGGAGGACGAGAGAGGGGAGGGCGAGAGAGGGGAGGGAGGGGAGGGTGGGAGGAAGGGAGAGGGCGAGGGAGAGTAGGGCGTGAGAGGGGATGGATTGAGAAGGAGGGAGGAGGGAATGTCGAGAGAGAAGGGCGAGAGAGGGGAGGGAGGGAGTGAAGGGCAAGGGTTAGAAAGAGGGCAAGCGAGGGGAGGGTCAGAGAGGGGACGCAGGGAGGGGAGGGTGAGAGGACGGAGAGGTCAAGAGGGGGAAGGAGGGGAGGGTGAGAGAGGGGTGAGGATGAGAGAGTGGAGGGCAAGAGATGAGAGGGTGAGAGATGGGATGGCGAGAGAAGGGAGGGAGGGAGGTGAGGGCGAGAGAGAGGGACAGGCTGAGAGAGGGGGGATGGGAGGGAGGGGGAAGGTGAGAGAGGGGGGCATGAGAAGGGAGGGTGTGACAGCGGAGATTGGAAATGAGGGAGAGTGGGGAGGGAGGGAGGTGAGGGCGAGAGGAAGGAAGAGGGTGAGAGAGGGGAGGGCGAGAGAGAAGGTCGGGCAAGAAAGAGGGGAGGGCGTGAGAGAGAAGGAGTGGTGAGGATGGTGAGAGAGGAGGGCAAGAGAGGGGGGAAAGAAGTGGAAGGCAAGAGAGAGGAGGGAGGGGAGGGAAGGGCGAGAGACGGGAGGTAGGGAGGGGAGGGGATGTCTTGAGAGGGGAGGGATTGAGAGGGGAGGGAGAGGATGGCAAGAGAGGAGACCGAGAGAGGGGAGGGAGGGAGGGGAGGGCGAGAGGACAGAGAGGGAAAGAGGGGATGGAGGGGAGGGTGATAGAGGCGTGAGGGAGAGAGAGGGGAGGGCGAGAGAGGGGATGGAGGGAGGTGAGGGCGACAGAGAGAGACAGGGCGAGAGAGGGGGAGAGCGAGAGAGGGGGAAGGGCGAAGGCATGAGAGGGGAGGGCGTGAGAGGGGAGAGTGGAATAGGAGGGAGAGAGGGGAGGGAGGGGAGGGCGGGAGATGGGAAGTGCGAGAGGGGGGAGGGTGTAAAAGGGGAGGGAGGGATGGGAGGGCGAGAGGGAGGCACATGGCAAGAGACGGGCGTGGACGAGAAAAGGGATGGCGAGAGAGGGGAGTTAGGGAGGTGAGGGTTCGAGGGGGAAGAGGGCGAGAGAGGGGTTGTTGAGAGAAGGGGAGGGCAAGAGAGAGGAGAGGGCGTGAGTGCAGAGGGCGTGAGAGGAGAGGGAGGGGATGGCGAGTGAGGAGGGCAAGAGAGGGGAGGGAAGGAGTGGAGGGTGAGAGTGGGGAAGAAGGGAGGTGAGGGCGAGAGGAAGGGAGAGGGCGAGAGAGGGGGAGGGCGAGAGAGGGGAAGCATGAGCCGGGAGGGCGTGAGAGGGGAGGGCATGAGAGGGGAGGGAGGGATGCGAGGGCGAGAGAGGAGGGTGAGAGAGGGGAGGCAGATAGGGGAGGGCGAGAGAGGGGTGAGTGTGAGAAAGGGGAGGATGGGAGAGGGGAGGGTGGGAGGGGTGAGTGTGAGAGAAGGGGAGGGCAAGAGATTGTATGGCGAGAGAGAGGAGAGTCACAGCGAGGAGAGGACGAGCGAGTGGAGGGCGAGAAGGAGGAGTGTGAGAGAGTGAAGGGCGAGAGACAGGGGAGGTCGAGAAAGGGTGGGTGAGAGAGGGGAGGACAAGAGAGGGAAATGCAAGAGGCGGTAGGGCGAGAGAGGAGGGAGAGTGGGAGTGAGAGGGGAGGGTGAGAGAGGGGAGTGCGAGAAAGGGTGGTGGATGAGATAGGGAAGGGAGGGAGGGGAGTGCGAGAGAGGGAGAGGGCGAGAGAGTGGGGAGGGTGTGAGAGGGGAGGGGAGAGAGGGGAGTGAGGGAGGTGAGGGCGAGAGAGAGGAAGAGGGCGAGAGTGGGGAGGGCGAGTGAGGGGGGCATGAGGGGGAGGAGGGTAGGGGAGGGGATGGCAAGAGAGGAGGGCAAGAGAGCGGAGGAAGGGTGTGGTGCGCGAGAGTGGGGAGGGAGAGGGCAAGAGAAGGGAAGAATGGTGGGGAGGGCGAGAGAGGGTGAGAGTGAGAGAGGAGAGTGCAAGAGAAGTGAGGGCGAGAGAGGCGACGGAGGGGGTGTGGGCAAGTGGAAGGGGGAGAGAGAGAGTGGAGGGCAAGAGAGGTGAGGGCATGAGAGGGGATGGTGAAAGAGGGGAGCGAGGGAGGTGAGGGCGAGAGGGATGAAGAGGGAAAGAGAGGGGAGGGTGAGAAAGGGGAGGAGGAGGGCATGGCGAGCGAAGAGGGCAAGAGAGGGGAGGGAGGGAGGGGAGGAGAGAGAGAGGGACAGGGTGAGCGAGGGGAAGGGCGAGAGAGGGGAGAGCGTAAGAGGGAAGGGAGGGATGGGAGGGCGAGAGGGAGGGGGATGGCAACAGAGGGGCGTGGACGAGAAAGGGGATGGCGAGAGAGGGGAGTGAGGGAGGTGAGGGCAAGAGAGAGGGGAGGGCATGAGTACAGAGGGCGTGAGAGGCGAGGGAGGGGATGACGAGTGAGGAGAGCAAGAGAGGGGAGGGAAGGAGAGGAGTGTAAGAGTGGGGAAGGAGGGAGGTGAGGGCGAGAGGAAGGGAGAGTGCAAGAGAGAGGGAGGGCGAGAGAGAGGGGGTGCATGAGCCGGGAGGGCGTGAGAGGGGAGAGTGTAATAGGAGGAAGAGAGGGGAGGGAGAGGAGTGAGGGCGAGAGATAGGGAGGGCGAGAGAGTGGAGGGCGTAAGAGGGGAGGGAGGGATGGGAGAGCGAGAGGGAGTGAGAATGCGAGAGAGGGCCGAGTACGAGAAAGGGGATGGCGAAAGAGTGGAGTGAGGAAGGTGAGGGTGAGAGGGAGGAAGAGGGCGAGAGAGGGGAGGGTGAGAAAAGGGCAGGGCAAGAGAGAGGGGAGGGCGTCAGTGCGGAGGGCATGAGAGGGGAGGGAGGGGATGGCGAGTGAGGAGGGCAAGAGAGGTGAGGGAAGGATTGGAGGATGGGAGTGGGGAGTGAGGGAGATGAGAGCGAGATTGAGGGAGAGGCCGAGAGAGGGAAGGAGGAGATTAGGAGAGTGGGAGAGATGGGGACGGGCGAGAGACGGGAGGGCATGAGAGGGAAGGGAGGGATGGGAGGGCTAGAGAGTAGGGCGAGAGAGGGGAGGCAGATAGGGGAGGGCGACAGAGGGGTGAGTGTGAGAAAGGGGAGGATGGGAGAGGGGAGGGTGAGAGGGGTGAGTGTGAGAGAAGGGGAGCGCAAGAGAGTGGATGGCGAGAGAGAGGGGAGTCATAACGAGAGGAGAGCGAGCGAGTGGACGGCGAGAGACAGGGGAGGGCGAGAAAGTGGTGGGTGAGAGAGGGGAGGACAAGAGAGGGAAATGCAAGAGGCGGTAGGGCGAGAGAGGAGGGAGAGTGGGAGTGAGAGGGGAGGGTGAGAGAGGGGAGTGCGAGAAAAGGTGGTAGGCGAGATAGGAATTGGAGGGAGGGGAGTGCGAGAGAGGGAGAGGGCGAGAGAGTGGGCAGGGTGTGTGAGGTGAGGGTGAGAGAGGGGAGTGAGAGAGGTGAGCGCGAGAGGAATGAAGATGGCAAGAGAGAGGAGGGCGAGAAAGAGGGCATGAGAGAGGTGGAGGGGAGGTGGAGGGGATGGCAAGAGAGGAGGGCAAGAGAGGGGATGGAGGGTGTGGAGTGCGAGAGAGAGAGAGGGAGAGGGCAAGAGAAGGAAAGAGTGGTGGGGAGGCCGAGAGAGGGGTGAGAGTGAGAGAGGGGAGGGCAAGCGAAGTGAGGGCGAGAGAGGGGAGGGAGGGGAGGGCGAGAGAGAGGGACAGAGCGAGATAGGGGAGGGCGAGAGAGGGGGTGCATGAGCTGGGAGGGTGTGGGGGGAAGAGTGGAATCGGAGGGAGTGAGGGGAAGGAGTGGAGGGAGGACGAGAGGTGGGGAGGGCGAGAGAGAGGGACAGGGCGAGAGAGGGGGAGGGCGCGAGAGGGGGAAGGGCTGGGGTCATGACAGGGGAGAGCGTGAGAGGGGAGAGTGGAATAGGAGGGAGAGAGGGGAGGGAGGGGAGGGCGGGAGATGGGGAGGGCGAGAGAGGGGAGGTCGTAAGAAGGGAGAAAGGGATGGGAGGGCGAGAGGGAGGGAGGGAGATGGCAAGAGTCGGGCGTGGACGAGAAAGGGGATGGCGAGAGAGGGGAGTGAGGGAGGTGAGGGTGCGATGGGGAAGAGGGCGAGAGAGGGGTGGGTGAGAGAAGGGGAGTTGCAAGAGAGAGTGGAGGGCGTGAGTGCAGAGGGCGTGAGAGGGGAGAGAGGGGATGACGAATGAGGAGGGCAAGAGAGGGGAAGGAAGGAGTGGAGGGTGAGAGTGGGGAAGGAGAGAGGTGAGGGCGACAGGAAGGGAGAGGGCAAGAGAGAGGGAGGGCGAGAGAGAGGGGGTGCATGAGCCGGGAGAGTGTGAGAGGGGAGAGTGGAATAGGTGGAAGAGAGGGGTGGGAGGGGAAAGAGGCCGAGAGATAGGGAGGGCGAGAGATTGGAGGGCATATGAGGGGAGGGAGGGATGGGAGAGTGAGAGGGAGTGAGAATGCGAGAGAGGGCCGAGTACGAGAAAGGGGATGGCGAAAGAGTGGCGTGAGGAAGGTGAGGGTGAGAGGGAGGAAGAGGGCGAGAGAGGGGAGGGTGCGAGAAGGGGAGGGCAAGAGAGAGGGGAGGGTTTGAGTGCGGAGGGCGTGAGAGGGGAGGGAGGGGATGGCGAGTGAGGAGGGCAAGAGAGGTGAGGGAAGGATTGGAGGATGGGAGTGGGGAGTGAGGGAGATGAGAGCGAGATTGAGGGAGAGGCCGAGAGAGGGAAGGATGAGATAGGGGGAGTGGGAGAGACGGGGACGGGTGAGAGACGGGGGGGCATGAGAGAGGAGGGAGGGATGGGAGGGCTAGAGAGTAGGGCGAGAGAGGGGAGGCAGATAGGGGAGGGCGACAGAGGGGTGAGTGTGAGAAAGGGGAGGATGGGAGAGGGGAGGGTGAGAGGGGTGAGTGTGAGAGAAGGGGAGGGCAGGAGAGTGGATAGCAAGAGAGAGGGGAGTCATAGCGAGGGGAGAGCGAGCGAGTGGAGGGCGAGAGACAGGGGAGGTCGAGAAAGTGGTGTGTGAGAGAGGGGAGGACAAGAGAGGGAAATGCAAGAGGCGGTAGGGCGAGAGAGGAGGGAGAGTGGGAGTGAGAGGGGAGGGTGAGAAAGGGGAGTGCGAGAAAGGGTGGTGGGCGAGATAGGAATTGGAGGGAGGGGAGTGCGAGAGAGGGAGAGGGCGAGACAGTGGGCAGGGTGTGTGAGGGGAGGGTGATAGAGGGGAGTGAGAGAGGTGAGCGCGAGAAATGAAGAGGGCAAGAGAGGGGAGGGCGAGAAAGAGGGCATGAGAGGGGAGGAGGGGAGGTGGAGGGGATGTCAAAAGAGGAGGGCAAGAGAGGGGAGGGAGGGTGTGGAGCGCGAGAGAGTGGAGGGAGAGGGCAAGAGAAGGAAAGAGTGGTGGGGAGGCCGAGAGAGGGGTGAGAGTGAGAGAGGGGAGGGCAAGAGAAGTGAGGGCGAGAGAGGGGAGGGAGGGAGGTGATTGCAAGTGGAAGGGGGAGAGAGAGTGGAGGGCAAGAGAGGTGAGGGCATGAGAGAGGGGAGCGAGGGAGGTGAGGGCGTGAGGGATGAAGAGGGCAAGCGAGGGGAGGGTGAGAAAGGGGAGGGAGAGGGCATGGCGAGCGAAGAGGGCAAGAGAGGGGAGGGAAGGAGGGGTGGGCGAGAGGAAGCGAAAGGGCGAGAGAGGGGGAGGGCGAGAGAGGGGGTGCATGAGCCGGGAGAGCGTGAGTGGGTAGAGTGGAATAGGAGGGAGAGAGGGGAGGGAGGGCGAGAGATGGGGAGGGCGAGAGAGGGGAGGGCATAAGAGGGGAGGGAGGAATGGGAGGGCGAGAGGGAGGTGAGGGTGAGAGAAGGAAGGGTGAGGGAGGGAAGGCAGAGAGGTGAGTGCGAAGGAGCGGGAGGGGGAAGACAGGGGAAGGGTGAGAGAGGGAAGGGGGCGAGAGCGTAGGGAGGGACGGGAGGGAGAGATGGAGAAGACGGCAAGAGAGGGGAGGGAGTCAGGAGAGTTCGAGAGAGGGGAGGAAGGTAGGGAGAGCAAGAGGTAGAGAGAGGGCTAGAGAGGGGAGGAAAACAGAAGGGAAGGGGATAGAGGGAAGGAGGGAGGGGTGAGCGAGAGGATGGAATGAGTGAGAGGGTGTAAGGATTACGGTGATGGAGTGAGAGAGAAGGGTCAGGGCGTCCGTTATGGAATGAGTGTGAGGTGTTCAGGGTGATGTTGATGGAATTAGTGTGAGGAGATCAGGGGAACGGTGATGGAGTGAGTGTGTGGGGGTTTTGTTGATGGTGATGGAATGAGTCTGTGAGGGTCAGTGTGATGATGATGTAGTGAGTGTGAGGGGAGCAGGGTGACAGAGATGGAGTGAGTGAGACGGGGTCATTTTGACGGTGATGCAGTGAGTATGATCTGGTAATGGTGACAATGATTGAGTGAGTGTGAGGGGGTCATGGTGTCGGTGATGGAGTGAACGTGAGGTGGTCATAGTGGCGGTAATGGTGTGAGTGTGACGGGGTTTGGGTGATGGTGACGGAGTGAGTGTGTGAGGATCGGTGTGATGATGATGGAGCGAGTGTGAGGGGGTTTAGGTGACGGTGATGGATAGAGTGAGAGGGGGTCGTTTTGACGGTGATGGAGTGAGTATGGGGGGTCGTTTTAACGGTGATGGTGTGAGTGTGAGTGGGTTAGCGCGATGTTGATGAAGTGAGAGTGAGGGGTACAGTGTGATGGTGATGTCATGAATGTGAGAGGGTGACGACGACGGTTATGGAATGAGTGTAAGGGGTTCAGGGTGATGTTGATGGAGCGAGTGTGAGGTGGTTTGGGTGACGGTGCTGGAGTGAGTGTCGGGGTGCAGGGTGACGGAGATAAAGTGAGGGAGAGGGGGTCGTTTAGAACTTGATGGAGCGAGTGTGAGAGGGTCAGGGCAACGGGTCTTCAGTGTGTGTGAGATGATCAGTGTCACGGAAATGGAGTGAGTGTGAGGCGGTCAGGGTGACGGTGATGGAGTGAGTGCGAGGGCGTCAGGGTAACGGTGATTGAGTGAGTGTGAGGCGGTCAGGGTGACGGTGATGGAGTGAGTGCGAGGGCGTCAGGGTGACGGTCATAGAGTGGGTGTGAATGGGTCAGGGTGATGTTCATGGAGTGAGAGTGAGGGATTCAGTGTGACAGTGATGGCGTGAGTGTGAGAGGTTCATGGCGACGGTTATGGAATAAGTGTGAGGGGTTCTTGTTACGCAAATGGAGTGAGTGTGCGAGAATCATTGTGATGCTAACGGTATGAGAGTGAGAGGATCAGTATGACGGTGATGGAGTCAGTGTGAGGGGGTCGATGAGTCGGTGATGGAGTGAGTGGGAGGGGATCAGTGTGATGGTGATGGAGTGAGTGTAAGTGGATCTGGATGTCGGAGATGAAGTGCGTATGAGGCTGTCAATGTGACTCTGCTGGAGTGAGTGTGCGAGGATCAGTGTGACGATGATGGTGCGAGTGTGAGAGTGTCAGGGAGACGGTGATGGAGTGAGTGCGAGGTGACAGGGCTGACGGTCATGGAGTGAGTGTGAGTGTGTTGGGCTGACAGTGATGGAGTGACAGTGAGTGCAATCAGGGTGACAGTGATGGAGTCAGTGTGAGGTGTGAGGGGTCAATGTGATGGTGATAGAGTGAGTGTGAGGGGGTCCGAGGGATGGTGATGGAGTGAGTGTGAGATGATTAGTGTGACGTTGATGGAGAGAGTGTGAGGGGGTGAGGGTGACAATGATGGAGTGAGTGTGATGCGGTCGGGGTGATGGTGATGGACTGAGTGTGAGGTGGTCAGGAAGACGGCGATGGAGTGAGTGTAAGGGCGTTAGGGTAACGGTGATGGAGTGAGTGTGAGGGGATCAGTGTGGCGGTGATGGGCTGAGTGTGAGGGTGTCAGGGCGATGGTGATGGAGTGAGTGTGAAAGGGTCAGCGTGACGATGATGGAGTGAGTGTGAGGGGATCAGGGTGACGTTGATGGAGTGAATGTGAGGTGACAGGGCTGACGGAGATTGAGTGAGTGTGAGTTTGTCAGGGTGACGGAGATGGAGTGACCGTGATGGGGTCCATGGGACGATGATGGAGTGAGTGTGAGGGGGTAAGGGTGGTAATGATGGAGCGTGAGGCAGTCGGGGTGACGGAGGTGGAGTGAGTGTGAGAGGATCAAGGTGACGGTGATGCAGTGAGTGTGAGCGGGTCAGGGTGACAGAGATGGAGTGAGTGTGAGAGAGCCAGGGTGAAGGAATAATTGTTATGGAGATGGAGTGAGTGTGAGGCGGTTAGGGTGACAGTGATGGAGTGAGGGTGAGGTGGTCAGGTTGACGGTGATGGAGCGCATGTGAGAGGATCAGTGTGATGCTGATGGAGTGAGTCTGAGGGTGTCAGGCTGACAGTGATGGAGTGCGTGTGCGAGGATTAGTGTGACGGTGATGGAGTGAGTGTAAGTAGGTCACGGAGACGGTGATGGAGTGAATGTGAGGTGACAAGGCTGATGGAGATTGAGTGAGTTGAGTTTGTCAGGTTGATGGGGATGGAGTGACTGTGATGGGGTCCATGGGACGGTGGTCGAGTGAGTGTGAGAGGATCAGTGTGACGCTGATGGAGGGAGTGTGAGGGGGTGAGGATGATAATGATGGAGTGAGTGTGAGGCAGTCAGTGTGATGGTGATGGAGTGAGTGTGAGGTGGTCAAGGTGACGGTGATGGAGTGCGTGTGCGAGGATCAGTGTGACGGTGATGGAGTGAGTGTGAGTGGGTGTGGAAGACGGTGATGGATTGAATGTGAGGTGACAGGGCTGACGGAGATTGAGTGAGTGTGAGTTTGTCAGGGTGACGGAGATGGAATGACTGTCATGGGGTCCGTGGGATGGTGATGGAGTGAGTGTGAGAGTATCAGTGTGACGTTGATGGAGTGAGTGTGAGGGGTGAGGGTGATAATGGTGGAGTGAGTATGAGGCAGTCGGTGTGATGGTGATGGAGTGAGTGTGAGGTGGTCAGGGTGACTGTGATGGAATGAGTGTGAGGGGGTCAGGGTGACATTGATGGAGTGAGTGTGAGGGGGTTAGGGTAAGGTAGATGGAGTGAGTGTGAGGGGATCAGTGTGACGGAGATGGAGTGAGTGTGAGGCGGTGAGGGTGACAGTGATGAAGTGAATGTGAGGTTATCAGATTGACGGTGATGGAGCGCATGTGAGGGGATCAGTGTGATGGTGATGGAGTGAGTGTGAGGGTGTCAGGGCGACGGTGATGGAGTGAGTGTGAGTGGGTCAGTGTGACGGTGATGGAGTGATTCTGAGGGGGTTAGGGCTGACGGTGACGGTGTGAGTGTGAGGGGTTAGTGCGTTCGAGATGGCGTGAGTGTGAGGGAGTCAGGGTGACGGAGATGGAGTGAGTGTGAGAGGATCAAGGTGACGGTGATGCAGGTGAGTGTGAGTGGGTCAGGGTGACAGAGATGGAGTGAGTGTGAATTTGTCAGGGTGATGGAGATGGAGTGACTGTGATGGGGTCCATGGGACAGTGATGGCATGAGTGTGAGAGGATCAGTGTGACGTTGATGGAGTGAGTGTGAGGGAGTAAGGGTGGTAATGATGGAGTGAATGTGAGGCAGTCGGGGTGATGGAGATGGAGTGAATGTGAGAGGATCAAGGTGACCGTGATGCAGTGAGTGTGAGTTTGTCAGGGTAACAGAGGAGGAGTGAGTTTGACAGGGTCCGGGTGACGGAGATGCAGTGAGTGTGAGTCGATCGGGCTGACAGAGATGGATTGAGTGTGAGAGAGCCTGGGTGACGGAGATGGAGTGAATGTGAAAGGGTCATTGTGATGTTGATGAAGTGAGTGTGTGGTGGTCAGGGTGACTGTGATGGAGTGAGTGTGAGGGGGTCATTGTGACGATGCTGGATTAAGTGTGAGGGGGTTAGGGGAACATTGATGGAGTGAGTGTGAAGGGATCATTGTTATAGAGATGGAGTGAGTGTGAGGCAGTTAGGGTGACAGTGATGGAGTGAGGGTGAGGTGGTCAGGTTGACGGTGATGAAGGGCGTGTGAGGGGTAAGTGTGATGGTGATGGAGTGAGTGTACGAGGATTAGTGTGATGGTGATTAACTGAGTGTGAGGGTGTCAGTTCAACGGAGATGGAGTGAGTGTGAAAGGGTCAGTGTGGCGGTGTTGGTGTGAGTGTGAGGGGATCAGGGTGACGGTGATGGAACGTTTGTGAGGGTGTCAGGGCGACGGTGATGGAGTGAGTGTGAAAGGGTCAGTGTGATGGTGATGGAGTGAGTAAGAGGCGGTCTGGGTGATGGCGATGTAGTGAATGTGAGGTGGTCAGGGTGACTGTGATGGAGTGAGTATGAGGTGGTCAGGGTGATGGTGATGGAGTGAGCGTGAGGTGACAGGACTGATGGTCATGGAGTGAGTGTTAGGATGTCAGGGCTGACGGTGCTGGAGTGAGTGTGAGTCCGTCAAGGTGACGGTGATGGAGTGACTGTGAGGGGATCAGGTTGACCGTGATGGAGTGAGTGTGTGGCGTGAGCGGTCAGTGTGACGGTGATAGAGTGAGTGTGAAGGGGTGCGTGGGATGGTGATGTAGTGAGTGAGAGAGGATCAGTGTGACGTTGATGGGGAGAGTGTGAAGGGGTGAGGGTAACAGTGATAGAGTGAGTGTGAGGTGGTCAGGGTGACTGTGATGGAGAGAGTGTGAAGGAGTCGGGGTGGCGGAGATGGATTGAGTGTGAGGGAATCAGGGTAACGTTGATGGAGAGAGTGCGAGGGGATCAATGTGATGGAGATGGAGTGAGTGTGAGGCGGTTAGGATGACAGTGATGAAGTGAGTGTGAGTTGGTCAGGTTGACGGTGATGGACCACGTGTGAGGGGAACAGTGTGACGGTGATAAAATGAGTGTGAGGATCACTGTGACGGTAATGGACTGAGTGTGAGGGTGTCAGGGCGACGATGAGGGACTCAGTGTGAAAGGGACTGTGTGACGGTGATGGAGTGAGTGTACGCAGATCAGTGTGACTATAACGGAGGGAGTGTGAGGGAGTCAGGGTGATGGTGATGGAGTGAGTGTGAGAGGATCCTGATGACGGTGATAGAGTGAGTTTGAGAGGGTCAGGGTGATTGTGATGGAGAGAGTGTGAATGGGTCAGTGTGACGGTGATGGAGTGAGTGTGAGTCGGTCTGGGAGATGGTGATGCAATGAATGTGAGGTAGTCAGGTTGATGGAGATGGAGTGAGTGTGAAATGCTCAGCGTGATTGTGATGGAGTGAGTGAGAGGCGATCTGGGTGATGGTGATGTAGTGAATGTGAGGTGGTCAGGATGACTGTGATGGTGTGAGTGTGAGGGGGTCAGGGTGACGGAGATGGAGTGAGTGTGAGGGGGTCAGGGTGACGGAGATGGAGTGAGTGTGAGGGGGTAAGGGTGACGGAGATGAATTGAGTGTGAGGGGGTCAGGGTGACGGAGATGGAGTGAGTGTGAGGGGGTAAGGGTGACGGAGATGAATTGAGTGTGAGGGAGTCAGGGTAATGTTGATGGAGTGAGTGAGAGGAGATCAGTGTAATGGAGATGGAGTGAGTGTGAGGCGGTTAGGGTGACAGTGATGGAGTGAGGGTGAGGTGGTCAGGTTGACGGTGATGAAGGGCGTGTGAGGGGGTAAGTGTGATGGTGATGGCGTGGGTGTACGAGGATTAGTGTGATGGTGATTGACTGAGTGTGAGGGTGTCAGTTCAACGGAGATGGAGTGAGTGTGAATGGGACAGTGTGGCGGTGTTGGTGTGAGTGTGAGGGGATCAGGGTGACGGTGATGGAACGTTTGTGAGGGGAACAGTGTGACGGTGATGGAGTGAGTATGCGAGGATCACTGTGACGGTGATGGACTACGTGTGAGGGTGTCAGGGCGACGGTGATGGAGTGAGTGTGAAAGGGTCAGTGTGATGGTGATGGAGTGAGTAAGAGGCGGTCTGGGTGATGGCGATGTAGTGAATGTAAGGTGGTCAGGGTGACTGTGATGGAGTGAGTATGAGGTGGTCAGGGTGATGGTGATGGAGTGAGTGTGAGGTGACAGGGCTGATGGGCATGGAGTGACTGTGAGAGTGTCAGGTCTGACAGTGATGGAGTGAGGGTGAGTTGTCATGGGTGATGGTTATGGATGACTGTGAGGGGATCAGTGTGACGGTGATGGAGTGAGCGTGCGGTGACAGGACTGATGGTCATGGAGTGAGTGTTAGGATGTCAGGGCTGATGGTGCTGAAGTGAGTGTGAGTCTGTCAAGGTGACGGTGATGGAGTGACTGTGAGGGGATCAGGTTGACCGTGATGGAGTGAGTGTGTGGCGTGAGCGGTCAGTGTGACGGTGATAGAGTGAGTGTGAAGGGGTGCGTGGGATGGTGATGTAGTGAGTGAGAGAGGATCAGTGTACGTTGATGGGGAGAGTGTGAAGGGGTGAGGGTAACAGTGATAGAGTGAGTGTGAGGTGGTCAGGGTGACTGTGATGGAGAGAGTGTGAAGGAGTCGGGGTGGCGGAGATGGATTGAGTGTGAGGGAGTCAGGGTAACGTTGATGGAGAGAGTGCGAGGGGATCAATGTGATGGAGATGGAGTGAGTGTGAGGCGGTTAGGATGACAATGATGAATTGAGTGTGAGTTGGTCAGGTTGACGGTGATGGACCATGTGTGAGGGGAACAGTGTGACGCTGATTGAATGAGTGTGTGAGGATCACTGTGACGGTAATGGACTGAGTGTGAGGGTGTCAGGGCGACGATGATGGACTCAGTGTGAAAGGGACTGTGTGACGGTGATGGAGTGAGTGTAAGCGGATCAGTGTGACTATAATGGAGGGAGTGCAAGGGAGTCAGGGTGATGGTGATGGAGTGAGTGTGAGAGGATCCTGATGACGGTGATAGAGTGATTTTGAGAGGGTCAGGGTGATTGTGTTGGAGAGAGTGTGAATGGGTCAGTGTGACGGTGATGGAGTGAGTGTGAGTCGGTCTGGGTGATGGTGATGCAATGAATGTGAGGTAGTCAGGTTGATGGAGATGGAGTGAGTGTGAAATGGTCAGTGTGATTGTGATGGAGTGAGTGAGAGGAGATGTGGGTGATGGTGATGTAGTGAATGTGAGGTGGTCAGGATGACTGTGATGGCGTGAGTATGAGGGGGTCAGGGTGACGGAGATGGAGTGAGTATGAGGGGGTAAGGGTGACGGAGATGAAATGAGTGTGAGGGAGTCAGGGTAATGTTGTTGGAGTGAGTGAGAGGGGATCAGTGTAATGGAGATGGTGTGAGTGTGAGGCGGTTAGGACGACAGTGGTGGAGTGTGTGTGAGGTGGTCAGGTTGACTGTGATGCACCGTGTGTGAGGGAAACAGTGTGACGGTGATGGAGTGAGTGTGATTGTGTCAGGGAGATGGTGATGGAGTGAGTGAGGTGACAGGGCCGACGGTCATGGAGTGAGTGTGAGGGTGTCAGGGCTGACGGTGATGAAGTGAGTATGAGTTGGTCAGGGTGACGGTGATGGAGTGACTGTGAGGGGTAAGGGTGACCGTGATGGAGAGAGTGTGTGTGGTGTGAGGAGTCAGTGTGACAGTGATAGTGTGAGTGTGAGGGGGTCCGTGGGACGATGACGTAGTGAGTGTGAGGGGGTGAGTGTGACGGTGATGGAGTGAGTGTGCGAGGATAAGTGTGACACTGACTGTAGGAGCGTGAGAGGATCAGTGTGACTGTCATGGAGTGAGTGTGAAGGAGTCAGGGCTGATGGTGATGGAGTGAGTGTGTGTTGGTCAGAGTGTCGTTGATGGAGTGTCTGTTATGGGATCAGGGTGACCGTGATGGAGTGAGTGTGAGGCGTGAGGCGTCAGAGTGACTGTGAAAGAGTGAGTGTTAAGGAGTCCGTGGGTTGGTGATGGAGTGAGTGTGAGAGGATCAGTATGAGGTTGATGGAGTGAGTGTGAGGGGGTGAGGGTGACAGTGAGGGAGTGAGTGTGAGGCGGTCGGGGTGATGGTGATGAAGCGCGAGTGAGGGGATCAGTGTGATGGTGGTGGAGTGAGTCTACGTGGATTAGTGTGACTGTGATGGACTGAGTGTGTGGGTGGCAATGCAACAGTGATGGAGTGAGTGTGAAAGGGTCAGTGTGGCGTTGTTGGAGTGAGTGTGAGAGGGTCAGGGTGATGGTGATGGAGAGAATGTGAGGGGGACAGTGTGACGGTGACGGAGTGAGTGTGAGGGGGTCAGGATGACAGTGATGGTGTGAGTGTCAGGGGTCAAGGTGACAGTGATGGAAAGATTGAGAGGGGGTCAGCGTTACGGTGATGGAGTGAGTGTGAGGGGGTTAGGGTGACGGTGATGGAAAGATTGAGAGGGGGTCAGCGTTACGGTGATGGAGTGAGTTTGCCAAGATCAGTGTTACGCTGACCGTGTGAGCGTGAGAAGATCAGTCTGACGGTGATGGAGTGAGTGTGAGTGGGTAAGGGAGACGGTGATGGAGAGAGTGTGAGTGGGTCAGTGTGACAGTGATGGACTGCTTGTGAGGGATTCAGGGCTGATGGTGATGGATAGAGCGTGACGGAGTCACGGTGGCGGAGATGGAGTGAGTGTGAAAATGTCAATGTGATGGTGATGGAGTGAGTGAGAGGCGGTATGGGTGATGGTGATGGAGTGAATGTGGGGTGGTCAGGGTGACTGTGATGGAGTCAGTATGGTGGGGTGAGGGTGACAGTGATGGATTGTGTGTGAGGGTGTCAGGGCCACGGTGATGGAGTGACTGTGAAAGGGAAAGTGTGACGGGGTGGAGTGAGAGTTAGGGGATCAGGTTGATGCTGATGGAGTGAGTGTGAGGGTGTCAGGGCTGTCGGTGATGAAGTGAGTATGAGTTGGTCACGGTGACAGTGATGGAGTGACTGTGAGGGGATAAGGGTGACACTGACGGTGGGAGCCTGAGAGAATCAGTGTGAGGGTGATGGAGTGAGTGTGAGGGGTCAGGGAGACGGTGATGGGGTGACTGTGAGGCGATCAGGGTGACAGTGATGGAGTGATTGTGAGGTGACATGGCGGAAGGTCATGGACTGAGTTTGGGGGTGTCAAGGCTGACGGTGATGGAGTGAGTGTGAGTTGGTCAGGGTGACGGTGATGGAATGAGTGTGAAGGGGTCTGTGGGTCGGTGAATGAGTGAGAGTAAGAGGATCAGTGTGAGGTTGATGGAGTGAGTGTGACGGCGTGAGGGTGACAGTGATGGAGTGAGTGTGAGGGGATCAATGTGACAGAGATGGAGTGAGAGTGAGGCGGTGGGGTGATGCTGATGGAGTCAGTGTGAGGGGGTCAGGGTGACGTTGATGGAGTGAGTGTGAGGGGGTGAGGGTAACGTTGATGGAGTGAATATGAGAGGATGGTTGTGACGGAGATGGAGTGAGTGTGAGGGGATCAGTGTGACGGAGATGGAGTGAGTGTGAGGCAGTTAGGGTGACATTGATGGAGTGAATGTGAGGTGGTCAGATTGACAGTGATGAAGCGCGTGTGAGGGGTCAGTGTGTTGGTGATGGAGTGAGTGTGAAAGGGTCAGTGCGGCGGTGATGGAGTGAGTGTGAGGGGATCAGAGTGATGGTGATGCAGTGACTCTGAGGGGTCAGGGTGACGGTGATGGATTGAGTGTGAGGGGGATCAGTGTGAGGGTGATGGAGTGACTGTGAGGGGGTCAGTGCGACGGTGATGGTGTGAGTGTCAGGGGGCCAAGGTGACGGTGATGGAAAGATTGAGAGGGGGTCAGTGTTACGGTGATGGAGTGAGTGTGCCAGGATCAGTGCGACGCTGACTGTGTGAGCATGAGAGGATCAGTGTGATGGTGATAGAGTAAGTGTGAGGCAGTTAGGATCACAGTGATGGAGTGAGTGTGAGGTGGTCAGGTTGACGGTGATGGACCGTGTGTGAGAGAAGCAGTGTGACGGTGATGGAGTGAGTGTTAGACGGTCAGGGTGATGGTGATGCAATGAATGTAAGGTAGTCAGGGTGAGGGGGATGGAGTGAGTGTGAAATTGTCAGCGTGATTGTGATGGAGTGAGTGAGAGGCGATCTGGGTGATGGTGATGTAGTGAATGTGAGGTGGTCAGCATGACTGAGATGGTGTGAGTTTGAGGGGATCAGGGTGATGGAGATGGAGTGAGTGTGATGTGGTCAGGGTGATTGTGATGGAATGAGTGTGAGCAGGTAAGGCTGATGTTGATGGAGTGAGTGTGAGGGGGTGAGGGTAACTTTGATGGAGTGAGTGTGAGGCGGTCGGGGTGATGGTGATGGAGTGAGTGTGAGCGGGTCAGGCTGATGTTGATGGAGTGAATGTGAGGCGGTCAGTGTTACGGTGATGGAGTGAGTGTGCCAGGATCAGTGTGACGCTGACTGTGTGAGTATGAGAGGATCAGTGTGATGGTGATAGAGTGAGTGTGAGGCAGTTAGGATCACAGTGATGGAGTGAGTGTGAGGTGGTCAGGTTGACAGTGATGGACCACGGGTGCGAGAAACGGTGTGACGATGATGGAGTGAGTGTGCGAGGATCACTGTGACGGTGATGGACTGAGTGTGAGGGTGTCAGTACGACAGTGATGGAGTGAGTGTGAAAGGGTCAGTGTGGCGGTGATGTAGTGAGTATAAGCGGATCAAGGTGACGGTGATGCAGTGACTCTGAGGGGGTCAGGGTGATGGTGATGGAGTGAGTGTGAGGGGATCGCGGTGACGGTGATGGAGTGAGTTTGAGAGGGTCAGGTTGTGAGTGATGGAGTGAGACTGAGGGGGTCAGGGTGACTGTGATGGTGTGATTGTCATGGGGTCAGGGTGACAGTGATGGAGAGAGTGTGAATGGGTCAGTGTGACTGTGATGGAGTGAGTGTGAGATGGTCTGGGTGATGGTGATGCAATGAATGTAAGGTAGTCAGGGTGACGGAGATGGAGTGAGTGTGAAATTGTCAGCGTGATTGTGATGGAGTGAGTGAGAGGCGATCTGGGTGAGGGTGATGTAGTGAATGTGAGGTGGTCAGCATGACTGTGATGGTGTGAGTGTGAGGGGATCAGGGTGACGGAGATGGAGTGAGTGTGATGTGGTCAGGGTTACTGTGATGGAATGAGTGTGAGCGGGTCAGGCTGATGTTGATGGAGTGAGTGTGAGGGGGTGAGGGTAACTTTGCTGGAGTGAGTGTGAGGCGGTCGGGGTGATAGTGATGGAGTGAGTGTGAGCGGGTCAGGCTGATGTTGATGGAGTGAGTGTGAGGTGGTCGGGGTGATGGTGATGGAGTGAGTGTGAGGTGGTGAGGTTGAGTGTGATGGAGTGAGTGTGAGCGGGTCAGGCTGATGTTGATGGAGTGAGTGTGAGGGGGTGAGGGTAACGTTGATGGAGTGAGTGTAAGGGGATCAGTGTGACAGAGATGGAGTGATTGTGAGGCGGTCGGCATGATGGTGATGGAGTGAGTGTGATGTGGTCAGGGTGACTGTGATGGACTGAGTGTGAGGGGGTCAGGGTGACGTTGATGGAGTGAGTGTGAGGGGGTGAGGTTAACGTTGATGGAGTGAGTGTGAGGGGATCAGTGTGACGGAGATGGAGTGAGTGTGAGGCAGTTAGTGTGATAGTGATGGAGTGAGTGTGAGGTGTTCAGGTTGACGGTGATGAAGCGCGTGTGAGGGGATCAGTGTGAAAGTGATGGAGTGAGTGTACGAGGATTAGTGTGACGGTGATGGACTGAGTGTGATGGTGTCAGTGCGACGGTGATGGAGTGAGTGTGAATGGGTCAGTGTGGCGGTGATGGAGTGAGTGTGAGGTGATCAGGTTGACGGTGATGCAGTGACTCTGAGGGGTTCAGGGTGACGCTGATGGAGTGAGTGTGAGGGGGTCAGGGTAACGGTGATGGTGTGAGTGTCAGTGGGTCAAGGTGACGGTGATGGAGTGAGTGTGCCAGGATCAGTGTGACGCTGACTGTGTGAGTGTGAGAGGATCAGTGTGATGGTGATGGAGTGAGTGTGAGTGGGTCTGGGAGACGGTGACGGACTGCTTGAGAAGGGGTCAGGGCTGACGGTGATGGATAGAGTGTGAGGGAGTCAGGATGACGGAGATGGAGTGAGTGTGAAAGTATCAGTGTGATGGTGATGGAGTGACTGAGAGGCGGTCTGGGTGATCGTGATGTAGTGAATGTGAGGGGACCAGGGTGACAGTGATGGAGTGAGTGTGAGGTGACAGGGCTGACGGTGATGGAGTGAGTGTGAGTTGGTCCGGGTGATGGTGATGGAGTGACTGTGAGGGTGTCAGGGTGATGGTGATGGAGTGGGTGTGAGGGGATCAGTGTGATGGAGATGGAGTGAGTGTGAGGCAGTTAGGATCACAGTGATGGAGTGAGTGTGAGGTGGTCAGGTTGACAGTGATGGAACACGTGTAAGAGAAACAGTGTGACGGTAATGGAGTGAGTGTGCAAGGATCACTGTGACGGTGATGGAATGAGTGTGAAAGGGTCAGTGTGATGGTGATGGAATGAGTGAGAGGCGATCTGGGTGATGGTGATGTAGTCAGGGTGACGGTGATGGAGTGAGTATGAGGGCATCAGTGTGACGGTGATGGAGTGTGTGTGAGGTGACAGGGCTGACGTTCATGGAGTGAGTGTGAGGGTGTCAGGTCTGACGGTGATGGAATGAGTGTGAGTCAGTCAAGGTGACGGTGATGGAGTGAGTGTGAGGGGATCAGATTGACCATGATGGAGTGAGCGTGTGGAGTGAGGGGTCAGTTTGACAGTGATAGAGTGAGTGTGAAGGGGTCCGTGTGAGGGTGATGGACTGAGAGTAAGAGGATCAGTATGACGTTGATGGAGATTTTGTGAAGGGATGAGGGTGACAGCGATGAAGTGAGTGTGATGTGGTCGGGGTGATGGTGATGGAGTGAGAGTGAGGTGGTCAGGGTGACTGTGAGGAGTGAGTGTGAGGGGGTCAGGGTGACAGAGATGGATTGAGTGTGAGGGAGTCAGGGTAACATTGATGGAGTGAGTGTGAGGAGAACAGTGCGACGGTGATGGAGTGAGTGTGCGAGGATCACTGTGACGGTGATGGACTGAGTGTGAGTGTGTCAGTGCGACGGTGAGGGAGTGAGTGCGAAAAGGTAGGTGTGGCTGTTATGGAGTGAGTGTAATCAGATCAGGGTGACGGTGATGCAGTGACTCTGAGGGGGTCAGGGTGATGGTGATGGAGTGAGTGTGAGGGGTTCGCGGTGACAGTGATAGAGTGTGTTTGAAAGGTTCAGTGTGACGGTGATGGTGTGAGTGTCAGGGGGTCAGCGTGAGTGTAATGGAGTGGATGTGCGAGGATCAGTGTGGCAGTGATGGTGGGAACCTGACAGGATCAGTGTGACGGTGATGAAGTGAGTGTGAGGAGTCAGGGAGACGGTGATGCGGTGACTGTGAGGCGATCAGGGTGATGGTGATGGAGTGATTGTGAGGTGACAGGGCTGATGGTCATGGAGTGAGAGTGGGGGTGTCAGGGCTGATGGTGATGGAGTGAGTGTGAGTTGGTCAGGGTGACAGTGATGGAGTGACTGTGAGGGGATCAGGGTGACCGTGATGGAGTGAGTGGGAGGCGTGAGGGGTCAGACAGACAGTGAAAGAGTGAGTGTGAAGGGGTCCGTGGGTCGGTGAATGAGTGAGAGTGAGAGGATCAGTGTGAGGTTGATGGAGTGAGTGTGACGGGGTGAGCGTGACAGTGATGGAGTGAGTGTGAGGCAGTCGGGGTGATGGTGATGGAATGAGTGTGAGGCGGTGAGGGTGAGTGTGATGGAGTGAGTGTGAGGGGGGGTCAGCCTGATATTGATGGAGTGAGTGTGCGGGGCTGAGGGTAACATTGATGGAGGGAGTGTGAGGGTATCAGTGTGACAGAGATGGAGTGAGTGTGAGGCGGTCGGGGTGATGGTGATGGAATGAGTGTGAGGCGGTGAGGGTGAGTGTGATGGAGTGAGTGTGAGGGGGGTCAGCCTGATATTGATGGAGTGAGTGTGCGGGGCTGAGGGTAACATTGATGGAGGGAGTGTGAGGGGATCAGTGTGACAGAGATGGAGTGAGTGTGAGGTGGTCAGGATGATGGCGATGGAGTGTGTGTGATGTGGTCAGTGTGACTGTGATGGAGTGAGTGTGAGTGGGTCAGGGTGACATTGATGGAGTGAGTGTGAGGGGGTGAGGGTAACGTGGATGGAGTGATTATGAGGGGATCGTTGTGACGGAGATGGATTGAGTGTGACGCAGTTAGGCTGACAGTGATGGAGTGAGTGTGAGGGGATCAGTGTGACGAAGATGGAGTGAGTTTGAGGCAGTTAGGGTGACAGTGATGGAGTGAATGTGAGGTGGTCAGATTGACAGTGATGAAGCGCGTATGAGGGGTCAGTGTGATGGTGATGGAGTGAGTGTGAAGGTGTCAGTGCGACGGTGGTGGAGTGAGTGTGAGGTGATCAGGGTGACGGTGATGCAGTGATTCTGAGGGGGTCAGGGTGACGGTGATGGATTGAGTGTGAGGGGGACAGTGTGACGGTGATGGAATGACTGTGAGGGGGTCAGTGCGACGGTGATGGTGTGAGTGTCAGGGGGCCAAGGTGACGGTGATGGAAAGATTGAGAGGGGGTCAGTGTTACGGTGATTGAGTGAGAGTGAGGTGACAGGGCTGACGGTGATGGAGTGAGTGTGAGTCGGTCAAGGTGGCGGTGATGGAGTGAGTGTGAGGGGATCAGGTTGACCATGATGGAGTGAGTGTTTGGCGTGAGGGGTCAGTGTGACGGTGATAGAGTGAGTGTGAAGGGGTTCCGTGGGATGGTAAAGGAGTGAATGTGAGAGGATCAGTGTGACGTTGATGGAGAGAGTGTGAATGGGTGAGGGTGACAGTAATGGAGTGTGTGTGAGTCGGTCAAGGTGACGGTGATGGAGAGAGTGTGACGGGATCAGATTGACCATGATGGAGTGAGTGTGTGGCGTGAGGGGTCAGTGTGACAGTGATAGAGTGAGTGTGAAGGGGTCTGTGTAGGGTGATGGACTGAGTGTGAGAGGATCAGTGTGATGTTGATGGAGAGAGTGTGAAGGGGTGAGGGTGACAGTGATGGAGTGAGTGTGAGGTGGTCAGGGTGATGGTGATGGAGTGAGAGTGAGGTGGTCAGGGTGACTGTTAGTAGTGAGTGTGAGGGGGTCGGGGTGACAGAGATGGTTTGAGTGTGAGGGAGTCAGGGTAATGTTGATGTAGTGATTGTGATGTGTGATGGAGTGAACGTGAGGGGGTCAGCGTGACAGTGATGTAGTGAGTGTGAAGGGTTCAGGGTGACGGGTGATGTAGTGATTGTGATGTGGTCAGAGTGACGGTGATGGATTGAGTGTGATGTGGTCTGGGTGACAGTGATGGAGTGAGTGCGAAGGATTCAGGGTGACTGTGATGAAGTGAGTGTGAGAGGATCAATATGTCTGTGACGCAATGAGTGTGAGAGTGTCAAGGTGATGGTGATGCAGTGAGTGTGAGGGTGTCAGGTTGACAGTCATGTGGTGAGTGTGCAGGAGTCAGGGTGACAGCTGATGGAGTAGTGTGAGGGGGACAGAGTGACGGAGATAGAGCGAGTGTGAACGGATCAGGGTGATGGTGATGAAGTCAGTGTGAGGGGATCAGGGTGACGGTGATGGAGTGAATGTGAAAGGGTCAGGGTGACGTTGATGGAGTGAGTGTGAAGCAGTCAGTGTGACAGTGATGGAGTGAATATGAGGGGATCGGGGTGATGGTGGTGGAGTAAATGTGAGGGGATCGGGGAGACGGTGATGGAGTGAGTGTGAGAGGATATGTGTGACAGTGATGTAGTAAGGATGAGGGGGTCAGGGTGACGGTGATGGAGAGAGTGAGAAAAGGATCGGATGACGGTGATGCCATGAGTGTGAGAGGGTCAAGGTGACGGTGATGAAGTGAGTGTGAGGGGTTCAGGAGGGGATCAGTGTGACAGTGATGAAGTGAGTGTGAGAGGAATACGCTGATAGTGATGGAGTGAGCGTGAGGGGGTCAGGGTAACGGTGATGGAGTGAGTATGACAGTGTCGGGGTGACGTTGATGCAATGAGTGTGAGAGCTTCACGATGGAGTGAGTATGACAGTGTCGGGGTGACGTTGATGCAATGAGTGTGAGAGGTTCAAGGTGACGGTGATGGAGTGAGAGTGAGGGTGTAAGGATGACAGTGGTGGAGTGAGTGTGAGGGGGTCAATGTGACGGTGATGGAGTGAGTGTGAGGGGTTCAGTGTGACAGCGATGGAATGAGTGTGAGGGGATTAGAGTGATTGTGATGGAGTGAGTGCGAGGGGATCGGGCAGACGGTGATGGATTGAGTATGAGAGGGTCAGGGTGTGTTTGATGGAGTGAGTGTGATGAGGTCAGCGTGACGGTGATGGAGTGAGTTAGTTGGGTTATGGTGAGTGTCATTGAAAGAGTGTGAGAGGGTCAGGGTGACACTGTTGGAGTGATTGTGGGAAGATCAGTGCGACGCTGATGGAGTGAGTGAGTAAGGATCAGTGTGACGGTGCTGGAGTAAATGTGATCCAGTTAGGATGACAGTGATGTAGTGGGTGTGAGGGGGTCAGGGTGACGAATGATGGAGTGACTGTGAGGGGGTCAGGATGAGGGTGATGGACTGTTTGTGAGGGGTTGAGTGTGACGGTGGTGGAGTGAGTGTGAGGGGGTAAGGGTAACAGTGATGTTGTGAGTGTCAGTAAATCAGTGTGACGGTAATGGAGTGAGTGTGACAGTGTCGGGTGACGATGACGGAGTGAGTGTGAGATGATCAGTGTGACGGTGATGGAGTGAGTGTGAGGTGGTCAGGGTGACAGTGATGGAGTGAATGTGACGGGGTCAGCGTGACAGTGATGTAGTGAGTGTGAGGGGTTCAGGGTGATGGGTGATGGAATGAGTGTGATGTGGTCAGGGTGACAGTGATGGAGTGAGGGCGAAGGGTTCAGCGTGACTGTGATGGAGTGAGTGTGAGAGGATCAATGTGTCTGTGACGCAATGAGTGTGAACGGGTCAAGGTGATGGTGATGCAGTGAGTGTGACAGGGTCAGGTTGACAGTGATATGGTGAGTGTGAGGGGGTCAGGGTGACAGTGATGGAGTAGTGTGAGGGGGACAGAGTGACGAAGATGGAGTGAGTGTAAAGAGATCAGGGTGACGCTGATGAAGTCAGTGTGAGGGGATCAGGGTGACGGTGATGGAGTGAATGTGAAAGGGTCAGGGTGACGGTGATGGAGTGAGTGTGAGGTGGTCAGTGTGACAGTGATGGAGTGAATATGAGAGTATCAGGGCGATGGTGATGGAGTAAATGTAAGGGGATTGGGGAGACGGTGATGGAGTGAGTGTGAGAGGATATGTGTGACAGTGATGTAGTGAGTATGAGGGGGTCACGGTGACGGTGATGGAGAGAGTGAGAAAATGATCGGGTGATGGTGATCCAATGAGTGTGAGAGGGTCAAGGCGACGGTGATGCAGTGAGTGTGAGGGGATCAGTGTGACAGTGAAGGAGTGAGTGTGAGGGGAATAGACTGTCGGTGATGGAGTTAGTGTGAGGGGATCCATGTGACTTGATGGAATGAGTGTGAGGGGGTCAGGGTGAAGGTCATGTAGTGAGTGTGAGGGAATCAGTGTGACAGTGATGGAGTGATTGTGAGGGGGTTCGTGTGATGGTGATGGAGTGAATGTGAGGGGGTCAGGGTGGTGGTGATGGAATGAGTGTGAAGGGGTAAGGGTGACGGTGATGGAGTAAGTGTGAAGGGGTAAGGGGGAAAGTGATGGAATGAGTGTGAGGGTGTCAGGGTGACGGTGATGGAGTGAAATTGAAAGTGTCTGGGTGACGTTGATGCTATGAGTGTGAAAGGGTCGGGGGACAGTGATGGAGTGACTGTGACATGGTCAGGGTGATGGAGAGGGAGTGAGTGTGAGGGGGTCAGGGTGACGGTAATGGAGTGAGTGTTAGGGGGTGAGGGTGGCGATGTTTGAGTGAGTGTGAGAGGATCAATGTGTCGGTGATGGAGTGAGTGTGAGGTGGTCAGTGTGACAGTGTTGCAGTGATTGTGATGGGGTACGGTGACACTGATGGAGTGAGTGTGAGGGGGTCAGGGCGACGTTGATATAGTGAGTTTCAGGGGTTCAGTGTGACGGGTGTTGGTGAGTGTGAAGTGGTCAGGGTGACGGTGATGGAGTGAGTGTGAGGGGGTCAGGGTGGGAGTGATGCAATGAATTTGAGTGGGTCAGGGAGACGGTGATGGTGTGAGTGTGGGGGGTTCATGTTAATGGTAATGGAGTTAATTGTGAGGGGGTCACGGTGACGGTGATGTAGTGAGTGTGAGGGGGTCAGGATGACGGTGATGGAGTCAGTGTGAGACGGTCAGGGTGAAGGAGAGGGATGGAGTGTGAGGATGTCAGGGTGACCAAGATGGAGTGATTGTGAGGGGGTCAGGATGACGGTTATGGAGTGAGTGTGAGGGTGTCAGGGTGGTGGTGTTTCAATGAGTGTGAGAGGATCAATATGGCGTTGATGCAGTGAGTGTGAGCCGATCAGCGTGACGATTATGTCGTGAGTGTGAGGGATTCAGTGTAACAGTGATGGTGTGAGTGTGAGGGGGTCAGGATGATGTTAATGTAGTGAGTGTGAGGGGGTCAGGGTGACGGTGATGGAGTAACTGTGAGGGGGTAAGGGTTACTGTGATGGAGTAAGTGTGAAGGGGTCAGGGTGACAGTGATGGAGTGAGTGTGAGGGTGTCAGGGTGACAGAGACAGAGTGAGTTTGAGAGAGTCAGAGTGACAGAGATGGAGTGAGTGTGAAGGGATAAGGATGATGGTGATGGAGTAAGTGTGAAAGGGTCAGGGTGAGGTTGATGGAGTGAGTATGAGGGGTCCGTGTGACAGTGATGGAGTGTGTGAGGGGATTGGGAAGACGGTGATGGAGTGAGTGTGAAGGGATAAGGATGATGGTGATGGAGTAAGTGTGAAAGGGCCAGGGTGACGGTGATGGAGTGAGTATGAGGAGATCAGGCTGACGGTGATGAAGTGAGTGTGAGTGGGTCAGGGTGACGGTGATGGAGTGAGTGTGAGGGGATTAGGGTGAGGGTGATGGAGTGAGTGTGAGGGGATCAGGGTGACGGTGATGGAGTGAGTGTAAGGGGAATAGGCTGACGGTGATGGAGTGAGTGTGAGGGGATCAGTGTGACAGTGATGGAGTGAGTGTGAGGGAATAGGCTGACGGTGATGGAGTGAGTGTGAGGGGATCAGGGTGACGGTGATGGAGTGAGTGTGAGGGGATCAGTGTGACAGTGATGGAGTGAGTGTGAGGGGAATAGGCTGACGGTGATGGAGTGGGTGTGAGGGGATCCATGTGACTTGATGTAATGAGTGTGAGGGGGTCAGGGTGAATGTCATGGAGTGAGTGTGAGGGAATCAGTGTGACAGTGATGGAGTGATTGTGAGGGGGTTCGTGTGATGGTGATGGAGTGATTGTGAGGGGGTTCGTGTGATGGTTATGGAGTGAGTGTGAGGGGGTCAGTGTGACGGTGATGGAGTAAGTGTGAGGGGGTCAGGGTGACAATGATGGAGTGAGTGTGAGGGGAATAGGCTGACGGTGATGGAGTGGGTGTGAGGGGATCCATGTGACTTGATGGAATGAGTGTGAGGGGGTCAGGGTGAATGTCATGGAGTGAGTGTGAGGGAATCAGTGTGACAGTGATGAAGTGATTGTGAGGGGGGTTCGTGTGATGGTGATGGAGTGATTGTGAGGGGGTCAGTGTGACGGTGATGGAGTAAGTATGAGGGGGTCAGGGTGACAATGATGGAGTGAGTGTGAGGGGGTCAGGATGGTGTTGTTTGATTGAGTCTGAAACTATCAATGTGTCAGTGATGTAGTGAGTGTGAGGGGGTCAGGGTGACGATGATGGAGTGAGTGTGAGGCGGTCAGGGTGATGATTATGTAGTGAGTGTGAGGGATTCAGTGTGACGGTGATGGAGTGAGTGTGAGTGGGTCAGCATGACAATGGTGAAGTGATTGTGATGGGTTTAGGGTGACGCTGATGGGGTGAGTGTGAGGCGTTCAGAGCGACGGTCATGGAGTAAGTGTGAGGGGGTCAGGATGACGGTGATCCAGTAAGTGTGAGGGGATCAGAGTGTTGGTGATGGTGTGAGTGTGAGGGGGTCAGGTTGATGGTAATGTACCGAGTGTGAGGGGGGTCAGGGTGACAGTGATGGAATGAGTGTGAGGAGGTCAGGATGGTGTGGTTTGAGTGAGTGTGAGAGGATCAATGAGTTGGTGATGGAGGGAGAGTGCGGAGGTCAGGGTGATAGTTATGTAGTGAGTGTGAGGGATTCTGTGTGACGGTGATGGAGTGAGTGTGAGTGGCTCAGCATGACAGTGGTCGAGTGATTGTCATGTGGTTAGGGTGATGCTGATGGAGTGAGTGTGAGTGGTTCAGTGCGACGGTCATGGAGTAAGTGTAAGGGGGTCAAGGTGACGGTGATGGAGTGAGTGTGAGGAGATCAGAATGTTGATGATGGAGTGAGTGTGAGAGGGTCAGGGTGTGGGTGATGGAGTGAGTGTGAGGGGGTCAGTGTGAAACTCATGGAGTGAGTATGAGGGGATCAGTGTGACGGTGATGGAGTGAGAGTGAGGTGGTCAGTGTGACGGTGATGGAGTGAGTGTGATGTGGTCAGGATGACGGTGATGGAGTCAGTGTGAGGGGGCCAGTGTGACAGTGATGGAGTGAGTCTGAGGGGGTCAGGGTGACGGTTATGTAGTGAGTGTGAGGGTGTCAGGGTGGTGGTGTTTGAGTGAGTGTGAGAGGATCAATGTGTCGTTGATGGAGTGAGTGTGAGGGGGTCAGGGTGACGGTGATGGAGTGACTATGAGGGGGTCAGGGTGACGGTGATGAAGTCAGTGTGAGGGGGTCAGTGTGACAGTGATGGAGTGAGTACGAGGGGATCAGGGTGACGGTGATGGAGTGAGTGTGAAAGATCAGGGTAATGATGATTCAATGAGTGTGAGAGGGTCATTGGGACGGCGATGGAGTGACTGTGAGTGGTTCAATATGACGGTGATGGAGTGAGTGTGAGGTCAGTGGGGGGCACTGATGGAGTGAATGTGAGGGCGTCAGTGTGAGTGCCAAAGTGCGAGTGTGAGAGGGTCAGTGTGACAGAGATGGAGTGAGTGTGAGTGTGAGTGGCTCAGGGTGACAATGATGGAGTGAGTGTGAAGGGATCAGGGTGTCAGTGATGGAGTGAGTGTGAGGGGATCGGGGAGACGGTGATGGAGTGAGTGTGAGGTGGTCACTGTGATGGTGATGGAGTGAATGTGATTTGATCAGGATGACGGTGATGATTCAGTGTGAGGGAGTCAGTGTGACAGCGGTGGAGTGAGAATGAGGGGTCAGGGTGAGTGTCATCGAACGAGTGTGAGAGGGTCAGGGTGGCGCTGAAGGAGTGAGTGTGAATGGATCAGTTTGACGTTGATGGAGTGAGTGTGAGGCGTTCAGGGTGACGGTGATGGAGTGAGTATGTAGGGATAAGGGTGAGGGGGATGGAGTGAGTGTGAGGGGATCAGGGTGACAGTGATGTAATGAGTTTGAATGGGTCAGGGTGACAGTGATGGTCTGAGTGTGAGGGGGTCAGGTTGATGGTAATGTAGTGAGCGCAAGGGGGTCAGGGTGACGGTGATGGAGTGAGCGTGATAGGATCAGTGTGACGGTGATGGAGTGTGTGAGAGGATCTGTGTCATGGTGATGGAGTGAGTGTGAGGGGGCCAGGGGGACGGTGATGAAGTTAGTCTCAGGGGCTAGGGTGACGGTGATGGAGTGAGTATGACAGTGTCGGGGTGACGTTCATGCAATGATGGTGAGAGGGTCAGGGTGACAGTGATGGAATGAGTGTGAGACGGTCAGGGTGATGGAGAGGGAGGGAGTGTGAGGGTATCAGGGTGACGGTGATGGAGTGATTGTGAGGCGGTAAGGGTGACAGTTATGGAGTGAGTGTGAGGGTGTCAGGGTGGTGTTGTTTGGATGAGTGTGAAAGGATGAATGTGTCGTTGATGGAGTGAGTGTGATCGGGTCAGGGCGACGGTGATCGAGTGAGTGTGAGGCAGTCAGGGTGACGGTTATATCGTGAAGGTGAGGGATTTAGTGTAACGGTGATGGCATGAGTGTGAGGGGGTCAGGTTGATGGTAATGTAGTGATATTGATGGGGTCAGGGTGACAGTGATGGAGTGAGTGTGAGAGGATCTGTGTCGCGGTGATAGAGTGAGTGTGGGGGGCCAGTGTGACGGTGATGGAGTGAGTACGAGGGGATCAGGGTGACGGTGATGGATTGATTGTGAGAGAATCTGTGTAATGGTGATGGAGTGAGTGTGAGGGGGTCAGGGTGACGTTGATGGAGTGTGTATGACCGTGTTAGGGTGACATTGATGCAATGAATGTGAGAGGTTCTGAGTCACGGTGATGGAGTGAGTGTGAGACGTTCAGGGTGATGGAGAGGGAGGGAGTGTGAGGGTGTCAGGGTGACGGTGATGGAGTGATTGTGAGGGTGTCAGGGTGTTGGTTATGGAGTGAATGTGAGGGGGTTAGGTTGAAAGAGATGGAGTGAATGTGAGAGTACCAATCAGTGTGACAGTAATGGAGTAAGTGTGAGGAGAATACGCTGATGGTGATGGAGTGAGTGTGAGGGGATCCGGGTGACAGTGATGGAGTAAGTGAGAGGGGATCAGGCTGACGGTGATGGAGTGGGTGTGAGGTGGTCAGGGTGACGGTGATGGAGTGAGTGTGAGGGGGTCAGTGTGACAGTGATGGAGTGATTGTGAGGGGGTTCGTGTGATGGTGATGGAGTGAGTGTGAGGGGTCAGGGAGACGGTGATGGAGTGAGTGTGAGGGGCAAGGGTGACGGTGATGGAGTAAGTGTGAGGGTGTCAGTGTGACAGGGATGGAGTGAGTATGAAGGGATTAGGGTGACGGTAATGGAGTGAATGTGAAGTGATCAGGGTGACCGTGATGGAGTGAGTGTGAAAGGGTCAGGGTGAGGTTGATGGAGTGAGTGTGAGGGGTCCATTCGACAGTGATGGAGTGAGTGTGAGGGGATCGGGGAGACGGTGATGGTGTGAGTGTGAGGGGTCAAGGGTGACGGTGATGGAGTGAATTTGAAAGTGTCGGGGTGACGTTGATGCATTGAGTGTGAGAGGGTCGGTGGACAGTGATGGAGTGACTGTGAGATGGTCAGGGTGATTGTGAGTGAGTGAGTGTGAGGTGGTCAGGGTGACAGTAATGGAGTGAGTGTTAGGGGGTGAGGGTGGCGGTGTTTGAGTGAGTGTGAGAGGATCAATGTATCGGTGATGGAGTGAGTGTGAGGTGGTCAGTGTGACAGTTTTGGAGTGATTGTGATGGGTGACACTGATGAAGTGAGTGTGAGGGGGCCAGGTTGAGGTGATGGAGTGAGTATGAGGGGGTCAGGGTGATGGTGATGGAGTGAGTATGACAGTGTCGTGGTGACGTTGACGCAATGAGTGTGAGAGGGTCAGGGTGACAGTGATGGAGTGAGTGAGAGACGGTCAGGGTAATGTGGAGGGAGGGAGTGTGAGGGAGTGAGGGTGACGGTGATGGAGTGATTGTGAGGGGGTCAGGGTGACAGTTATGGAGTGAGTGTGATGGTGTCAGGGTGGTGTTGTTACAGTGAGTGTGAGACGATCAATGTGTCGTTGATGGAGTGAGTGTGAGGGGGTCAGGGTGACGGTGATGGAGTGAGAATGTGGGGGTCAGGGTGACAGTGATGGAGTGAGTGTGAGGCGGTCAGAGTGACGGTTATGTCGTGAGTGTGAGGAATTCAGTGTAACGGTGATGGTGTGAGTGTGAGGTGGTGAGGTTGATGGTAATGTAGTGAGTGTGAGAGGATCTGTGTCACGGTGATGGAGCGAGTGTGAGGGGGCCAGGGTGATGGTGATGGAGTGAGTATGAGGGGTCAGGGTGATGTTGATTGTGTGAGTATGATAGTGCCCGGGTGACGTTGATGCAATGAGTGTGAAAGGGTCATGGTGAAAGTGATGGAATCAGTGTGAGACGGTCAGGGTGATGGAGAGGGAGGGAGTGTGAGGGTGTCATGGTGACAGTGATGGAGTGATTGCGAGGGGTTTAGGGAGGAGGTTATGGAGTGAGTGTGAGGGGCCAAGGTGGTGTTGTTTGAGTGAGTGTGAGAGGATCAATGTGTCGGTGATGGAGTGAGTGTGAGGGGGTCAGGGTGACGCTGATGGAGTGAGTATGGGGCATTCAGTGTGACGGTGATGGAGTGAGAGTGAGAGGGTCTGCGTCACGGTGATGGAGTGAAGTGTGAAGGGGCCAGGGTAACGGTGATGGAATGAGTGTGACGGGGTAAGGGTGACCAGCTGGTGTGAGTATGATGTTGTTGGGGTGACGTTGATGAAGTGAGCGTGAGAGGATCTTTGTCACGGTGATGGAGTGAGTGTGAGACAGTCAGGGTGATGGAGAGGGAGAGAGTGTCAGGGTGTCAGGGTGACGGTGATGGAGTGATTGCGAGGGGGTCAGGGTGATGGTTATGGAGTAAGTGTGAGGGGGTTAGGTTGACAGAGATTGAGTGAGTGTGAGGGGATCAGACTGACGGTGATGGAGTAAGTGTGAGGGGAATGCGCTGATGGTGATGGAGTGAGTGTGAGGGGGTGGGGGTGACAGTGATGGAGTGAGTGTAAGGGGATCCGTCTGATGGTGAAGGAGTGAGTGTGAGGGGGTCAGGGTGATGGTGATGGAGTGAGTGTGAGGGGATCAGTGTGACAGTGATGGTGTGAGTGTGAGGGGAATAGGCTGACGGTGATGGAGTGAGTGTGAGGGTGTCAGTGTGACGGTGATGGAGTGAGTGTGAGGGGGTCAGAGCGATGGTGATGGAGTGAATGTGAGGGGGTCAGGGTGACGGTAATGAAGTCAGTGTGAGGGGATCAGGGTGACGTTGATGGAGTGAGTGTGAGTAGTTCAGTGTGACAATGATGGAGTGAGTGTGAGGGGATCAGAGTGATGGCGATGGAGTGAGTGTGGGGGATCGGGGAGACGGTGATGGAGTGAGTGTGAGAGGGTCAGGGTGTGGGTGATGGAGTGAGTGTGAAGGTGTCAGTGTGACGGTGATGGAGTGAGTATGAGAGGATCAGCGAGACCGTGACGGAGTGAGTGTGAGGTGGTCACTGTGACGGTGATGGAGTGAACGTGATGTGGTCAGGATGACGGTGATGAGTCAGTGTGAGGGGTCAGTGTGACAGCGATGGAGTGAGTGTGAGTGGTCAGCGTGAGTGTCATTGAACGAGTGTGAGAGGGTCAGGGTAGCGCTGAAGGAGTGAGTGTGAATGGAACAGTTTGACGTTGATGGAGTGAGTGTGAGGCGTTCAGGGTGACGGTGATGGAGTGAGTTTGAATGGGTCAGGGTGACTGTGATGGTGTGAGTGTGAGATGGTCAGGTAGATGGTAATGACATGAGTGTGAGGGGATCAGAGTTACGGTGATGGAGTGAGTGTGATAGGATCAGTGTGATGGTGATGGAGTGAATGTGAGAGGTTCTGTGTCACGACGATTGAGTGAGTGTGAGAGGGCCAGGGTGACGGTGATGGAGTGAGTCTCAGGGGCCAGGGTGAAGGTGATGGAGTGAGTATGACAGTGTCAGGGTGACGTTGATGCAATGATGGTGAGAGGGTCAGGGTGACAGTGATGGAGTGAGTGTGAGACGGTCAGGGTGATGGAGAGGGTGGGAGTGTGAGGGTGACAGTGTGACGGTGATGGAGTGATTGTGAGGCGGTCAGGTTGACAGTTATGGAGTGAGTGTGAGGGTGTCAGGGGGGTGGCGTTTCAGTGAGTGTGAGAGGATCAATGTGTCGTTGATGGAGTGAGTGTGAGGCGGTCAGGGTGACGGTTATATCGTGAGTGTGAGGGATTTAGTGTAACGGTGATGGTGTGAATGTGAGGGGGTCAGGTTGATGGTAATGTAGTGAGTGTGATGGGGTCAGGGTGACAGTGATGGAGTGAGTGTGTGGAATTCAGTGTGACAATGATGGAGTGAGTGTGAGCGGATCAGAGTGATGGTGATGCAGTGAGTGTGGGGGGATCGGGGACACGGTGATGGAGTGAGTGTGAGAGGGTCAGGGTGTGGGTGATGGAGTGAGTGTGAGGTGGTCACTGTGACGGTGATGGAGTAAACGTGATGTGGTCAGGATGACGGTGATGAGTAAGTGTGAGGGGGTCAGTGTGACAGCGATGGAGTGAGTGTGAGCGGTCAGGGTGAGTGTCATCGAACGAGTGTGAGAGGGTCAGGGTAGCGCTGAAGGAGTGAGTGTGAATGGATCAGTTTGACGTTGATGGAGGAAGTGTGAAGGCGTTCAGGGTGACGGTGATGGAGTGTGTTTGAATGGGTCAGGGGGACTGTGATGGTGTGAGTGTGAGGTGGTCAGGTAGATGGTAATGTCATGAGTGTGAGGGGATCAGGGTGACGGTGATGGAGTGAGTGTGATAGGATCAGTATGACGGTGATGGAGTGAATGTGAGAGGGTCTGTGTCACGATGATGGAGTGAGTGTGAGAGGGCCAGGGTGACGGTGATGGAGTGAGTCTCAGGGGTCAGGGTGAAGGTGATGGAGTGAGTATGACAGCGTCGGGGTGACGTTGATGCAATGATGGTGAGAGGGTCAGGGTGACAGTGATGGAGTGAGTGTGAGACTGTCAGGGTGATGGAGAGGGTGGGAGTGTGAGGGTGTCAGGGTGACGGTGATGGAGTGATTGTGAGGCGGTCAGGGTGACAGTTATGGAGTGAATGTGAGGGTGTCAGGGGGGTGGCGTTTCAGTGAGTGTGAGTGGATCAATGTGTCGTTGATGGAGTGAGTGTGAAGCGGTCAGGGTGACGGTTATATCGTGAGTGTGAGGGATTTAATGTAACGGTGATGGTGTGAATGTGAGGGGATCAGGTTGATGGTAATGTAGTGAGTGTGATGGGGTCAGGGTGACAGTGATGGAGTGAGTGTGAGAAGATCTATGTCACGGTGATTGAGTGAGTGTGAGGGGGCCAGGGTGACGGTAATGGAGTGAGTATGAGGTGGTCAGGGTGATGTTGATTGTGTGAGTATGACAGTGCCTGGGTGACGTTGATGCAATGAGTGTGAGAGGGTCAGGGTGACAGTGATGGAATGAGTGTGAGACGGTCAGGGTGATGGAGAGGGAGGGAGTGTGAGGGTGTCTGGGTGACCGCGATGGAGTGATTGCGAGGGGGTCAGGGTGAAGGTTATGGAGTGAGTGTGAGTGGGTCAGGATGGTGTTGTTTGAGTGAGTGTGACAGGATCAACGTGTCGGTGATGGAGTGAGTGTGAGTGGGTCAGGGTGATGGTAATGAAGTGAGTGTGAGAGGATCTGTGTCACGGTGATGGAGTGAGAGTGAGGGGTCAGGGTGATGGTGATGGAGTGATTATGAGAGTGATAGTGTGACGTTGATGCAATGAGTGTGAGAGAATCTGTGTCACAGTGATGGAGTGAGTGTGAGAGGGCTAGGGTGACGGTGATGGAGTGAGTCTCAGGGGCCAGGGTGACGGTGATGAAGTGAGTATGACAGTGTCGGGGTGACGTTGATGCAATGATGGTGAGTGGGTCAGGGTGACAGTGATGGAGAGAGTGTGAGATGGTCAGGGTGATGGCGAGGGTGGGAGTGTGAGGGTGTCAGGGTGACAGTGATGGAGTGATTGTGAGGCGGTCAGGGTGACAGTTATGGAGTGAGTGTGAGGGTGTCAGGGTGGTGGCGTTTCAGTGAGTGTGAGAGTATCAATGTGTTGTTGATGGAGTGAGTGTGAGGGGGTCAGGGTGACGGTGATGCAGTGAGAATGTGGGGCCAGGGTGACAGTGATGGAGTGAGTGTGAGGCGGTCAGAGTGACGGTTATGTCGTGAGTGTGAGGGATTCAGTGTAACGGTGATGGTGTGAGTGTGAGGGGGTGAGGTTGATGGTAATGTAGGTGAGTGTGATGGGGTCAGGTGTACTGTGATGGAGTGAGTGTGAGAGGATCTGTGTCACGGTGATGGACCGAGTGTGAGGGGGCCAGGGTGACGGTGATGGAATGAGTATGAGGGGGTCAGGGTGATGTTGATTGTGTGAGTATAATAGTGCCAGGGTGACGTTGATGCAATGAGTGTGAGAGGGTCAGGGTGAAAGTGATGGAATCAGTTTGAGACGGTCAGGGTGATGGAGAGGGAGGGAGTGTGAGGGTGTCATGGTGACAGTGATGGAGTGATTGCGAGGGTGTCAGGGTGATGGTTATGTAGTGAGCGTGAGGGGTCAGGGTGGTGTTGTTTGAGTGAGTGTGAGAGGATCAATGTGTCGGTGATGGAGTGAGTGTGAGGGGGTCAGGGTGACGCTGATGGAGTGAGTATGGGGTATTCAGTGTGACGGTGATGGAGTGAGAGGGGGAGGATCTTCATCACGGTGATGGAGTGAGTGTGAGGGGGTAAGGGTGACCAGATGGTGTGAGTATGATAGTGTTGGGATGGCGTTGATGAAATGAGCGTGAGAGGATCTTTGTCACGGTGATGGAGTGAATGTGAGACGGTCAGGGTGATGGAGAGGGAGGGAGTGTCAGGGTGTCAGGGTGACGGTGATGGAGTGATTGCGAGGGGGTCAGGGTGATGGTTATGGAGTCAGTGTGAGGGGGTTAGGTTGACAGTGATGGAGTGAGTGTGAGGGGATCAGACTGACGGTGATGGAGTAAGTGTGAGGGGAATGCGCTGATGGTGATGGAGTGAGTGTGAGGGGGTCAGGGTGACAGTGATAGAGTGAGTGTGAGGGGATCCGTCTGACGGTGATGGAGTGAATGTGAGGGTGTCAGTGTGACAGTGATGGAGTGAGTATGAGAGGATCAGTGTGATCTTGATGGAGTGAGTGTGAGCGGATCAGAGTGATGGTGATGCAGTGAGTGTGGGGGGATCGGGGACTCGTTGATGGAGTGAGTGTGAGAGGGTCAGGGTGTGTGTGATGGAGTGAGTGTGAAGGTGTCAGTGTGACGGTGATGGAGTGAGTATGAGAGGATCAGCCAGACCGTGGTGGAATGAGTGTGAGGTGGTCACTGTGACGGTGATGGAGTGAACATGATGTGGTCAGGATGACGGTGATGAGTAAGTGTGAGGGGGTCAGTGTGACAGCGATGGAGTGAGTGTGAGTGGTCAGGGTGAGTGTCATCGAACGAGTGTGAGAGGGTCAGGGTAGCGCTGAAGGAGTGAGTGTGAATGGATCAGTTTGACGTTGATGGAGTGAGTGTGAGGCATTCAGGGTGACGGTGATGGAGTGAGAATGAAGGGATAAGGATGAGGGGGATGGAGTGAGTGTGAGGGGGTCAGGGTGACAGTGATGTAGTGAGTTTGAATGGGTCAGGGTGACTGTGATGGTGTGAGTGTGAGATGGTCAGGTTGATGGTAACTGCCATGAGTGTGAGGGGCTCAGGGTGACGGTGATGGAGTGAATGTGAGAGGATCTGTGTCAAGGTGATGGAGTGTGTGTGAGGGGGCCAGGGTGACGGTGATGGAGTGAGTCTGAGGGGCTAGGAAAACGGTGATGGAGTGAGTATGACAGTGTTGGGGTGACGTTGATGCAATGATGGTGAGAGTGTCAGGGTGACAGTGATGGCGTGAGTGTGAGACGGTCATGGTGATGGAGAGGGTGGAAGTGTGAGGGTGACCGGGTGACGGTGATGGAGTGATTGTGAGGCGGTCAGGGTGACAGTTATGGAGTGAGTGTGAGCGTGTCAGGGGGGTGGCGTTTCAGTGAGTGTGAGAGGATCAATGTGTCGTCGATGGAGTGAGTGTGAGGCGGTCAGGGTGACGGTTATATCGTGAGTGTGAGGGATTTAGTGTAACGGTGATGGTGTGAATGTGAGGGGGTCAGGTTGATGGTAATGTAGTGAGTGTGAGGGGGTCAGGGTGTCGATGATGGTGTGAGCTTGACTGGGTCAGGGTGATGGTGATGGAGTTAATGTGCGGGGGTCATTGTGACAGTGATGGAGAGAGTGTGAGGGCGTCAGGGTGACTGTGAGGGAGTGTGTGTGAGGGGTCAGGGTGACGGCGATGGAGCGAGTGTGAGGGAGTCGGTGTGACAGTGATGGAGTGTGTGTGAGAAGGTCAAGCTGACGGTGATGGAGTGAGTGTGAGGTGTCAGGGTGAGGGTGATGGAGTGAGTGTGAGGGAGTTAGGGTGACGGTGATGAAGTGAGTTTGAGAGGGTCAGCGTGACGGTCAGGGAGTGAGTGTGTGGTGTCAGGGTGACAGTCATGGAGTGAGTGTGAGGGGGTCAGGGTTTCGGAGATGGAGCATGTGTGCTAGGGTCAGGGTGACAGTGATTGAGTGCATGTAAGGGGAACAGAGTGAGGGTGAGGGTGATGAAGTGAGTGTGAGTGTGTCTGGGTGACTGTGACGGAGTGAGTGTGGTGTTATCAGGGTGACTGTGAGAGAGTGTGGGTGAGGGGGTCAGGGTGACGATGATGGGATGATTGTGAGGGGGAGAGGGTGACATTGGTGGAGTGAGAGTGAGGGTTCAGGTTGATTGGGATGGAGCAAGTGTGAGGGGGTCAGGGTGATGGTAATGGAGTGAGTGTGATAGGATCAGGGTGAGGGTGACGGAGTGAGTGTGAGGGGTCAGTGTGATGATGATGGAGTCAGAGTGAGGGAGTCAGGGTGACAATGATGGAATGAGTGTGAGGGGGTCAGCGGGACTGTGATAGAGTGAGTGTGAGGGAGTCAGGGTGAGTGTGATGGAGTGATTGTGAGGGGGTCAGCCTGACTGTGATATAGTGAGTATGAGGGGGTCAGAGTGACTGTGATGGGGAGTGTGATGGGGAGAGGGTTTCTGTGATGGAGAAGGTGTGAGAGGGTCAGAGTGATGGTGATGGAGTGTGTGTGAGGGTTCAGGGTGACGGTGATGGAGTGAGTGTGATAGGACCAGTGTGATGGTGATGGAGTGAGTGTGAGTGACCAGGGTGAAGGTGATGGAGTGAGTGTGAGGGGATCAGAGTGATGGTGATGGAGTGACTGTGAAGGGGTCAGTGTGAAAGAGATGGAGTGAGTGTGAGAGGGTCAGTGTGATGGTGGTGGAGTGAGAGTGAGTGATCAGGGTGACGGTGATGGAATGAGTGTGGTCAGGGTCACAATGATGGTGTGAGTGTGAGGTGTCAGGGTGACAGTCATGGAGTGAGTGTGCGAGGATCAGGGTGACGGTGATGGAGTGAATGTGAGAGGCTCAGTGTGATGGTAATGGAGTGAGTGTGAGGGGGTCAGGGTGACTGTGATAGAGTGAGTGTGAGAGGGTCAGGGTGATGGTGATGGAGTGAGTGTGAGTGTTCAGGGTGACGGTGATGGAGTGAGTATGAGGGGGTCAGCGGGACTTTGAGGGAGTGAGTGTGAGAGGGTCGGGGTTACTGTGATGGAGTGAGTTTGAGGGGTAGAGGGTGGCAGTGATGGAGTGAGTGTGAGTGGTCAGGGTGATTGTGATGGAGCGAGTGTGAGGGGTTCAGGGTGATTGTAATGGAGTGAGTGGGAGAGGATCAGGGTGAGGTTGACGGAGTGAGTGTGAGAGAGCCAGTGTGACTTTGATGGAGTGTGTTTCAGCGCGTCGTAGTGACTGTGATGGACTGAGTGTAAGGGAGTCAGGGTGAAAGCGATGGAGTGAGTTTGAGGTGTCAGGGTGAGGGTGATGTAGTGACTGTGAGGGTGTCAGTGTGACTGCGATGCAGTGAGTGTGAGGGGGTCAGGGTGACTGTGAGGTAGTGAGTGTGAGGGCGTCAGTATGACGGTGATGCAGTGAATGTGAAAGGGTCAGTGTGACAGTGATGGAGTGCGTTTGAGGGCGTCAAATTGACTGTGATGGAGTTGCGTGTGGGGTGGTCAGGGTAACGGTGATGTAGTGAGTGTGAGGTTCAGGGTGACGGTGATGGAGTGAGTGTGAGGAGCTCATGGTGATGGTGATGGTGTGAGTGTGAGGGGTCAGTGTGACTCTGATGGAGTGAGTGTGAGAGGGTCAGGGTGACTGTGATGGAGTCAGTGTGATGGGGGTCAGTGGGACTGTGATGGAGTGAGTGTGAGGGGGTCAGAGGGAGTGTGGTTGAGTGAGTGTGAGGGGGTCAGAGTGAAGGTGATGGGGTGAGTGTGATGGGGAGAGGGTTTCGGTGATGGAGAGGGTGTGAGAGGGTCAGGGTGAAGGTGATGAAGTGTGTGTGAGGGTTCAGGGTGACGGTGATGGAGTGAGTGTGATAGGACCAGTGTGATGGTGATGGAGTGAGTATGAGTGACCAGGGTGAAGGTGATGGAGTGAGTATGAGGGGATCAGAGTGATGGTGATGGAGTGACTGTGAAGGGGTCAGTGTGAAAGTGATGGAGTGTGTGTGAGAGGGTCAGTGTGATGGTGGTGGAGTGAGTGTGAGTGATCAGGGTGACGGTGAAGAAATGAGTGTGGTCAGGGTCACAATGATGGTGTGAGTGTGAGGTGTCAGGGTGACAGTCATGGAGTGAGTGTGCGAGGATCAGGGTGACGGTGATGGAGTGAATGTGAGAGGCTCAGTGTGATGGTAATGGAGTGAGTGTGAGGGGGTCCGGGTGACTGTGATAGAGTGAGTGTGAGAGGGTCAGGGTGATGGTGATTGAATGAGTGTGAGTGTTCAGGGTGATGGTGATGGAGTGAGTATAAGGGGGTGAGTGGGACTATGAGGGAGTGAGTGTGAGAGGGTCGAGGTTACTGTGATGGAGTGAGTTTGAGGGGGAGAGGGTGATAGTGATGGAGTGAGTGTGAGTGGTCAGGGTGATTATGATGGAGCGAGTGTGAGATGTCAGGGTAATGGTAATGGAGTGAGTGGGAGAGGATCAGGGTGAGGTTGACAGAGTGAGTGTGAGAGAGCCAGTGTGACTTTGATGGAGTGCGTTTCAGCGCGTTGTAGTGACTGTGATGGAGTGAGTGTGAGGGGGTCAGGGTGAAAGTGATGGAGTGAGTGTGAGGTGTCAGGGTGAGGGTGATGTACTGACTGTGAGGGTGTCAGTGTGACTGCGATGCAGTGAGTGTGAGGGGGTCAGGGTGACTGCGATGGTGTGAGGGGAACAGTGAGACGGTGATGAAGTGACAGTGAAGGGGGACAGGGAGACGGTGATTGAGTGAGTGTTATGGGGTGAGGGTGACAGTGATGGGTAGGTTTGAGTAGGTCATGGCGAGGGTGATGGAGTGAATGTGGTGGTGTCAGGGTGACTGTGAGGGAGTGAGTGTGAGGGCGTCAGTATGACGGTGACGTAGTGAATGTGAGAGGGTTGGTGTGACGGTGATGGAGTGCGTTTGAGGGAGTCATAGTGACTGTGATGGAGTGAGTGTGGGGTGGTCAGTGTGATGGTGATGGAGTGAGAGTGAGGGAGTCAGGTGACGATGATGGAGTGAGTATGAGGGGGTCAGCGGGACTGTGATAGAGGGAGTATGAGGGGGTCAGGGGAGTTTGGTGGATTGTATGAGGGGGTCAGGGTGACTGTGATGGAGTGAGGGTGAGGGGGTCAGAGGGAGCGTGGTGGAGTGAGTGTGAGGCCGTCAGTGTGATGGTGATGGGATGAGTGTGAGGGGGAGAGCGTTTCAGTGATGGAGAGGGTGTGAGGTGTCTGGGTGAGGGTGATGGAGTGAGTGTGAGAGGGTCAGGGTGAAGGTGATGGAGTGAGTGTGAGGGGGGCAGGGTGACTGTGATGGAGTGAGTGTGAGGGAGTCAGGGTGACAGTGATGGAGCGAGTGTGAGGGGGACAGGGTGATGGTGATGGAGTGAGTGTAAGGTGGTCAGGCAGACTCTGATGGAGTGAGTGTGAGGGCTTCAGGGTGATGGTGATGGAGTGAGTGTGATGGCGTGAGGGTGTCAGTGATGGAGTAAGTTTGAGTGGGTCAGGGTGATGGTAATGGAGTGAATGTGCGGGGATCATTGTGACGGTGATGGAGCGAGTGAGAGGGGGTCCGGGTGACGGGAATGGAGCGAGTGTGAGGGGGTCAGTGTGGCAGTGATGGAGTGAATGTGAGAGGGTCAAGCTGACGGTGATGGAGTGAGTGTGAGGTGTCAGGGTGAGAGTGATAGTGTGCGTGTGAGGGGGTCAGGGTAAAGGTGAAGAAGTGAGTGTGAGACGGTCAGGCTGACGGTCATGGAGTGAGTGTGAGGTGTCAGGGTGACAGTCATGGAGTGAATGTGAGGGGGTCAGGGTTTCAGAGATGGAGCGTGTGTGCAAGGGTCAGGGTTATGGTGATTGTGTGCATGTAAGGGGTTCAGAGTGCAGGTGATCGAGTGAGTGTTAGTGGGTCTGGGTGACTGTGATGGAGTGAGTGTGATGTGATCAGGGTGACTGTGAGGGAGTGTGTGTGAGGGGGTCAGGGTGACGGTGATGGGGTGAGCGTGAGGGGGTCAGGGTGATGTTAATGGAGTGAGTGTGAGAGGGTCAGCGTGATGGTGATAGAGTGAGTGTGAGAGATCAGGATGATGGTGATGGAGTGAGTGTGAGGGGATCAGGATGAAAGTAATTGAGTAAGTGTGAGGTGTCAGGGTGAGGGTGATGGAGTGAGTGTGATAGTGTCAGGGTGATTGCAATGTAGTGAGTGTGAGGGTGTCAGTGTGACTGCGATGCAGTGAGTGTGAGGGGGTCAGGGTGAGGGTGATTGAGTGACTGTGAGGTGTCAGGTTGAGGGTGACGAACTGAGTGTGACGGTATCAGGGTGATTGCAATGTAGTGAGTGTAAGGGGGTCAGGGTGAAGTTGAGGGAGTGAGTGTAAGGTATCAGGGTGACTGCGATGCAGTGAGAGTGAGGGTGTCAGGTGGAGGAGATGAAGTGACAGTGAAGGGGTCAGGGAGACAGTGATTGAGTGAGTGTGATGGGGTGAGGGTGACAGTGATGGAGTAAGTTTGAGTGGGTCAGGGCGAGGGTGATGGAGTGAGTATGAGGGTGTCAGGGTGAGTGTGAGGGAGTGAGTGTGAGGGGGTCAGTATGATGGTGATGGAGTGAATGTGAGTGGCTCATAGTGATGGTGATGGAGTAAGTGTGAGGGGTCATTGTGACTGTAATGGAGTGAGTGTGAGGAGTTCAGGGTGACGGTGATGGAGTGAGTGAGACGGTATCAGGGGAAGTGTGATGGAGTGAGTGTGAGGGGTTCAGTGTGCAAGTGATGGAGTGAGTGTGAGGTGTCATGGTGAGGGTGACAGGCTGAGTGTGAGGGGGTCAGGGTGACTGCGATGGAGTGACAGTGAGGAGGCCAGGGTGACGGTGATTGAGTGAGTGTTATGGGGTGAGGGTGACAGTGATGGAGTAAGTTAGAGTGGGTCAGGGCGAGGGTGATGGAGTGAGTGTGGTGGTGTCAGGGTGCCGGTCATGAAGTGAGTGTGAGGGGGTCAGGGTGACGGTCATGGAGTGAGTGTGAGGTGTCAGGGTGAGGGTGACAGGCTGAGTGTGAGGGAGTCAGGGTGACTGCGATGGAGTGACAGTGAGGAGGCCAGGGTGACGGTGATTGAGTGAGTGTTATGGGGTGAGGGTGACAGTGATGGAGTAAGTTAGAGTGGGTCAGGGCGAGGGTGATGGAGTGAGTGTGGTGGTGTCAGGGTGCCGGTCATGAAGTGAGTGTGAGGGGGTCAGGGTGACGGTGATGGTGTGAGTTTGACTGGGTCAGGGTGATGGTGATGGAGTGATTGTGCGGGGGTCAGTGTGTTGGTGATGGATGTGAATGTGCAGGGGTTATTGTCACGGTGATGGAGCGAGTGTGAGGGTGTCATTGTGACGGTGATGGAGCGAGTGTGAGAGGGTCAGGGTGACAGTGATGGAGTGAGTGTGTGGGTGTCAGAGTTACTGTGATGGAGTAAGTGTGAGGGGTTCAGGGTGACTGTGATGGAGTGAGTGTGAGAGCGTCGGGGTGACGCTGATGGAGTGAGTGTGAGGAGGTCAGGGTGACGCTGATGGTGTGAGCTTGACTGGATCAGGGTGATAGTGATGGAGTGAGTGTGAGGGGGCCAGGATGCCTGTGATGGAGTGACTGTGATGGGGTCAGGGGGAGTGTGATGAGTGAATGTGAGGGGGTCAGCAGGAATGTGATAGAGTGAGTGGGAGAGGGTCAGGGTTATTGTGATGGAGTGAATGTGAGGGGGTCAGTGTGATGGTGATAAAGTGAATTTGAGGGGTTCAGGCTGAGGGTGATGGTGTGAGTGCGAGAGCGTCAGTGTGACCTTTGATGGAGTGCGTTTGAGGGCGTCATAGTGACAGTGATAGAGTGAGTGTGGAGTGGTCAAGGTGAAAGTGATGGAGTGAGCGTGAGGTGTCATGGTGAAGGTGATAGAGTGAGTATAAGAGGGCCAGGCTGACAGTCATGGAGTGAGTGTGAGGTGTCAGGGTGAGGGTGACAGGCTGAGTGTGAGGGGGTCAGGGTGACTGCGATGGAGTGGGTGTGAGAGTGTCAGTGTGACTGCGATGCAGTGAGTGTGAGGGGGACAGGGAGACGGTGATGGAGTGACAGTGAGGGGTTCAGGGTGATGGTGATAGAGTGAGTGTGAATGTGAGGGTGTCAGGGTGACTGTGATGAAGTGAGTGTGAGTTGTCAGTGTGATGGTGATAGAGTAAGTGTGAGGGGGATCAGTGTGACGGTGACGGAGTGAGTGTGAGGTGGTCAGGGTGACAGTGATGGAGTGAGTGTGAGGAGATATGTTGACAGTGATGGAGTGAGTGTGAGGGGATCAGCGTGACGGACGATGGAGTGAGTGTGAGGGGGTCAGTGTGACGGTGATGGAGTGAGTGTGAGGGTGTCAGGGTGCCGGTGATGGAGTGAGTTTGAAAGGGACAGGGTGACGGTGATGGAGTGAGTTTGAGTGGGTCAGGGTGACAGTGATGTAGTGAGTTTGAAAGGGACAGGGTGATGGTGATGGAGTGAGTGTGAGGTGTTAAGCGTGCCGGTGATGGAGTGAGTGTGAAAGGGACAGGGTGATGGTGATGGAGTGAGTTTGAGTGGGTCAGGGTGACTGTGATGAAATGAGTGTGAGTTGTCAGTGTGATAGTGATGGACTAAGTGTGAGGGAATCAGTGTGACGGTGACGGAGTGAGTGTGAGGTGGTCAGGGTGACAGTGATGGAATGAGTGTGAGGGGATCAGGGTGACGGTGATGGTGTGAGCTTGACTGGGTCAGGGTGATGGTGATGGAATGAATGTGCAGTGGTCAGTGTGTCGGTGATGGATGTGAATGTGCAGGGGTCATTGTCAGGGTGATGGAGCGAGTGTGAGGGGGTCATTGTGACGGTGATGGAGCGAGTGTGAGGGGGTCATTTTGAGGGTGATGGAGCGAATGTGAGAGAGAGTCAGTGTGACTTTGATGGAGTGCGTTTGAGGACGTCATAGTGACTGTGATGGAGTGAGAGTGAGAGGGTCAAGGTTACTGTGATGGAGTGAGTGTAAGGGGTTCAGTGTGATGGTGATGGAGTGAGTGTGAGAGGGTCAGTGTGATGGTGATTGAGTGAGTGTGAGTGGGTCAGGGTCACAGTGATGGAGTGAGTGCGAGGGTTCAGGGTGATGGTGATGGAGTGTGTGTGATAGGGTCAGTTTGACTGTGATTAAGTGAGTGTGAGAGGCTCAGTGTGATGGTGATGGAGTGAGTGTGTGTGTGTCAGGGTAACGGTGATGGAATGAGTGTGAAGGGTTCCGTGTGATAGTGATGGAGTGATTGTGATAGGAACAGTGCGATAGTGATGGAGTGAGTATGAGGAGGTCAGGGTGCCAGTGATGGAGTCAGTGTGAGGAGGTCAGGGTGATGGTGATGGAGTGAGTGTGAGGGGGTCCGTGAGTCGGTGATGGAGTGAGTGTGAGGCAGAGAAGTTCAGTAAGGTGGCCTTTGTGTGGAGTCACAGAAAATGGGGGAGATATTCAATGAATATTTTGCATCAGTATTTTATTTTGGAAAAGGATATGGAAGATATAGACAGTAGGGAAATCGATGGTGACATCTTGCAACATGTCCATATTACAGAGGAGGAAGTGCTGGATGCCTTGAAACGGTTCAAGGTGGATAAATCCCCAGGACCTGCTCAGGTGTTCCCGAAAACTCTGCGGGAAGCTACAGAAGGGATTGCTGGGCCTTGCTGAGATATTTGTATCATCGATAGCCACAGGTGAGGTGCCGGTAGCCTGGAGGTTGGCAAACGTGGGGTCACTGTTTAAGAAGGGTGGGAAAGACAAGCCAGGGAACTATAGAGCAGTGAGCCTGACCTCAGCAGTGGGCTAGTTGTTGGAGGGAAACCTGAGGGACAGGATGTACATGTATTTGGAAAGGCAAGGAATGATTTGGGAGAGTCAACATGGCTTTGTGCGTGGGAAATCATGTCTCACAAACTTGATTGAGTTTTTTGAAGACGTAACAAAGAAGATTGATGAGGGCAGAGCAGTAGATGTGATCTATATGGACTTCAGTAAGGCGTTCGACAAGGTTCCCCATGGGAGACTGATTGGCAAGGTTAGGTCTCATGGAATACATGGAGAAATAGACATTTGGATACAGAACTGCCTCAAAGGTGGAAGACAGAGGGTGGTGGTGGAGGAATGTTTTTCAGACTGGAGGCCTGTGACGAGTGCAGTGCCACAATGATCGGTGCTGGGTCCTCTATTTTTTGTCATTTACATAAATGATTTGGATGCGAGCATAAGAGGTACAGTTAGTAAGTTTGCAGATGACACCAAAATTGCAGGTGTAGTGGACAGCGAAGAGGGTTTCCTCAGATTACAACAGGATCTGAACCAGATGCGCCAATGGGCTGAGAAGTGGCAGATCGAGTTTAATTCAAATAAATGTGAGGTTTTGCATTTTGGGAAAGCAAATCTTAGCAGGACTTCTACATTTAATGGTAAGCTCCGAGGGTGTGTTGCTGAACAAAGAGACCTTGGAGTGCAGGTTCATAGCTCTCTGAATGTGGAGTCGCAGGTAGATAGGATAGTGAAGAAGGTGTTTGATATGCTTTCCTTTATTGGTCAGAGTGTTGAGTACAGAAGTTGGGAGGTAATGTTGCGGCTGTACAGGACATTGGTTAGGTCACTCTTGGAATACGGTGTGCAACTCTGGTCTCCTTCCTATCAGAAAGATGTTGTGAAACTTGAAAGTGTGCAGAAAAGATTTACAAGGATGTTGCTGGGCTTGGAAGATTTCAGCTACAAGGAGAGGCTGAACAGGCAGGGACTGTTCTCGCTGGAGTGTCGGAGGCTGAGGGGTGACCTTAGAGGTTTACAAAATTATGAGGGGCATGGATAGGATAGGATAGGATAAATAGGCAAAGTATTTTCCCTGGGGTTAGGGAGTCCAGAACTAGAGGGCATAGTTTTAGTTTGAGAGGGGAGAGATATGACAGAGACCTAAGGGGCATCTTTTTCACGCAGAAGGTGATACATGAATGGAATGAGCTGTCACAGGAAGTGGTGGAGGCTGGTACAATTGCTACATTTAAGAGGCATTTGGATGGGTAAATGAATAGGCAGGGTTTGGAGGGATATGGGCCGGGTGATGACAGGTGGGACTAGATTGGATTGGCATGGACAGGTTGGACCGAAGGGTGTGTTTCCATGCTGTACACCTCTATGATTCTATGACTCTATAACTCACTCCGGGCTACCTGTTATTCTGTATGTAAACCACCCTGAAACCCTCGATTAGATTCCAGTCTGTAACTCACTCCGGGTATCCGTTATTCTACACATAATCGCTCCGAAACCCCTTGATAAAATTCCAATCTGTAACTGACTTCCATTTTAAAGGGACTCTGTACATTAGCCACCTCAATCCTTTGATTAGATTCCAGTCTGTATCACACTCCTGGGTATCTGTTCTTCTGTATATCAACCATCCATTCCAAACACTGTTAAAATTGCCTACAGTGTTCAGGGATGTGGAGGTGTGGTGTATTACTCAGAGGTAAATGTGGGGAAATGGATCTGGATGGGTTATTCTTCTGAGAGTCAGTGTGGTCTTGTTTCGCCACTGTCGGGATTATATGAATCACCTGGAATCCTCTCGATTAGATTCCAACATGTAACTCACTTCCATGTATGTGTGACTCGCATGTTTCAAAAACACCCCAAAACCTTCAATTCTATTCCACTTCGATAAACACGCGGTGCTGCATTTTAGGAAAGCAAATTTGAGCAGGACTTTTACATTTAATGGTCAGGTCCATGGGAGAGTTGCTGAACGAAGAGACTTTGAAGTGCAGGTTCGTAGCTCCTTGAAAGTAGAGTGGCAGGTGGATAAGATAATGAAGGCAGCGTTTGGTCTGCTTTCCTTTATTGGTCAGAATTTTGAGTATAAATATTGAAAGGTCATGTTGCGACTGGACTGGATATTGGTTAGGCCACTGTTGGAATATGGCGTGCAATTCTGGTCTCCATCCTATCGGAAGGATGTTGTGAAACTTGGAAGGGTTCAGAAAAGATTTACAAGGATGTTGACAGGGTTAGAGGATTTGAGCTACAGGGAGAAGCTGAATAGGCTGGGGCTGTTTTCCCTGGAGCATCAGAGGCTGAGGGGTGACCTTATGGAGGTTTATAAAATCATGACGGGCATGGATAGGATAAATAGACGAAGTCTTTTCCTTGGGGTCAGGAAGTCCAGAACTAGAGGGCATAGGTTTAGGGTGAGAGGGGAAAGATATAAAAGAGACTTAAGGGAAAAAATGTTCACTCAGAGGGTGGTACGTGAACGGGTGTGTCAGGAATACTTTCAGCAAGGGAGAGGGTGCAATGTGTCAAAAGCCATTTCCATTCATTGATGCTAGCAGAGATAGGAAATGGAGACAGCTCTTTGAAGGTGATTAAAATGCAAATCCCAGAACCTATTTACATTGAATGCGGAGAGACAATGTGATATTCCAGTAAGGTCTGCCTTACTTTCCAAGCTCCTAATATATGAGAGAAACGTAATATACAATACCTGAAATAGATCAGCTATTGAATTGTAATTTGCAGCGTTGGATCAGAATCCTGCCTGACTAGGCCTCATCCCAAATTGAAGGGTTTCTCATATCCCACACTGCCCTTCTGTGGGTTCACATTGTGTGTTGTCTACAAGTGAAAGAAAATAATGCACCTGCAATTGAACCAAGCTCTTTCTGGAACTTTGTGTGTCTGTTGGTTTAAGTATCTTTCAACAGAATTGAAGATAAATGAGACAGTGAGAGATAGGCAGCACTGTAAGCAGAATGGCAGTGCATTCTAAAAGGGATACTAATATCTTCAGGGAAAGGGGAAGACAGAGAATAGTCCTCAAACCAGAACCGTGGGGAGTCAGTAAAGTCGTGTCCCATCATGTTAACTTTGTGATGTTTATGTGCAAGATCAGCCAACTCCGCCCCCCCCCCCCACCGAGACAGCAATGTTTCAGAATTTCTCACCATTTTAAACACAAACATTGTGTTTTTTCTATTCCTACGGCAGAGTACCTTCCAGAATATTCTCCTGCACCTGCTAATGTTTTCAATATAATTCACAAAACACTGACAGCAAAGTAGATGACATGATGGGATGTAGCAAACTGTTACACTCAATCCCTTCATGTTGCAATGTAATAATATCCAGTCAGAAACTTGCCCTGGGTCAGGGACAAAACCCCCCTGGGTCTTGAAGTGGGGACTGGGCAGAGAACGGGGATTTTCGTCTGTCACTGAGTTAGCTTGGAAATCTTCCTGCACATGGACATTTCTCCACATTATATTCAGTTTCTGTGTGTGTGTGTGTGTGTGTGTGTGATGGAGAGAGTTTAAACTGAGTTTAACTTTGCGTCTCTGCTTAGAGATTCACTGTCCTTCAGCTATTTGACAGCACACAGAGAGAGAGGGACAGAGAGACAGAGGGACCGAGAGAGAGAGTGGGACAGAGATGAAGAGCGAGAGAGAGGGGAACAGAGAGACAGAGAGAGAGAGAGGGACAGAGAGAGAGGAACAGAGGGACAGAGAGACGCAGAGAGGGAGAGAGGGAAAGAGAGAGGGACAGGGACAGAGAGAAGGAGGAAGACAGAGAGAGTGAGGGACACAGAGAGAGGGGGACAGAGGGACACAGAGAGTGGGGGACAGAGAGAGAGAGAGAGACAGAGGGACAGTGAGTTTGGGGGCAGAGCGAGAGAGAGAGGCACGCAGAGAGGGAGGAAGGGACAGAGAGTGAGAGGGACACAGAGAGGGAGGGACAGAGGGACACGGAGAGTGGGGGACAGAGAGAGAGACAGACAGAGAGAGAGGGACAGAGAGAGAGAGAGAGAGGGACAGAGAGAGAGAGGAACAGCGTGACAAAGAGAGGGACAGAGACAGATAGAAAGACACAGAGAGAGGGACATAGAGAGGGAAAAAGGGCAGAGAGTGAGAGGGACACAGAGAGAGAGGGAGAGAGGGACATAGAGAGAGGGGGACAGAGAGAGAGAGGGACAGAGGGAGAGAGGAACACAGAGAGGGGGGACAGAGAGAGAGGGACAGAGAGAGATAGAGGGACAGAGAGAGAGAGAGGGAGAGAGAGAGAGGGACAGAGAGACAGAGAGAGGGGGACAGAGAGAGAGGAACAGAGAGACAGAGAGAGGGACAGAGACAGATAGAAAGAAACAGAGAGAGGGACATAGAGAGGGAAAAAAGGGACAGAGTTTGAGAGGGACACAGAGAGAGAGGGACAGAGGGAGAGAGGGACAGAGAGAGAGAGGGGGGACAGAGAGAGAGAGAGAGAGAGACTGAGAAAGAGAGAGGTTCACAGTGAGAGAGAGAGGGACAGATAGATAGAGAGAGAGGGACAGAGAGACACAGAGAAGGACAGTGAGAGAGAGAGAGAGGGACTCAGTGAGAGAGAGGGACAGAGAGATAGAGAGAGAGAGAGAGACAGAGAGACACAGAGAGAGGAACAGTGAGAGACCGAGGCACTCAGTGAGAGAGAGAGGGACATAGAAAGAGAGAGGGGGACAGAGAAACAGAGAGAGACAGAGTGAGAGAAGGACAGAGAAACAGAAGGACAGAGAAAGGTAGACAGAGAGAGGGACAGAGAGACACAGAGAGAGAAGGAGACCGACAAAAAGAGAGGCGGACAGAGAGACAGAGAGGGAGATAGGGACACAGAGAGAGAGAGAGAGAGACAGAGGGAGAGGGACAGAGAGAGAGGGGGACACAGAGAGGGAGAGAGGGACAGAGAGAGAGGGACAGAGACAGAGAGACAGAGGGTCAGAGAGACAGAGAGAGAGAGAGGGACATAGAGAGGGAGAAAGGGACAGAGAGTGAGAGGGACACAGAGAGAGGGGGACAGAGTGAGAGAGGGACAGAGAGAGAGAGAGATGAGAGAGAGAGGTACACAGAGAGAGAGAGAGAGAGACAGAGAGACACAGAGAGAGGGACAGAGAGGGGGGACAGAGACAGAGAGAGGGACAGCGAGAGAGAGACTCAGTGAGAGAGAGAGAGGGACAGAGAAAGAGAGGGACAGAGAGACACAGAGAGAGAGAGAGGGACAGAGGGACAGAAAGAGAGAGAGAGAGGTAGACAGAGAGAGGGACAGAGAGAGACCGAGGGATAGAGAGAGAGGGACAGAGAGAGAGTGTGAGAGAGGGACAGAGACACAGAGAGAGAAAGGGAGAGCGACAGAGAGACAGAGAGAGAGAGAGGGACAGAGAGACAGAGAGGGAGAGAGGAACACAAAGAGAGAGAGAGAGGCACACACACACACACACACACACACACACAGAGGGACATAGAAAGAGAGAGGGGACAGAGAGGCACAGAGGGAGAGAGAGGGACAGAGAGAGACAGAGAAAGAGAGTGATAGAGAAACGGAGGGACAGAGAGACACAGAGAGAGAGGGACAGAGAGACTGAGAGAGAGAGAGGAACAGAGAGAGGGAGAGAGAGAGACAGAGGAACACAGACAGAGAGAGGGAGAGCGACAGAGAGAGAGGGACAGAGAGGGAGAGAGGGACACAGAGAGAGAGAGTGGGACAGAGAGACAGAGGGACAGAGAGACAGAGGGACAGAGAGAGACAGAGAGAGAGAGACAGAGAGAGAGGGACAGAGGGACAGAGAGAGAGAGAGAGAGAGAGACAGAGAGACACAGAGAGAGGAACAGTGAGAGACCGAGGCACTCAGTGAGAGAGAGAGGGACATAGAAAGAGAGAGGGGGACAGAGAAACAGAGAGAGACAGAGTGAGAGAAGGACAGAGAAACAGAAGGACAGAGAAAGGTAGACAGAGAGAGGGACAGAGAGACACAGAGAGAGAAGGAGACCGACAAAAAGAGAGGCGGACAGAGAGACAGAGAGGGAGATAGGGACACAGAGAGAGAGAGAGAGAGACAGAGGGAGAGGGACAGAGAGAGAGGGGGACACAGAGAGGGAGAGAGGGACAGAGAGAGAGGGACAGAGACAGAGAGACAGAGGGTCAGAGAGACAGAGAGAGAGAGAGGGACATAGAGAGGGAGAAAGGGACAGAGAGTGAGAGGGGGACAGAGTGAGAGAGGGACAGAGAGAGAGAGAGATGAGAGAGAGAGGCACACACAGAGAGAGAGAGAGACAGAGAGACACAGAGAGAGGGACAGAGAGGGGGGACAGAGACAGAGAGAGGGACAGCGAGAGAGAGACTCAGTGAGAGAGAGAGAGGGACAGAGAAAGAGAGGGACAGAGAGACACAGAGAGAGAGAGAGGGACAGAGGGACAGAAAGAGAGAGAGAGAGGTAGACAGAGAGAGGGACAGAGAGACCGAGGGATAGAGAGAGAGGGACAGAGAGAGAGTGTGAGAGAGGGACAGAGACACAGAGAGAGAAAGGGAGAGCGACAGAGAGACAGAGAGAGAGAGGGACAGAGAGACAGAGAGGGAGAGAGGAACACAAAGAGAGAGAGAGGCACACACACACACACACACACACACACACACACACACACACAGAGGGACATAGAAAGAGAGAGGGGACAGAGAGGCACAGAGGGAGAGAGAGGGACAGAGAGAGACAGAGAAAGAGAGTGATAGAGAAACGGAGGGACAGAGAGACACAGAGAGAGAGGGACAGAGAGACTGAGAGAGAGAGAGGAACAGAGAGAGGGAGAGAGAGAGACAGAGGAACACAGACAGAGAGAGGGAGAGCGACAGAGAGAGAGGGACAGAGAGGGAGAGAGGGACACAGAGAGAGAGAGTGGGACAGAGAGACAGAGGGACAGAGAGACAGAGGGACAGAGAGAGACAGAGAGAGAGAGACAGAGAGAGAGGGACAGAGGGACAGAGAGAGAGAGAGAGAGGGAATGACAGAGAGAGGGAGATGGACAGAGAGAGAAAGAGAGGGATACAGAGAGAGTGAGAGAGGGACAGAGAGTGAGAGAGGAACACAGAGTGAGGGGGGCAGAGAGAGAGAGAGAGAGGGACAGAGAGAGAGATAGAGGGACAGAGAGAGAGAGAGAGAGAGAGACAGGGAGAGAGACAGAGAGAGAGAGAGGGCCAGAGAGACGGAGAGAGAGAGGGACAGAGAAAGAGAGAGAGAGAGGGACAGAGAGAGAGAGGAACAGAGAGAGAGAGGGACAGAGACAATGAGGGACAGAGGGACAGAGAGACAGAGGGTTAGAGAGACAGAGAGAGAAAGGGACAGAGAGAGAGGGACAGAGACAGAGAGGGACACAGAGAGAGAGGGACATAGAGAGGGAGAAAGGGACAGAGAGTGAGAGGGACACAAAGAGAGGGGCACAGAGAGAGAGATGGACAGAGAGAGAGAGAGGGGACAGAGAGAGAGATGGACTGAGAAAGAGAGGTGGACACAGTGAAAGAGAAAGGGACAGAGAGAGAGAGAGAGAGAGCGAGAGGGACAGAGGGACACAGAGAAGGACAGTCAGAGAGAGAGGGACTCAGTGAGAGAGAGGGACATAGAAAGAGAGAGGGGACAGAGAGACAAAGAGAGAGAAATGGACAGAGAGACACAGAGAGAGGGACACAGTGAGAGAGAGGGACAGAGAGAGAGAGAGAGAGACAGAGAGACACAGAGAGAGGGAAAGTGAGAGACAGAGGGACTCAGTAAGAGAGAGAGGGACATAGAAAGAGAGGGGGGACAGAGAAACAGAGAGAGACAGAGTGAGAGAAGGACAGAGAAACAGAAGGACAGAGAGAGTGAGGAACAGAGAGAGAGAGAGAGAGAGAGGCGCACAGAGAGAGAAGGAGAGCGACAGAGAGAGAAAGACGGACAGAGAGAAAGAGAGGGAGAGAGTGACAGAGAGAGAGAGACAGAGGGAGAGGGACAGAGAGAGTGACAGAGAGAGGGGGACACAGAGAGGGAGAGAGGGACAGAGAGAGAGGGACAGGGACAGAGAGACAGAGAGAGAGAGGGACAGAGAGACAAAGAGGGACACAGAGAGAGAGGGACAGAGACAATGAGGGACAGCGGGACAGAGAGACAGAGGGTCAGAGAGACAGAGAGAGAGAAAGGGACAGAGAGAGAGGGACAGAGACTGAGAGGGACACAGAGAGAGAGTGACATAGAGAGGGAGAAAGGGACAGAGAGTGAGAGGGACAGAGTGAGAGAGGGACACAGAGAGAGAGAGGGATACACAGAGAGAGAGAGAGGGACAGAGAGACACAGAGAGAGGGACAGAGAGAGAGGCGGACAGAGAGAAAGAGAAAGAGGGACAGAGAGAGAGAGACTCAGTGAGAGAGAGGGACATAGAAAGAGAGGGGGGACAGAGAAACAGAGAGAGAGAGACAGGGACAGAGAGACAGAGAGAGAGAGGGACAGAGAGACAAAGAGGGACACAGAGAGAGAGGGACAGAGACAATGAGGGACAGCGGGACAGAGAGACAGAGGGTCAGAGAGACAGAGAGAGAGAAAGGGACAGAGAGAGAGGGACAGAGACAGAGAGGGACAGAGAGAGAGAGTGACATAGAGAGGGAGAAAGGGACAGAGAGTGAGAGGGACAGAGTGAGAGAGGGACAGAGAGAGAGGGACTGAGAGAGAGGGATACACAGAGAGAGAGAGAGGGACAGAGAGACACAGAGAGAGGGACAGAGAGAGAGGCGGACAGAGACAGAGAGAAAGAGGGACAGAGAGAGAGAGACTCAGTGAGAGAGAGAGGGACATAGAAAGAGAGAGGGGGACAGAGAGAGACACAGAGAGAGAGAAAGGGACAGAGAAAGAGAGGGACAGAGAGACACAGAGAGAGAAAGGGACAGAGGGAGAGAAAGAGAGAGAGAGAGGTAGACAGAGAGAGGGACAGAGAGAGAGAGGGACAGAGAGAGAGAGTGAGAGAGGGACAGAGACACAGAGAGAGAAAGGGAGAGCGAGAGAGACAGAGAGAGAGGGACAGAGAGACAGAGAGGGAGAGAGGGACACAGAGAGAGAGAGAGAGAGAGAGAGACACACACACAGAGGGACATAGAAAGAGAAAGGGGGACAGAGAGGCACAGAGAGAGAGAGAGAGAGGGACAGAGAGTAAGACAGAGAGAGAGACAGAGAAAGAGAGTGACAGAGAAGCGGAGGGACAGAGAGACACAGAGAGAGAGGGACTGAGAGAGAGAGACAGACATGAGAGGGACAGAGAGACGGGGACAGAGACAGAGAGAGAGAGTGGGACAGAGAGAGAGAGAGAGAGAGAGACTCAGTGAGAGAGAGAGAGGGACATAGAAAGAGAGAGGGGTACAGAGAGACACAGAGAGAGAGGAACAGAGAAAGAGAGGGACAAAGAGACACAAAGAGAGAGAGGGACAGAGGGACAGAAAGGGAGAGAGAGGTAGACAGAGAGAGGAACAGAGAGACCGAGAGACAGAGAGAGAGAGGGACAGAGAGAGAGAGAGAGAGAGTGAGAGAGAGTGAGAGAGGGACAGAGACACAGAGGAAGAAAGGAAGAGCGACAGAGAAACAGAGAGAGAGGCACATAGAGACAGAGAGGGCGAGAGGGACACAGAGAGAGACACACACACACACACACACACACAGAGAGGGACATAGAAAGAGAGAGGGGGACAAAGAGGCACAGAGAGAGAGGGACAGAGAGACAGACAGAGAGAGACACAGAGAAAGAGAGTGACAGAGAAACGGAGGGATAGAGAGAGACACACAGCGAGAGAGGGACAGAGAGACTGAGAGAGAGAGAGGGACTGAGAGAGAGGGGGGCAGAGAGACAGAGGGACACAGAAAGAGAGAGAGGGAGTGACAGAGAGAGGGAGAGGGACAGAGAGAGAAAGAGAAGAATACAGAGAGAGTGAGAGAGGGACAGAGAGAGAGGAACAGAGAGACAGAGAGAGGGACAGAGACAGAGAGAAGGACATAGAGAGAGAGAGACAAAGAGAGGAGGACAAAAAGACTGAGGGACAGAGAGAGAGGGACAGAGAGAGATAGATAGAGGGATGCAGAGAGAGAGAGTGACAGCGACAGGGAAAGGGACACAGAGAGAGAGAGGGTCACAGGAAGAGAGAGGGTAATCAAGAGAGAGAGGGACAGAGAGAGAGGGTCACAGAGACAGAGAGATGGATAAAGAGAGAGGGGGACAGATAGAGAGAGGGACAGATAGAGAGAGAGGGAAACAGAGAGGGCACTGTGTGTGTCTCAGGAAGCCTACCTACAGTCTGGCTCTGAGACGCTAGTGTGGAAGTAATCTTTAATATTTTCAAACTGCACTGACGCAACTAGTAAGGCTTCAATAAAAAAGAGTTGTAGGAATTGGGAAAGATGTCACTTTGTTGGCTCAGAATTAACATCTCAGTAGGCAGCAAGATCCCACCAAGCTCCAGTCCTGGGAATTAACATGTCTCTCAGACAGAGCCCTCCCTTCCCAGGGAGCACACTGACAGACGATGCAACGTGTCAGAGAGGGCGGGGTGGGGTCCACTAACACCTCACCCAGAATAAATGTGCGCAAGGAATTGGTCAGATTCATTCTCAAACCCTGTTCTCTCTCTGTGTGGGGAGTGAGCAGCCCTCCCTGTCTGGTTGTGACTGTGTGTGTGTGAGTGTGTGTGAGTCTCTGTGTGTGTGTCTCTGTGTGTGTGTGTCTGTGTGTGTGTGTGTGTGTGTTTGTATTTTTATGTTACTGTGAGGTTATGGAATACATTGGGGATGGGGGAAGGGGGCGGTGGGATTGTGTTTAAACTGGGATCTTGCTGTGTAATTTTGCATCACACCGCTCTCGCTCCCCCGGCCCCCCACCAACTCTTCTCTTCTCTTTTATATCCCGAGGAACCTTCGTTGGGAAAGCAGGAAAGTGAAGATCCAAAATGCCTGGAGGCCAGGAAAGCCTTGGACAAGAACCACCTCCGGGGGGAGGGGGGAGCACAGGCCTGAGGCCTGTTGGCCAGGCTGCAGCCCGTGGGGCCCAGGGGAGTGGGTGGGGGTCTGTTTCTTCCCCCGAGGTTTCATCTCCTCTGGGGGTGGGGTGGGATGGGGGTGGGAGCCTGGTTTGTCGGGGCCTCTGGTTAACTGAGCCCTGTCAGATCACGGGTTTGAAGCCTGGGGTTAAAGTAACCGGGGAATTGGTGACACAAACACGTGAAACCCCCAGGATCTGGGAGACGGGACTCCCTCGGGAGGGAACTCAAACCCAAAATATCTGACCCTCCGGAAAGAATTGTCACACTCTCAGAGGAAAGTGGGTCATAGAGAGGGCAGGATGATCGCATTGGACATGGAGAGAAAGAGAGTGAGAGAAAGAAATGGAAAATGGTGAGAGCAAGAGAAACAGGAGAGAGAGAGAGGGGGGGCAGTGTGAGATTGTGAAATAGCTGCAATGTCTGATTCTGGGGTGACAGGAAATAATTAAATTATTAAATAATTAATAAAAACGATCAGATTATCGAGCTGCTGCAGCACTGTCACTTGTGGGATCTTGCTGTGTGTCAATTGCCCTAATGCCATCGTTGCAGGCAGTGAGTGGTTTAATCAGCTAACCCGTCATTTCAAAAACTTTTCAACATGAAAACCCAACTTACCACCCGAGGTGTTTGTGTTTGGATGTTGCTGAGAAATTGTCTGTCTCACTGAGAGGGGAAAACCTGGGATCTTGCTGTGCTATCTCCCTGTGAAAGATTTTCCTGCTCAGCCTTCCCACTAATGCTGCCTCTTTCCTCCCAAAGGGATCTTCCTGGATTTGAAAAGTGTGTGTTTGGGAGCAGGAAACCTCCAAACAAGAGCTTTCTCCAGAGGGGGAACCCAGTCCTGAGGCCTGTTTGACAGGCTGCAGCCTGTTGGGCCCAGGTGAGGTTTGTCTGTGTATTACCCCAAGGTTTAATCTCCTCTCTCTTGGGAGGGGGGCTGGCTTTTACCGGGACCTCTGGTTAACCGGGTCCTGTTGGATTGCGGCCTTGTCATTTTTGAACAGGTTTGAAACCTGGGGCTAAGGTAACTGGGGCCTTGGGATTTGACACAAATACGTCAACCTTTAACCAGCATCACCCCCGATGTGTGTGGGGTTAGATTGCTGCTTGTGAGATCTGGCTGTGCGTACGTGTTTATTAATGTTTCTAGCCTCTGGTAAACTGCTCTGCGGTGATGTCTGTGTATTTCAATGTCACTGTGATGGTCAGCAATTCATCCATTCTGCAAGAATTAAACTGAACCAGGGTCACGTGGGAGATTGGGGAAGGCAGAGAGCTGTGGGATCTTGCTGTGCTTTTGGTGCCACTGTTGTATTTTATTTCAAATTGATTTGCTTTTATTTCTCAGTGTGTTTCCCCACCAACCACCCGCCCCCCCCCCCCCCCCCAACCCCGCTCCCTCTAACCCTGGGGGTGAGGAGGAGATTGGATCCAGGAGCTGAAGCTCAGGACGACGCAGAGACAGAGAGAATTAAATCACTTCTGCTATGATGAATCATCAGACACAGAGAGAGAATAATCAGAAACTGTCCTAGCTCCTTGTCGTTCATTTACACTCACACTCACACTCACAAACACGAGGAAAAGAACGATGGGGTTCAGGCTGTCTCTGGGATTTTTACCACAAGGGGGTGTGTTCTGGTCTGTACTGGGGAGACAAAGAGGGGGAAAGATGGAGGGTGAACTGCTGCACAGTCTGATCCCACAGAAGTCATTGCCTCCCTCTCACTCCAGCTCCAGAGACAGAGGGGGGGTGGAGGGAGAATGGGGGTGTGAAGGGGATGGGAGAGACAGAGGGAGACAGAGGGAAGTGAAAGAGAGCGCAGACTGTCCCAGTGGAAGATTCATTGGTTTAAAATGGATTTGAGGCCGGGGTTAAAGGAACAGGGGCTTTGGGATTGTAACAAACTGGTTACACCCCCAGGGTCTGGGAGGAAGGACTCCCGGAGGAGGGAATGAATACCTTAACTCTCCAAAGCCCCATTCTAATGTCAGAGTCATTTGCATAGGCCAGGGGGATAAAATGTGAGAAATCTGAGACACAGAGAAAGATCTTCAAGATGGAGACAGAGAAAGGGGGGAACACAGAAATAGATTTCAGAGAAAGAGGGAGAGAGGGGAGGAACAGAGATATCTCGGAGATGGAGAGAGTAAGGGGGGAACAGAGAGAGGGTGGGAAGAGAGATCAGAGATGGAGACAGCGAGATGGGGGAAAAAGAGGGAGAGAGAGAGAGAGAGAACAGAGAGAGATCTCAGATGGAGAGAGCACAAGACAGGGATCAGAGAGTGCAGGGCACAGAGAAGGAAGGGGGAAATGTTTGGAATTTGTTTAACAAGAGGATTGCTCCCTTTTGTCCAGGAGACAGAATCAAACCCTTAACCAGCATTAGGGACACACACAATCTGTCTGTGCCCTCCCCTCTCTCGCCCTCTCTCTCCCTCTCGCTCTCCCCTCCCTCCACTCTCTCATCCTCCCCTCCCTCCCCCTCACCCTCTATCTCCCTATTACCCTCGCCTCCCCCTCACCCCTCTGTCGCCCTATCACCTCTCTCACTCCCCTTCTTCCCTCCCCTCTTTCGCCCTCCCCTCTCTCGCCCTCCCCTCTTTCGCCCTCCCCTCTCTCGCCCTCCCCTCTATCGACCTCTCACTCCCTTTCGCCCTTGCCTCTTCCACCATCCTCTCTCTCACCCTCCTCTCTCTCACACTCCCCTTTCTCTCGCCCTCCCCTCCCTCGCCCTTTCCTCTCTCACACTCGCCCCTTTCTCGCTCTCCCCTCCCTCCCTCTCCTTCTCTGGCCTTCTCCATCCTCTCTCCCCGCATCCCTCCCTCCCCTCTCACGCCCTCCCCTCTCTCGCCTTCTCCCTCCCGGTTATCCCTCAGCTCCCACCTACCCTCTCTCGCCCTCCTCCTCTCTCGCCCTCCCCTTTCTCACCCTCACCTCTCTTTCGCCCTTCTCTCCCTCCTGCGCCTCTCCTGCCCTCTCCCTCTCTCTCGCCGTCCCCTCACTTGCCCCCTCCCTTCCTCTCACCCTCCCCTCTCTCTCGCCTTCCCCTCCCTGTCTTCCTCCCTCACCCACTCCCCTCTCACGCCCTCCCCTCTCTTGCCCCCTCCCTCCCACTCGCCCACACTCCCTCCCTTCTCTCTCTCGCCCTCCCCTCTCTCGCCCTACCCCCTCCCTCTTCTGTCTCGTCCTCCCTCTCTCAACCTCACCCCTCTCTTGCCCATCCCTCCAACCCTCCCCTCTCTCGCCCTCTCGCCCACCCCTCCTTCCGTACATCTTTCACCCTCCGCTATCTCGCCCTCCCCTCTCTTCCTCTCCCCCTCTCTCGCCCTCTCCCTATCTCTCTCCCTCCCATCCCTCCCTACCCTCTCACATCCTCCCCTCTCTCACCCTTCACCCTCTCTCGCCCTCCCCCTCTCTCGCCCTCCCCTTTCTCATCCTCACCGCTTTCTCGCTCTCCCCTGCATTCCTCCCCTCTCTTGTCCTCTACCTCCCTCTCGCCCTCCCCTCCATCACTCTCCTCTCTCGCCCTCCATTTCCTCCCTCCCCTCTCTGGGCCTCTCCTTCCCTCTCGCTCTGCCCTCCTTCCTTCCTCTCTCTCTCCCTCCTCTCGCTCACCACCTCCCTTCCTATCCCCCTCCCTCCCTCCCCTCACTCACTGGGCCTCTCGCTCTCCCCTCCCACCCTCCACTCTGTCGTCCTCCCCTCCCTCCCCTCTCTCACCCTCTACCTCCCTATCACCCTCGCCTCCCTCTCTCCCCTCTGTCACCCTCACCCTTCTCTCGCCCTCCCTTTCCACTCAACCCTCTTTCACACTCCTCTCTTGCCTTCCCCTCCCTCCCCTCTCACACCCTCGCCACTCTCTCACCCTCCCGTCTCTCTCTCTCCTTCCCTCTTGCCCTACCTCCCTCCATCCCCTCTCTCACCCTCCCCTCTCTCACCCTCACCTTCTCTCACCCTCCTTTCCCTCCATTCCCTCTCTCGTCCTCTCCCTCCTTCAAACACTCCCCTCCCTCCTTCCCATCTCTCAACCTCCCCTCTCTCGCCCTCCCCTCCCTCCTCTCTCAAGCCCTCTCCTCCCTCCCTCCCCTCACTCGGTCCCCTCTCTCCCATCCCCTCTCTCGCCTTCTCCCCCTCCTCTCTCTCGTACTCTCCCTCTCTCGCCCACCCCTCCCTCCCTCCCCTCTCTCGCCCTCCCCTCTCTCGTTCACCCCTCCCTCCCCTCTCTCGCCCTCCCCTCTCTCGCCCTACCCTCTCTCACCCTATCCTCTCTCCCCTTGCTCTGTCTCCCCTCCCCTCTCTCGCCCATCCCTCCCTCCCTCCCCACTGTCCACCACTCTCCTCTCTCGCCGTCTCCCTCCCTCTCGCCCTCTGCCTCCCTCTCGCGCACTCCTGGCTCCCTCTCCTCTCACACCCTCCTCTCTCTCGCCCTCCTCCTCTCTCGTGCTCCCCTCATGCCCTACCGTCTCTCGCCCTCCCCTCTCTCACCCACCCCCTCTCCCGCTCCCCTCCCCTCTCTAGCCCTCTCCTTCTTCCATCCCCTCACTCAGTACCCTCTCTCCCCTCCCCTCTCTCGCCCTCTCCCCCTCCTCTGTCTCGGTCTCTCCTTCTCTCGCCCTCCCCTCTCTCGCCCTCCCCTCTCTCGCCCTTCTCCTCTCTCGCCCTTCTCCTCTCTCGTACTCCCCTCTCTCGCCCTACCGTCTCTCGCCTCCACTCTGTCATACACCCCCTCTCTCGCGCTCCCTCTCTCTCACCCTCCCCTCTCTTGCCCTCCTCCACTCTCACCCTCCCCTCTCTCGTCCTCCCCTCTCTCGCTCTCCCCTCTCTCGCACTCCCCTCTATCACGGTCCTCTCCCTCGCCCTCCTCCTCTCTCAGGCTCCCCCTTTCACCCTACCGTCTTCCTCGCCCTCCTCCTCTCTCGGGCTCTTTTCTCTCGCCCTACTGTCTCTCTGCCTCCCCTCTCTCACCCTCGCCCTTCCGTTTCTCATCCTCCCCTCTCTCAAACTCGCACCTCCCTCGCCCTATCCTCCCTCTCCCCATCTCTCGCCCTCCCCTCCTTCTCTTCCTCCCCTCCCTCCCTCCCCTCTCTCGCCCTCCCCTCTCTCGCCCCCCTCACTCGCCCTGGTGTCCTCGCCCTCCCCTCCCTCCTTCTCCTCTCTCGCCCTCTCCCTCCCCTCCCTTTCCCTCTCTCTCACCCCCCCACTCTCGCCCTCCCAGCCCTCCCTCCCCTCTCTCGCCCTCCCCTCCCTCCCCTCCCTCTCCCCTCTCTCACCCTCCCCACTCTCGCCGCCTCCTCCCTCTCTTCCTCCCCTCCCTCCCTCCCCTCTCTCGCCCTCCCCTCCCTCGCCCCCCTCTCTCGCCCTCCCCTCCCCTCCCTCCCTTACCTCCCTTCCCTCTCTCATCCTCTCCCTCCCTCTCGCCCTCCCTCTCGCACTCTCGCCACCTCCTCCCTCTCTTCCTCCCCATCTCCCCTCTCTCGCCCTCCCCTTCCTCCTTCTCCTCTCTCGCCCTCTCCCTCCATCTCGCCCTCCCCTCACTCCCCTCCCTCACCCTCCCCTCTCTCACCCTCCCCTCCCTCGCTCCCCCTCACCCTCCCTTCCCTCTCTCGCCCTCTCTCACCGTCTCGCCCTATCCGCCTTCCCTCCCCTCCCTTGCCATCCCTTCTCGCCCTCCACTCTCTCGCCCACGCCTGCCTCCCTCCCTTCTCTCGCCTTCCCCCTTGCCCTATCTTACCCTATCTCTCACTTTCCCCTCTCTTCTCCCTGCTCCTTCACTCTCTCTCTCCACCTTCTCTCACTCTCAACCGCCCTCAATCGGTGTTTGTCTCTCTTCCCACGTCCCTCCGTTTCTCTCTGACTGAATCTCTCTCCCTCCTGTCCCTCCCTTCCTCTCTCTCAGACACACTCTTTCTCCCTGCTCCTTCCCTCTCCCTCTGACCCTGAGACTGGAGGTGGGGTGGGGTTGGTCGTGAGGCTGCGTGTGGTGTGGGGGGGGGGTGAGATGGTGTAGAGATTGAACTGCTGGAGGGAGGCAAAGACGGGCAGGACAGAGATTGTGAGGGTGAGGGGAAAGTGAAGAGTGGAGGCAGATGGAGAAACCGGGGTTGGGGCAGTTTGTGTGAGAGGGAGAACGAGGGAGAGTGAAAGGGAGAGGTTGTGAGAAAGAGTGAGTGTGCAGGGAGAGAGAGGGAGAAATGTGGAGTAAGAGTGGGGGAGATGAAATGGGGAGGCCAGGTTGGAAAGGGAGTGGGGGGGACAGAGGGAGTTAAACCCAGCTCCTGAGTTCAGGGCGCGGTGCCCTCCCCTTCCCTGAGGACCAGGACTTGGGGCTGAGTCTGTCTCTCTCCAGCTCAGCTTCTCCAACACAAAGACACACAACAACATCGGTCACTCTGCTGCTCGGCACGCTTTAATCAACATTTTTATTGGTTACAAATGAAAGTGATGGATACAGTCAGTGGGATGGTGCCTTTTCTCACTGGCCCCTGAGTTGTGAGAAACATTGAAATGTTTCCCTGTAACCCCCCTGTGGGATATGGATGGACAAACCAGCGCTCCCCTCAGTCTGTTACCATAGCGACAGGCTGCTCCATCGCTGAAACACTGAACTGAAATGAGAAAATCCCGGATGGTGTGATTAATGAGGGAATTTGATGGATGGATGGATTTGGGTGAAAGGATGTTTCAGCACATTCTTCAGCTGCTGCCTGAACTTAGTCTGGGTCACAGCATAAATCGCGGTGTTTGTGCAGCAACTGAGGAGCTGCAGCATGAAGCCCAATTCCACCACAAAGGAATGGAGATACACAGACTTATACCCAAAAAACCACATCCGTACCCATATAGAATACAGCATGAACATTGACCATAACAGGATGAAATTGGCCGAGATCACAAACAGTAAAATGATGGATTTTTTTCGGTTTCTCATTTCTGTGTCAGACTGAGCGTCCCCATTGGTGTGAGCGCGGAGTTTCCTGCGGGCTCTGCTGGTCACTAAAATGTGTCTGACGGTGAGAACATTGAGCAGCAGAATCAGGAGAAATGGGACACACGGGGTTAGAATGTGGTGGAGGAACTCGATTGTGACCCAGACACTTGAGAATAGAACAGCGACTGCTACATCACAAAACCAGGGGATGTTCCCCAGCCAATACCGAGCCGTGAGCATAAAATACCAGGAAATGTCCTTTAAACAGCTCAGCACAGTCACTGCTCCCAGAACCACAGCCGCCGTTTTCTCACTGCAATATTTACTTTTCAGCTTCTGGCAACAAATGGCCACAAACCGATCAAAGGTGAAAGTGACGGTGAACCAGACAGAGCAGTCAGTGGCTGCATAAAGCAGGACGGCGTGGATATTACACACGGGGACGGAGTCCTTCAGGAAATAAAACTGTTCGCGATAAACAATGGGAATTTGTCTCAGGATCAGGTCGAGAATAATGACCAGGACATCCGCCGCTGCCATGGCCCCCAGGTAACGTCTGACACATGGAGACAATCCACAATCTTTATAAAGCAGGACGTAGATGGTCACTACGTTAACTGTGAGGAAGGAAAACAAACCCATTATCGATCAGCCTGGAGGCAAAGGGACCCGTTTGATTGGGGACTCAGTGAGAATTTCAAATGTGTCCCTGTATTCAGGGATTTATTAAAATAATTGGAGCTGGAATAGCAAATGGGAAGGTCGGAATTACTGACAAAAATGTGACATAAACCACAAGAAACCTTGCATCCCCAAACACACAGAGACACATCCTTAAGGACAGATGGTTTCTGGAACATTCCCACACACTTGAGAGCAGACACAGGTCACTCCTTCCCAATTCCTAATTCGGAGGGTGGAAACGTTGCTGTCCTGAAGGATTCACTCCCAGTTTCCTGAAGACAAGCGGAATTTGGGAATTTCTATATTTTGGTCGAAATTGTGGTCGATCCTGTGCTGTGGAGAAATGTAAACGCAGGGAAAACGTATTCACCCCTTTAACAGCCTGAGGGGCCTTCGGAACAGTGTCTTCTTCTCCTTGGAACGGGATCTCTTCCCTCGGGATCTTATCATTTGTTCAATTCACTGACGTCCGGCCGTTCACAAACAATGTCGGGGACAGAACGTTCCGGGGAATGTCAGTTATAGAATGTCAGGGACAGAACGTTTCGGGGAATGTCGGTTCTGGAATGTCGGGGACAGAACATCCCATGGAGCTCAGTGACCTGTCCATCATCTTTCCCCCAACCCACCCCACCAACATGATGTACTGTGCACAAGCTACATATCTGTCCAGCACGGGGAGCTGTGCAGACCACAGCAGGGCACTACTGTGTGATCCTGGAACAAATATCCATCCAGTACGGGGAGCTGCACATCCCACATCATTGCATTATCTATAAACCTCAACCAGATAGTCTGACCAGCACAGCGACCTGTGCAGTGATCACTGTTGCATTGATCTGTAACCAGGAGCAGTTACCCTCCCAGCATGTAGGACTGTGTACACCACCCCAGTGCATTGATCTGTAACCCAGGAGCAGTTACCCTCCCAGCATGTAGGACTGTGTACACCACTCCAGTGCATTGATCTGTAACCCAGAAGCAGTTACCCTCCCAGCATGTACGACTGTGTACCGCACTCCAGTGCATTGATCTGTAACCCAGGAGCAGTTAAACTCCCAGCATGTAGGACTGTGTACCCCACCCCAGTGCATTGATCTCCAAACCAGGAGCAGTTACCCTGCCAGCATGTAGGGCTGTGTAGACCAACCCAGTGCATTGATCTGTCAACCAGGAGTAGTTAAACTCGCAGCATGTAGGACTGTGTACCCCACCCCAGTGCCTTGATCTGTAAACCAGGAGCAGTTACCCTCCCAGCATGTAGGACTGTGTACACCACCCCAGTGCATTGATCAGTAACACTGTGTTAGATCCCTGCCCAGTGTGGGGAAACTTGCAGTCCATGCTGGAAGTGACAGGATGTCCAGCTCCCACCCATTTCCAGCTCCATCTCTCCATTGTGCCATGACAAGGGGGTACTGTGGGTGTGAACATCACTCCCAAACAGAGATGGCGGGGGAATCAGTTTAAATATCACCACATGGGAGGGGTTTGGGGTATAGACAGAGAGGGGGAGATTGAGAGACAGTGTCTTGGAAGGATGTGTTCCCAGGTTTCAGAATACTGAAATGTAGACACTTGGGTAACATCCTGTAACATGAGCCTCTCTTCCCAGGAAAGATTGAAAAAGGGATAATAGTGTGGAGGCAGATGAGCATTTTCTTTCTGCGTCTTTGTAACTGGAATTGGTTTTAACAGAACCTATGACTCATTGGGCAGATTCTAACAATAATTTATCTTTGTTTGATTTTCCTTGAGTGTGACAGAGGGATTATCTGTACGAGGCTGAGCTAGTTTCCTGGTGCTATCTTATCAGACTCACCTCATTAACTACCCACCCCACCCTATGGTGTCCCTCTCATTCAATACAGCCCAATCCTCCCATTCTTCATGGCTGGAGGTACTCACCATCACCCGGGTGCCCCTGTATATTCGGTGATCCCTGACACGGGCGCTATCTTTAAGAAGTCAATGGGCACACAGTTGAGCTTTCTCCGTTAGGAGCTGCCCTGCACAGTTTACCCCGAGCATGGCAGATAACTGGCAATTACACAACGGCTTGTCGACAGGGGCACGGATGTCCTGGTGGATTGGCTAGTACAGAGGGGTCCATTCTCTTCCCAGAGGGGGCCACACCACCAGACCCACCGAGCGTGGTCTGAGCTCCCCACCCAGCTCAGTGCAGTATCTGCGGCCTGAAGAAATGCCCAGCAATACAGGACATGCATCAATAACCTTCCCCGCTCTGTCAGGATAAGGGTCACCGTATTCTCTCTGCTCCCTCACACTCCCGGTATATCTGTTACAGCACCGACCCCCAAACAAGGCTCAGGCTCCAACACTCTCATTGCTGCATGCATCATCTCCCCTCTCTCTCTCCCACCACCCCCCGCCCCTCCGCTTTACCCCCCTCCACTAATAACACTGCATGGATACAACACTGTGGACTGACTCCCTCTGGACCCCTCACCATGATCCTGTCCCCCACCTACACCAGCATTAACAGCCCGGCCACCCAGTCCCACCCTCCCTCCCTTTCTCCCATTCCAGGAGAAAGGACCAAGCCGGGTGGTGGAGTGCCCGATATCCGTTCCCTTACCCCCCTCCCCCCGCCATGTGGGGAGGGCCCTGGTACGAGCCGGAGAGGATCGGGACACCTCGTGTGGAGATTCTGAAACATCCATGTCCCACCGACCGAGTAAGGAGCAATGTTCAGTGAAGGACAATTCTCAATTTAAACCCACTGCCAGGTCCGTTTTCCCCCTTAAAATCCGTGGCCATGATGCCATCTCCCTTTTGTGTCGAACTGGTAAAAATGGAATCCCCATGGTCTCGGGGGGCAGGAGGGTGGGGTCACAATACATCATCACCACCACCTCCCAGGAAGGGAGCACCGAGACTCCCTCCTCCCCCTCCCCCTGTAAACAGCTCAGATACTGAAACTAATCTGTGATAGTTACTGCTCTCCCCATTTGTCCTGACATCTTCAACAATCTGTGCTCATATACACCCAGCGCTCTCTGCTCGTGCACCCCCAATATAATGGTACGGCCTGTATTCAATGTCCTTTCTACCACAGTACATCACCTCACACTGCTCTGCAGTGATCCCCATCTGCCTTACACATGAACACTACACCAACATATCACTGGCATGTTAGGAGTTCCACACTGTCCTCCATAGACTTTACAATTCTTCCAGGTTCGGTGCCATCTGCAAACATTTAGATTGTCATAGTGTCACAGTCCCCATGAAACAACTGAAATCCTGCCCCACACACACGAGTGTGAGCAAGTGAAATACTGATATATTCCCACGGACATAGTCGAATAATTCCATGCCGTCAATGGAGCAACAAAAATCGTGACACATACGTAACTGAGTAGATGAAATATTGACAAACTACAGAGCAAGAGAAATCTGGATAGGTTCCACTTATCTATATTCATCAGGGTATAATGTGATGAAGTTGAATGTGTATACTGTACCTTTAAGAGAGAGGGAATGCGGCTCTGAACTGAGAGCTTAGAAGTACTTGTGATATGAGAGGAGGGCAGGCCCAGAAACAGTATGTTGCTATAGAGCTAGAGTCAGGTTATAAGCAGTTAAGAGAAACGGGGTCCCAGAGTTGTGAATAGTTGATTTAAACTGTTCACTTTCAGAGTTAAAACATAAATTGATGTTTTTATTTAATCAGTGGAATTTGGCAGATCTGTCATTCATATTTTAAAAGTTTACGAGGCGAATTGAGCATTTCTTAATGTTTCACTTAATTATCAGATGAGCTTCAAGCAGTGTCCTAACAATTACTGTGTGTCTCTGTGTGGGGCAGGTCTGGCAGTCTCTGTGGTGCTTAAAGTGATGCAATGCCCCCTCTGCTGGCCTCAACACGTCACTGCACAGGCATTGGCAGAGGGTGAAAACCAACAGGGATTCATTCAGAGAGGGGGAGAGAGAGGGCAGCTGCTTACAGCACCATCCAAACTGATGTCTCATCCATGTACTGATCTAAATGTCCTTTCACCACTTCCTCTGGAAGTTCATTCCACACTCAAGCCAGACTCTGTCTAAAATAATTACCTCTCATGACTTTTGTAAATCTTTTTCCTCGCACCTTAAAATATCCCTCTGTTTTGAATCCCCAACTCTAGGGAAAAGACATCAGCCCTTCAGCTTATCTGTACTCCTTATTATTTTATAAACCTCTGCAAAGTTACCCCTCCATCTCATACTCTCTAGTGAAAGAAGTCCCAGACTATCCAGCCTCCCCTTATAGCTCAAACCCTCCTTTCCCAGCAACATCCAGGTTAAACTCTTCTGAAACCTCTCCAGCTTAATAATATCAAGGTCAATAATATCAAAGTGAATAGTAAAGGTATTTTCTAAGGATCCGTGGAGTCCAAAACTAGAGGACATAGGCTTAAGGTGAGCTTAAGGGGCAGCTTTTTCACCCGGAGGGTGGTGTGCTTATGGAATGAGTGGGCAGGATGACCAGACTGGACGCAGTATTCCAGAAAATGTCTCACCAATATCCTGTACAACTACAACATGACATCCCAAGTCCGATGCTCAAAGGTCTGACCAATGAAGACAAGTGTATGAAACGCATTCTTAACCACACTATCTATATGAGATGCAACTTTTAAATAATTATACCTGATAGCCTTCGTTTCTGTCCTACAACACTGTCAAAGACCCTACTTTTAGTTGTATAGATCCTACTCTTGTTTGATTTACCAAATCCAATACCTCACATTAATCCAAACTAAACTCCATCTGCCACGCCTCGGCCTGTGTGTGATATTACCACCTCCTCACCTTCCCCGTTTAATTTTAAAATGCCCCTCCCTCTCCAGGAGGCCTGCACACTCAGGCCTTGATTTCACAAAGACCCTGAGCTTGGTTTGTCTTGTGTGGTTCGGGGGAGGAGGGACAGATTGCAGACACTGTCTGTGGTGTGGAGAGGCTGGACAGTAATCAGCGGCGTGGTATCATTTCATGGTTTTAGGAAAAAGGCAGTCGCACGTTAGAGTTGGGTAACAGTAATCGGTGTTTTGGGACCAGAAATTAAGCCGTTCCTTCGCCTCTGGTGTTCAGTATTAAATATCTATTTGAGACCCTTCATTGGGCGAAGTGTGTCTGCAGGATTTCTTTCCCTAATATTGCAGACTACAGATAATAGCGATTAAAGATGTTCATAGGTAATTTCGATAGTATAGCACGTACACACAACATCCTACAGTTGAGACAAATATCTTGCATTTGTTTAAGAATACAAAGTGTTTTTTGTAGTTCAATAATAGTAATCTGATCATAATAAATCCACACCGAGCTGAAAGCAGGCACTTAAAATTTGACCCAAAGTCTAGGTATGGTAATGTAATGGGTAGTGTCCCTGTCTCTGAGCCAGAGCTCTGGATTTGATTCCAATTCCTGAACTTGTGTGGTAGTGTTCATAGCTCTGGACTAGAAGGCCTGGATTCCAGTCCTGCCTGTTGCAGAGGTATGTCACGGCATGTCAGAACAGGCTGATGAGCAAACACACAGGAGAATAATGTTACAGCTTTATGGGTATTGCTGAGTGATGCCAGTATCCCTACCTCCGGGCATAAAGGTCTAGGTGTAAAGCCCACAGAAATGTCTCACGATACATCTGAACAAACTGATTAAAATGGATTTAGAATTGTGACCTGATGGAGAAGGAAGAGGTGTCAGTATTGCATTTCAGAATTGAGAGGGGAAAGGTTTTGATGAGGCCTAAAGGGCACCATCTCATGCAGAGAGTGGTGTGTGTATGGAATGAGCGGCCAGAGGAAGTGGTGGTACAACTACATCATGTAAAAGGCATCTGGGTACTGACATACCTGCCGAGCTTTTCCAGCAATTTCTGCATTTGTTAAAAAATGCATTCATTTTAACACAGGTATTCTGAATAACTTAAATATTTTATTTTTTAATGACGCAGGGCCATGTCAACATATTTTAAATCAGTCGAGACCATTTTCTGCTAAGGGTATGGCTCTGTGTATGACAGCAGCAATGATGCACCGACATGGAACAGGGAATGTGATGGAGACGTAGTTTGGACAATGTTCAAGGAGACCTCACATGGTCCAGTTTGGGAGAGAATGACATTATTGTATGAGTCAGCTCAGAGAGGGAGAATATGAAATCTGCCCGACCAGGAATGGCCTATTGCACTCTCTCTTCTTCAGTGTTCCTCATCACAACAATGTGTGCAAGCTAAAAAAAAACTCTACAGTCATCGTTACTTTTATACAATCACTGCAGTGTTGAACCAGGCCCTTCGGCCCAACAAGTCCATACCAACCTTCCCAACCCATTTCCTTATATTTGCCCCTGACTAATGCACCTAACTTAGAATTCCCTGAACACTACAGACAATTTAGCATAACCAATCCACCTAACCAACACAGTTTGAGCTGTGGTAGAAAACTGAAGCACCCATTAGAAGCTCACACAGACAAGGGGAGAATGTGCAAACTCCACACAGACAGCCACGCAAGGATGGAATCGAACCCAAGCCCCTGCAGCTGTGAAGCAGCAGTGCTAACCACCGTGCTACCCTTTGGGTGATCCCTGGCCAGAGTTCACTGGAATCTCCTCAACGCGTAAAGCAAAGGGAATTAAGCCAAATCCAACTCTCCCAGGATGAAATCCCAGTGCTAGCAGCTGTGTGAGTACAACATCTTCAGAAGCAGAATAATGTTTTGGAAAATCTCGCAATTTTTCCTTTTGTCATGAGTTCCAATAATATCTGGACAAAGTTCTTTCAAATTAAATTGCAGAAATTTTGTTAATCTGTATGTATTTGTGTGTGTGTGTGTGTGTGTGTGTGTGTGTGTGTGTGTGTGTGTGTGTGTGTGTGTGTGTGTGTGTGTTTAGAAAGGGAAATATTAGTCCATAAGACATAGGAGTGGAAGTAAGGCCATTCGGCCCATCGAGTCCACCCTGCCATTTAATCATGGCAAATGGGCACTTCAACTCCACTTACCCGCATTCTCCCCATAGCCCTTAATTCCTTGTGACATCAAGAATTTATCAATCTCTGCCTTGAAGACATTTAGCGTCCTGGCCTCCACTGCATTCCGCGGTAATGAATTCCACAGGCCCACCATTCTCTGGCTGAAGAAATGTCTCCGCATTTCTGTTCTGATTTGACCCCTTCTAATTCTAAGGCCTAACGGAAACAATTTCTTAGCGTCCACTCTTTCTAAGCCATTGATTATATATTTGTAATACCCAGTTTGCCATTCATCTTTCCATCATAGTTTGAGTAACATTGTTCTGGATCATAAATGTGATTTTTTTAGCAGATTTAGGAAACTTGCCTGACTTGTTCCTAAAACTGACCCTGACCCAGTCTGAGACCGATATCATCGGCCATATCACCGACTTGGTTACATTTAACATTTGTTGTGAGCAGTGGAGCAGTGGGACTAGAAAAGGAAACAGTGACCCCAATAGCCAGGGAACTATAGACGGATGAGCCTGATGTCAGTGGTGGGTAAGTTGTTGGAGGGGATTCTGGGGGATAGGATTTACATACATTTGGGAAGGCAAGAGCTGATCGGGGGTAGACAACGTGTCTTTCTGCATGGGAAATCATATCCCATTAATTTTATTAGATTACGTCCAGTGTGAAAACAGGCCCTTCGGCCCAACAAGTCCACACCGACCCGCCACCCACCCATTCCTCTACATTTACCCCTTTACCTAACACTACAGGCAATTTAGAGTGGCCAATTCACCTCTGTGGGAGGAAACCGGAACACCCAGAGGAAACCCACGCAGACACGGGGAGAATGTGCAAACTCCACACAGACAGTTGCTTGAGGCGGGAATTGAACCCGGGTCCCTGGCACGGGGGGGCAGCAGCGCTAACCACTGTGCCACCATGCTACCCTTAATTTGGTTGAGTTTTTTGAAGAGGTGACAAAGAAGATTGATGAAGCCAGTTTGGTACACTTTGTCTATATGGACTTCAGCAAGGTGTTCATTTAAAGAACAAAGAACAAAGAAAATTTCCAGCCCAGGAACAGGCCCTTTCTACCCTCCAAGCCTGAGCCGATCCAAATCTACTGTCTAAACCTGTCGCCCAATTTCTAAGCATCTGTATCCCTCTGCTCCCCACCTACTCATGCTTCTGTCCAGACACCTCTTTAATGTCTATACCGTGCCTGCCTCTACCACCTCTGCTGGCAACACGTTTCAAACGCCCACCACCCTCTGTGTGAAGTACTTACCGCGTGTAACCCCCTTAAACATCCCACCTCTCATTTTGAAAGCGCGACCTCTCGTTATTGAATCCTTCACCCTGGGAAAAAGCTTGTCTCCATCCATCCTGTCTATACCCTTCATGATTTTGTAAACCACAGTCAAGTCCCCCCCTTCACAATCTCCTTTTTTTCTAGTGAAAATAAACCTAACCTACTCAGCCTCTCTTTATAACCAGTATTTCATTCTGATTGATAGACAGATTAGTAAGTTTCAGTCACATGGGATACAGAGGAAGTTAGTCACAGTTGGCTTGAAGGAAGAGGGATATTTTTCAGACTGGAGGTTTGTCAGCAGCAGTGTGCTGTAAGAATCAGGACTGAGTTCACTGCATTTCATTATTTATTTCAAGGATTTAGATGTGGATATTGGGGCCATAGTTAGTAAGTTTGCAGTTTATATCAGAAAGCTGGTGTAGTAGATTATCTCAGAGGACAATGAGACCATAATTAGATGGGACAAAGGGGCAAGGAGTGACAGATGAAGTTTAATTTAGAAAAGTATGAGGTTTTGTATTTTGTGAAGGCAAATCAGGGCAGTAATTATACTCTTAACGGTAAGGTCCTGGGGCGTGTTGTGGAACAAATGGACCGAGGGCTGCAGTTGCATTGTTCCTTGAAAATGGAGTCGCAGGTAGACAGAGTGGGACAGAACACATTTGGCATATTTGCCTTAATCAGTCAGAGCATTGAGTATAGGAGTTGTGGTGGCATGTTCCATCTGTATAGGGTGATAGTTAGGCCACTTTAAGAATACTGCGTACAACTCGGTTTTCTGTAGAAATGACTTACACAGATGTCCCAGGAGTGGAGGTTTGAGCTTTAGGTGGAGGTTGATTAGGTTGAGGTGCTTCCCCCTGGAGTGTCAGAGGTTGAGGAGTTACATTATAGAGGTATATAAAATCATCAGGGCCATGGATATTCTGAACAGCAATGTTCTGCTCCCCAGAGTAGGGGAGTCCAGAACAAGAGGGCATAGGTTGAAGGTGAGAGGGCGAATGATTTAGAAGGGACCTGAATATAAATGTTTCACACAGAGAGTGGTGTGTGTACAGAAAGTGCTGTCAGAGGAAATGGTGAAGGCAGTTACAATCGCACATTTTAAAAGTATCTGAAAGATGAGGGATATTGGCCAAATGCTGGCAAATGGGACTGGATCAGATTTGATATGCGATCGGAGTGAACAGATTGGACTAACGGGTCTGTTTCTGTTCTGCATGATTCTCTGATTCTGTAAGAGGGATGACAAATAATTCTGAAAGGACCTTTCAAGTGGGAATTCTCTTCACTGGAAGTTTATCGTGCCTCTATGTTCACATTGATTGAAAGCTGCATTAGTTAAATATTTGACAGAGAACTGAGTACTACATAATGGGATGGAGACAGGAAAGTGGGGCTGAGTCCACAACCTGATCAGCCACAATCTTAGTGCCTGGTGGAGAAGGGTCAAAGTCTCTAATGACCCACACCTGCTCCTCAGTCCCATGCTCCTGTGATCCATTCGGCCCCTCAAACCTGCTAGACAGGAACAGTTGGAGGCTACTTACTTTTATAACCTGGTGCACAGACACAGAGAAGACCATTCAGCCTCTCAAGACTGTCACACATGCCTTGAAGTGATTTGGGAAAAGTAAGAGGCCCCTCATCTCTTTTTACAGAGCTTCCCCTCTCTGCAACTTGTTCTCCATTTGTTGGTCATGTTGTAGACCCAGTTTCACTATGAATACAGCCCCCATACCTCACCCAGCGATGGCACACAAAATCTTCTGGTCTCCCTGATTGTAACATTCAATAACAGAACATTCATGAAAATAGCACCCACTAACTTTCCATTAACAGAATGTGAGAACATCAGACACAGGGGCAGGTTGTTCACTCTTCAAGCCCGCCTTGCCCTTCACTAAGATCATGATTGATCTGCTCTTGGTCTCAAATCCTCTTTCATACCCAATTCCTCATAGCCCTCATCTCTCTGACAGGTCAATATCCATCTACCTCCTCTTCAAATACTTTCAGTCATCTTGCTCGCCAACACTTTTGAGAAGAGAAATCCTGACATTCAATGCCACCTATTTGAAGAAAACCCTTGCTGCTGCAATACCATGGCCTATTGATATGAACAAAAGAGGTTGACTCAAGGGTTCAGGGAAAAATGTCTGGCCCTGATATCATGGCAGTGGTTGACTTCTGTTGACATCAAGGAGCTTAACAAAACTGGACCTAATGAGAATCAGAGAAAAATCTCCCGTGTTTGGAGTCAAACATGGCACAAAGGAAGATGTTCATCACCTCAGTCCTGGGTAAACTCTGTGGGAGATCCTCAGGGTAGCTTCCTCTTCACAAACAGCTTCAGCTGCTTCATCAATGTCTCCCCACCCCCACGCTCCCCAACATAAGATCAGAAGTGAGGATGGTCACTGGAGATTCCTCAATGTTCAGAGCATTTTGTCCCCCGTGATCTCCTGAACTGGTCTGTGTCCATGTGCAGCAAGACCCAGACTCCATTGAAAGTTGTGCTGTTAACGTGTCTGCAACATTCATGTAACAGCACTGCCTGGCACTGCACATTGCCACAGTAAAACAAGAGTTCATTCAGCACCTCACGCTGGTTTCACAGTATTACAAGGAAGTCATCCAGCCCATTGACACTATTGGAGAAGAACAAGGACATCCCATTCAGTGCCTCCAGCCTATTACTCAGGAAGAGAAGGAGTCTAGTGTAATGGATCACACGAGAGCCCCTCGACAATATTTGAAGGCGGTAGTATAGACTCTAATGTTTTCTTATTTTAAAGGAAATATTAAGTGTCTGTCCCAGATGCAATGTGAATGGTCAAACTACTCGGTGTGAAGCATAACACCATTTACTTAAAAACAAAAGATAAAATGAAATCAAAGAAAGAGGAATCTAGAATAATTCTATTGGCCAAGTTAACAGAATAATAGATCGTGGAGCGATTACTAATGAATTGTTCCAATAAAGGAAAATCCCATAAACACAGCCCCTGGCAAAAAGGAATATTCAGACACAGAATGTCACAAACATTTCTCCAATCCAGGAATTAAAAACAGCATCAAGAGAAAATTCAGAGAGAGTAGCAGCCATGAGATAGTCACTGAAGCTTCCAACTCTGTGGAGACCCCAATAGTTTCTGATGTTACTGAGAAACCAAAACCCAGAGATCCTAATCTGTGTGAGCTGGCCACACCCATTCAGGCTGCATTAAAATAAAGGCCTCCCTCGCTGTTTACTCAAGTGGTCTTAACTAACCAGCTTGGGAACGGTCGTTCTATCTCTCTCTTAAAAGAAACCAGGACAAAATAAGCTCTTAAAGCTGCAGCATTATCACAGTCATCAGCACATCGAGCTCTCAAACAGGAACCAGGGGTAACCCAATCAGGGCATTGGTCCTGTCCAATCAGACGAGGAAGAAGCCATTCAGACCCTTGGGTTACTTACACAGGAACAGCATGAGGCCATTCAGCCCCTTGAGTCACTTACACAGGAACAGGAGGAGGCCATTCCCACCTCATTGCACTTACATAGGGACAGAATGAGGTCATTGATGCTGATTCCTGATGAACGGCTTATGCCGAAACGTCGATTCTCCTGCTGTGCTTTTCCAACAATCCACTCTCTACTCTGATCTCCAGCATCGGCAGTCCTCACTGTCTCCTAACTGATGCTCTAACATGATGAATAAGTAGAGCAGAGGCTGCACAGACAGACTGCTCCACGTTATTCCACCTGGCTCCATTGCTTATGATACACACGTGGGACTTTAACTCGGTTTTCTAGCGGTGAGGAGGGAAGCCATACGTCTTGTGTGAAGTCACAAGGAGGCACCTTCCATTTCCGAGAAGACAGCCTGGTCTTCTCTATGTCGGGCGGAAGCTGGTGGGAATGGCTACCTGTTTCAGATAGAAGGTATTGTGGCTGCTGTTGAGGATTGTGAGCGACATGACGTTCAGTACAGGTTCACACACCAACTGCACAATAACGTGGTGAGAGTTAATTTAGGCATATAAATTATTAGGAAAGTCACGTTAGACTGATGAATGGACTCTCTAAGTTCAAATAATGCTGATCTTGTTCATGTTGATCTTGTCTAGTGCACGTCCTGTTCAGTGTACCCTGTGTGCCTTACTCTGTCCAAGTCTATTTCCACCCTATGATCTGTCTGGCCATGCTTACTATGACCTGCCTCCACTGCTCATAAATAAAGTGTTTCTCTGTACTGAGGTACATGTGGCAATTAATCAAACCAATCAATCCTGGGTAAAGTATGGAATTTCTCAACCTATCAATGTCTCTTTTGGAAATAAGTGATCGCTCCAACTCCTCGTGTTTCAGCATCACCATTTCTTCGTCTCTCACAGCTCTACAGATTAAACACTCAGCTTCTTTAATCTATCCTCATGTTACCGTGTCCGTGGTACGGAGATCATTCCTTACAAAGGTGATCAAATCTGTAGAGAGTCCCCCAAATGCTCTCTCAGCAAGGCTCTACACCAGCAGGAAGATGGCTTTACTTATGTACTCGAATAATCTTAAAATGAAGGACAGCATACCATTGACTGCACCCATTACTTACCTTGGGTTTGATTCGGAGCAGTCAGCATAGACTTGTGAGTGGGAGATCATGCTTCCTGAATTTGTTAGAGTTCTTTGATGAAGTGAACAAGAAGGTTGATGAGGACAGAGTGGTAGGCATAGTCTCTATGGATTTCAGTAAAGTTCCACATGGCAGGCTGCTCTGTAAGGTTACATCACGTGGAATGCTGGGAGAACTGGCCAATTGGATGCACAATTGGCTTGATGGTAGGAAGCAGAGGGTTTAGTGGAAGGGTGCTGGTCAGACCGGAGGTTGGGTCCACTGCTGTTTGGTTAAGAACGCACAAGGCAGGATTAGCAAGTTTGCAGATGACACTAAAATAAGTGGGAGCATGATCAGTGAGGAATTTTATCAGAAATTGCAGCAGGACCTTGATCAGGTGGGGAAATGGGCCAAGAAATGGCAAATGGAATTTAATATAGATGCGTGACGTCTCGCATTTTGGAAACTCAATTCAAGATAGGAGTTTCATGGTGAATGGGAGGGCTTAAGGGGTGTAGTGGGCAGAGAGACCTTGAGGTTCAGGTGCACAGTTCCCTGAGAGTGGAGTCGAACACTGGGACAACACTACTATGATAGGACAAGCCACACAGAGAACAGCCAGGGAATTCCTAGTGGCATGGCACTCATCCACAGATTCTATCAACAAACACATCGACCTGGACCCAATATACGGGTCACTGCAGCGGACAGCTGGAACTGACAACCGTAAGCAGCAGATTCAAACTACTATAAATGTCGGAGGAAAGGTCACAGAAGCGCTTCACAGGAGGCTCCCAAGCACTGAAGATGTCACCTAGACAGGGGACGTAACGTCTGCAACACAAATTCCCAGCTCAGTGAACAGAACCACAACAACGAGCTCCCAAGCTACAAATCTTTGCACAAACTTTCTGCACACCTATAAAACACTGGAATAAGTCAAATCTTTTCTACACTTTTTCCATAAAATCCGTGATAACACATCTGCTATCACATTTTAAGACCGACAGCATGTATATTTTGTAAGTTTAATGCCGGTAAGATAAGACTCAAATGAAATACTCTCATATTCCGGTCTTTAAATATTCCAAAAAAAAATGCGAGAGGTTTTTCTTTGCCCACAACCATCTCCGCCAATTTGTTTGTCACATAGACATTAAAAATTTTCACGCCAGTGCGAAACTTAATCACTCTTGTTCATTAATGGAGGTGTTGTGTTTTATTTAATGGCGGATATTGAGTTTTTTTCAACAACTAGCCAATTAGCCATTCAATTCCATCATCGTCTTTCTGTATCAATACATCTCCGACCCCTATATCCTGAGCATTAAACACAACTGTCAAAGGGTTTCAAAATATTTGGTGTAGGTAAAACTTGTGCAGTGATTAATCCTGCTTTAAAATTCTTAAATGCCTCCTGGCATTGCTCTGCCCACCACAATTCTGTGTTTTTCTTTAATAAATCCAGCAGTGGTGCCAATATACTGCTGAAGTTTGCAACAAACTTCTGATAGAATCCACTCAGTTCCAAAAATCGAATTTTATTCGAGGATGGTCGTGGAAATTCCTCAAATCCCTTTGTCTTTGTGTTCCATGGGGTCAACCTTCCATGTCCAATGTAATGTCCCCAGAACGTCACCTCTGCCTTCGCGAATTCTGTTTTCTTTAAACTTCTTACCAAGTTTGCTTCTTGTAATCGTTCAATATGCTTTGCCAACTGTAACACGTGAGCTTTCAATCACTTGCGAAAGATCACTACATCATCCAGATAAACTACACAATTTGTTCATCTGCCCACAGCTCTGTTCCTGAGTCTTAAATGTGGCTGGTGCATTATTCATCCATATAAAATACTCGATAAAGTTTTTTTGTCATCTCCAGTATCTTTACTAGATAGCTTAATGACTCAACATGTTGTTTTAATTTGAAAGGGGCCACTAAACCTAGCTTTGAAGGGATTTCCTACCACTGGTAGCAATAATAATACATTATCCCCACGGGAAATCCTCAAAGTTTCAGAGTTTTATCTGTGTCTGTTGTATGTCCATTAGCCTTTCTGGACTAAACACCTCTGCCTGATCCTCTGCCTGTTCAGGCTTTTTCCTGCACCGTTACATTAAACAGGGTGTCAGGTAACTGAGCATCAACTAATTTGTCTTTTTAGTTCGTTTTTCCTTCCTGCTGCAACATATGACAGTGGGACCTTGTTACTAAACAGTCTGGAAAAATTCCTGGGTATTTTTCTTTTAACATCCCAATTCCTTAGTCTTCCGTTGGCTTTTCCACCACAAGGGATGCGTCTCCCACCTCGCCTCCTGCTAAATCGTTCCCAAGAACAAACTGTATTCCGAGAACTGACACTCTGTTACTTACTGTCACTGTTACTTCGCCAAACTTGATTTGGCACGGCATCCTGATGTTACACAAGGGAATGCTTAATTTCTGTCCCCATTCCACAAGTTATCAGGCTCTTGATTAACATGCCAGAAAGAGTGAAAATACTTTCATCTCTTACTATTAGAGGGTGAGAGAAAGTGAGGGCTGAAGATGCTGGAGATCAGAGTTGAATAGTGTAGGGCTGGAAAAGCACAGCAGGTTGGTGGCATCCAAGGGGCAAGAGAGCTGACGTTTCAGGCACAAGTCATTCATCAGGAAAGTTGGGTGTAAGGGAGGGGGAAGGGGCTGAGAAATAAATAGGAGGGTGGGGTGGAACTGGGTGGAAGGTTGCTTGGAAGGCGATAGGTAAATGCAGGTGGGGTATGTTGGTGATCGGTCGGAGAGGAGGGTGAAGTGGATAGATGGTAAGGCAGCTGGAAGCCTCAAACTGTACAGCATCAACGTTGACTTCACCAAATTCCAAATCTCCCCCCAACCTCTCCCAGATCCAACCGTTCAACTTAGCACTGCCATCTTGAACTGCCCTAATTGTCCATCTTCCTTCCCACCTACCCACTCCACCCACCCCTCCGATATATCACTATCACTCCCACCTACATCTTCCTATACCCTTCCCAGTGACCCTCCCACCAGCCCAGTTCCTACCCTCGTATTTATCTTTCAGCCCCATTGTCCCCTCACCACATTCCTGATGATGGGTTTATGCCTGATATTCGAATGTCCTGCTGTTCGAGTGCTGCCGGATCTTTTGTGCTTTTCCGGCCCCACACCTTTCAACTCTCATCTCCAGCATCTGTAGCCCTCACTTTCTCTCGGCCTCTAATAGTAAGAGATGAAAGTATTTTCAGTCTTTCTGGCATGTTAATCTCTTCTCAACTATTAGAGACTGAGCAGATCCCGTATCTCAGAAAACTATAACTTCTTGTCCTTTTCCCCCTGTTATTTCTGAGTAAAGTTTATCTACAGAGGCGAACTATTTATAGAGATCAGGCACTGACTCCATACCCAGGCCCTGCCTCGGCTGTGCACTCTCTTGCAGCTCCTCGGATCTACTTGTGGTCTCCTTTACCAGTTTCATTAATGCCACTGGCTTAGCCTCTTCTACCACATCTTTCCCCAAATTGCCTTCCTTCAACCCCCAGCACTGTGTGTACCAGCTTACTGCAGTGAAACCACCTTTTCCCAGTGCCCTTCGTAAACCATCAGCACTGTAATTTTATGTGATCCACACCCTTATAGTGAGAACACCTGAGGCTGTTCACCTCCTTTAAAACCCTTTGGGATTCTTTTTTCACCTGTGGTAAAGTATTGTGCGCCACTGTTCACTTTGTACTGTATGATCTTCCGTTCTCCCAATTTCTGTCCCTCACAGGATGAAAATCCTCCGGGAAGCTAAATTTCATCTCATGCACCAATGCATATTTACCTGCCATTTCTGCCACGTTTCTCGCTTCTTGAACTTTCTGTTCATTCACATGAATTCTTACCATCACTGGAAGTGAATGTTAAACTCCTCCAGCAGAATAATCTCCCTTCGAGCCTCACAGGTCTTATCTATTTTTAAGGCTAGCAACCATCTATCAAAATGACTGTGGTTAATTCTTTCAAACTCAATATAAATCTGACCTGGTTCCGTCTCTATTTTTATGAACTTCTGTCTATATGCTTCTGGTACCAATTCATAACCAATCAAAATAGCCAATTTGACATCTGCATGATCTCTTGACCCCTCATATGACAGCGCTGCACATACCTCACCAGCTGTGCCCACCAGCTTAGTCTGAACTAGCATGACCCACAAGTTCACTGGACCCATCATCTGCCGGGTCATGTTTTCAAATGAAATAAAAAACGTTTTGAAATTTTTCTCACCGAAATATGACAAGATATTAGCATAGTTCTATACATCCCTACGTTTTTCCTTCGTCTCCATCCTGTTAATTTAACTTTCTTGTCTAATTCTCAACTTCTGAATTTCAAATTCTCTCTCTCTTTCTTTTTCCTCTCTCTCTCTCTGTCTTCGCTCTCTGCTTCCGTTTCTTTCTTTATCTTCTAACTTCAGTTGCCATATTTGCAATTTAAATATTTTATAACTCTATTGTACTTGTTTGTTTCTCTGATACGTCAAAGTGCTGGACCAACTCCATTATAATTTCAGCTTCCCTTTTGTCCCTGGTTAAACCCAATTCCAAACTATTTGCTAATTCTAAAATATGTCCCACTTCTGTCTTTTTAAGCTTTCTTGGCAAATTTGGAAACCTCTTTAGTAATGTTAAAAGCCATTTCTCTCACTTTTAATTTAACTAACCACAAGTAAACAAAATTAAACAAATTTTCCCACCGGTTTTATTTGTTAATCTAGGTCACTAATTGCAATGTGTTAGAATTTGCTGGGACCTTTTGTACCTGAAATCTGTTCAAGTCTGTCTAAATCACATACGGCAATGCCCCAAACTGTTAAGACCTCAATGTCGAACCTCTCTGTTGATTAAAATCACAAACCCAGAAAAGCTCACCTCACCTCGTAATCTGTTAATACCTGAGTGACAAAGCACCCCCAAATTCCACTAATGAAAGAAAAATAACAGTTTGTATGTATGCAAGTTATCTCGCTGTGATTGAAGGGGTGTTTTCAGATGTTTCGACACTATGACTAGGTAACATCATCAGCGAGAGTCTCTGCTGACGTGCTGGTAGTATGTCGCACCTCTCTTTTAATAGGTCTTGGTTTCTTAAAAAGGGGTGATGTCATTTCCGGTTCCTTTGTTTTACAAGAGAAGATAGATGGATCTAAATTGTTGTGTTTATTGACAGACTTCTGGTCAGAATGCCATTCCTCTAAGAACGTCCTTGCGAGTCTTAGTATGTGTGTGTGTGTTGTCCCAATCAAAGTGGTGCCCTTCTTTGTCTGTATGTATGGAACATAGTGATAATGGGTCATGTCTTTTGGTGGCCAGTTGGTGTTCATGTATCCTGGTAACACGACAACAAGACCATTTCAATGGCGGAAAAATGATTTTATATACACTGTTTAATTAATGTGTTTGTGCAGATATGTAACATTTTTCGTATGTACACAACACATTCTAAATGAACAACGGAGACACAGTTAACGAAAAGTGATGCATATGATATATAAAATTTCTAAAACATTAAAACATCATTTGATTCTCATCTAAAATGATATGTTCCCCTTCTCTCAACGTTCCCTCCTTTTCTGGAATCCTCTACTCCAATCTCTCATTCTTTTCATAATGTGTGTTATAAATTCTTGCTTCTCGTGTCTCAACTTATTTCAGTTAAATAAGTTGAGACATGAATTACCAGAATTAAATATATTGGCCTGTTGGGTTCTTTTCAAAGCTAGTGTCTGTCATATTATTGGAGATACAAATTCTGGCATCAGACCCAGCAATTGAACACGTTACTCTGTTGACCATGCACTTTACAAGGACCACAGCACACAGGAATTGCCAAAACATTGAGGGATGTGCATCTACTTCTTTTGATGATCTAGATTTCTCATTTTTTTCACTTTTCCTCATCTGTGTTGTATCGCTCTTTCTCTCTTTGTATCTAGTAAAGAAATTTACCAATTATTCTTTGCGTCTCTTCTCTCAAAACGCCTTCTTCCCGTTTATATCTATTGTTCGCTTCTTGATGCAATGTGATTTTAATTGAGCAATGTAACTGTAAAGACATGCAGGAGGAGCTGACCAGAGTTAATTGGAAGAGGAGCCGAGTCGGGCAAACCATGGAGCAGCAAAAGCAGGAATTTCTGTGGATAATTCGGAGGATATTAGATATTCATCCCAAAGAACATGAAACATACTCATGGGAGGACAAGGCAGCCATGAGTGATAAGGCATCGGACCAAAAGAGAAAACATACAATGTGGTGAAGATGATTGAGAATCCAGAGAATGCATTGGCTCTGAAATTACATAAGGCTGGCATCAGTGACTCTGCAGAGCTCTTAATCAGGGAGAGAAACAGAGGGAAAGGCATTCACTTTAAACACAGAAGATGGTATTACTCAAGGAAAAAATATTCAGATGAATTAAACAATTGAATTAAAATCAGTTATTTTGTTTAGCAGAATGTGTCAGATTGGAAACATGACCCAGGGAGAGACTATCAGCAGAATGAGAGTATGAAAATGAAAGTGTTACCGTATCAGAAACCAGGTTAGGTCACTGAATACAGGGCTGATGGGTGAATGGGTCTCGATGTGAACTAAGGGACAGACAGCAGAATTGCATTGCAGAAATTGCAGGTCAAAACTGCGTATTTATGTAGTACTTGTAGACTACAGCAGCAGGAGAAGCAAAACAGCATTCAACCACAACCTGTAACATTTAGCCTCAAATTATCTCCTCAGTCTGCCATTACCATGATTACGATCTACGTTTCAGTAATAACTGTGGGTGAACATGTCAGGGTCAGAACCACGTGAAGCTAAACCTGACACGAACCCATTAAAACTACCACACTTGACCAACAGATCTGATCAAAGCTCCGCAGTCCTGCCACATTCAATCATAAATGGTAATGGACGAATAAACAAATGACTGGAGCAAAGGGATCCACAAACATCCCCATCTTAGAAAATCGAACAGGCCTACATATTAGTGTAAAAGACCAGGATGTGGTATCTGCACCACCCTCGCCAGAAGTGTTGCCTCAATTATGCACCTCACCCTCGTCATGATGCCCACAGAATCACAGATGGCAGTCACAAACCAATTCGATTCGCTGCACGTGAGATGAAGAAACAGCTGAACACAATAGATAAGACATAGTCAATGGGCCAAGACCCCATTCCTACAATACGACTGAAGCCTTGTGCTGCACAACAAGCCGTGTCCCTGGGGAAGCTGTTTCATTCCAGCTCCAACTCTGACATCTCCCTGGCAATGTGGAAAATTACTCAACTATGTCCAGTTCCTCAGAGGAATATAATTACAATCTGACCAATTACCACCCCCTCAGTCCCACCACGATAGTCAAATTGGTGGGAGTTCTATTTGACAGAGCTGTCAAGCAGCACAGAAATAACCTGCTCAGTGTAGTTTCCGATAGGTCTCCGTGTGGAGTTGGTGCTGTTGTGGAAATGGCACTTTATTACTAATCCAGACCAGGCCAATGATCTGGCAGCTGGTGGAAGTTAAAAATAATTGACAACATATTAAGATGTAAAATCTGGTGGCCGTAATAGTGACCTTCAAGCCAATGCCGATTGTAAACACCAATTTGCTTCGCAAATCTACTTTCAGGAAGTGAATCTCCTGTGCTTTCCTGGTCTGGCCTAAACGTGACTGCAGACACACAGACATGTGATAAACTTTTCAATGGTCTCTGAATCCACCAACCAAGACATTCTATTGTACCAAACTGTTCCTAGGTCTAAAGGATTAAACCAGACAGAACACCCGGCCCCAGCCTCAGTATCAGAAAAGGGAATGAGAAACACAGTCCTGTTGACCCTGCAGAGATCTCCTTCCTAACATCTGAGAGATTGTGACAACATTTACAGACTACACAGAAACATCGGGAATGGAGTAGGCCATACAACACATTGAGCCTTCTCCATTCCAGTTCATGTTCAAACATCTCCTCAATGCACTTTTTCCACACACTGTACACATTCCTTAATGTGATTAACCTTGGGAAGCTATAAAATAGGAATGCAATAATCCCTTTGGTCTGTCGAGTTTGCATCCAATTCAATGATACCTGGCCCTTTATTTCTACACCGTACCCCTACTCTTTCACCATCCCTTTACTGTCTCTAAGTCCGTATTTATATTCAGTGTCTTGGTTTCCAGGTTCGAGCCAATTCCCCAGGGTCGCCAGTTGCTGAGTGCAGTCATTTATTGTCATCTGATTGTAGAATGGCCTGTCTGTACCTCATACTGTGGCCCCTTGTTTTAGACACCAAAGCCTGGGGAATTATCATCCCTGCTGTCAATCTGTGTCACCCTGTCAGAGATTTATATATCTCACTGAGATCTCCACCCATTTTCCTAAACCCCATGGTCGCCCCAAACTCTGTTCCCACAACAAGCCAGTCATCCCAGAGATCAGTCTGGTCATCCTTCACTGCTCTCCCTCAATGTCAGGTTTGTCCTTTATGAGGTACAATGCCAAACCTGCACGCAATACTGCACAGTGTTTGAGATGGGGTGTCACCAAGGCCCTGTATAACTGCAGTAAGACACGCTTACTCCTGGACCCAACTCCCCTTGAAATGAAGATCAACAACCCATTTACCTTCCTAATTGCTTTCTGTTTCTGCAATATCGCTTTTAGTTACTGGTGTATAGGAAGATCTATATCCTTTGCAATGTTACAGCTCCCCACTGGGTGGGTCTGTGTGCTAATGGCATTCCCAGTATTGACTTCTGCGTTCAGACCTCACTGAGCTGCAGGGACCTCGGAGGGCTGCGCTGAAGGAAACAACAAAAAGGAGCATGCGCCCTTTTGTACATCAACATGTTTCAAACAATCCCTTTTCAAACGATAGGCTGCCAATCTCTTGTTCCCACCAAAGGGCACACCGTCACCTCTACCCACCTTGCTCTCCATCTGCCACGTATTTGCCCATTCATTCCACTTGTCTCAGTCACATTGAAACCTTTTTACAACCTCCTCACCCACTCACAATCCAACATCCTTTAGTTCTGTCCGGTTGGGATTTGTTGTATTTGATTCCCACAACCAAATGTTTAATGGGTCTTGTGAACAGTTGGGGTCCTAGCACCGATCTCTGTGATACCTCAGCAACCTTCCTTTGTTAAAAGAAATGGTTTTTTTCAATTTATTTATTCCATGAATCTGGGTGTGACGGGCTGGGCCAGCATTCATTGCCTGACCGTAGTTGCCCCTTGAGAAGGTGGTGGTGAGCTGCCTTGTTGAACTGCTGCAGCCTACTGTGGATTCAGTGATAGTAACACCAGTGAATGCCAAGGGACAGTGGTTAGATTGTATTTTAGTGGTGATGGTCACGGTGTGGCATTTGTGAGGCCTGAATATTACTTGCCACTTGTCAGCCTGGATACTGTCCAGATCTTGTTGCATTTGGACATGTCCTGCTTCAGTATCTGAGGAGTCACAAATGTTGTTGAACATTGTGCAATCATTGGCGAACACCCCCACTTCTGACCTTAAAATGAAGGGAAGGTCATTGATCAAGCAGCCCTCAAGATGTTTGGGCCGAGGCTATTGCCCGAGGGACTCCTACAGACTTGTCCTGGAGCTGAGTTGACTGACCTTTATCAACCATGACCATCTTCCTACGTGTCAGGTATGATTCTAACCAGCGGGGTGTTTGCCCCTGGATACCCATTGATTCCAGTTTTGCTCAGGCCCCTTGATGCCACACTTGGACGAAGACAGTCTTGTTTTAAAGGGCTATCACTCTCACCTCACCTGTGGAATTCAGCTCTTTTGTCCATGTTTGAATCACGGTAATTAGGTCAGGAGCTGAGTGGCCCTGGTCGGAACCCAAACTGGGCGTCATTGACCAGGTTATTGCTGAGAAGGTGCTGCTTGAAAGCACTGACACATTACATCACTTTACTGATGTTTGAGAGTAGACTGATGGGTTGGTAATTGGTCAGATTGAATTTGTTCTGCTTTTTATGTATACTGGATACTTGGGTAATTGGGGAAATGTCGTTGTAACGATACTGGAACTGTTTAACTAGGTCAGTGACAACTTCTGCAGTACAAATTTTCAGTACCGTTGCCAGAATGTTATCAGGGTATGTACCCTTTGGAGTCTCCAGTATATCCAAGCGTTTCTGGATATCGTGTGGACTGAATCAAATTGGTTGATGACTGGTAACTGAATTGCTGAGGACCCCTGGAGGGGGCTGAGATGGATCATCCACTCGGCATTTCTGACTGAAGATTGTTGTGAATGAATCAGCCTTACCTTATACACTGAGGTGCTGGGCTCTTCCATCATGGAGGAAGGGGTTATTTGTGGAATCTCTTCCTCCAGTGAATGGTTTAATTGTCCCCAGCTTTTGTCGACTAGAAGTGGAAGGACTGCAGAACTTAGATCTGATCCGTTGTTTGTGGGATCACTAAGCTCTGTCCATCACTTACTGCTTACGCTGTTTGGTGCACACGTTGTCCTGTTTGGTTGCGTCATCTCATTGTCAGATATGGCAAGTGCTGCTCCTGCCCTCCTGCACACTCCATTGAACCAAGGTTGATCCTCTGGATTGATGGTAATTGTTGTGAGGGGGGTATGCCAGGCCATGAGGTTGTGTGGCTGTACAATTCTTCTGCTATTGCTGACCCACAACACTTTATGGACACCCAGACTTGAGCTGCTAGATCTGTTTGAAGTCTGTCCTATTTAGCACCGTGATAGTACCACCCAAAATGGTGAATGTTATTCTCAATGTGCAGGTATGACTTTGCCTCCACAATGACTATGCGGTGGTCACTCTTACCGATACTGTCATGGACAGATACTTCTGCAACTGGCAGATTAGTAAGGCTGTGGTCAAATATGTATTTTCCTCTTGTTGGTTCGTTCACTGCCTGCCACAGAACCAGTCTAGCAGTTTTATCCTTTAACACCCGGCCAGCTCGATTAGTAATGCTGTAGCTGAGATACTCTTGGAGGTGGACATTGAAATCCCCCACCCAGAGTACATCTTGCATCCATGCCACCCTCAGTGCTTCCTCCAAGTATTGTTCAGCATGGATTCATCAGTTGGGAGAGGCTGGTACATGGTAATCAGCAGGAGGTTTCCTTTCCCATGTGTGAACTAAAGCCATGAGACTTCATGGGATACAGAGCCACTTTTGAGGACTCCCAGAGCAATTTCCTTCCAACTGTCCCACTGTGCCATCACTTCTGCTGTGTCTGTCCTGTTGGTGAGACAGGAGATATCCGTGGAAGGTGCTGTGGTGTCTGGGACATGGCCATACCCACAGAATCATACCTTACAGACAATGTCAGGCTGTTTCTTGATGAGTCTGTTTATTTCTATTCATTGTTTCCTGCCAGTTGTCCCATTCTAGAAACATGTCCATATATTCGCCCCAATCCACTAAGATTTGATTTTGTAAACTAGGCTTGGAGCTTTACCAAAACTTTTCTGAAAAACCAAATGTTTTACGTCCATTGCTTCTCTTTCATTTGTCTCCCAGTCTGTTTCTCAAACATGATTCCCATTTCATAAATCTATGCTAGTGTTGTAAATGACTATTATGTTCAGTCCCAGTAATTTTTCCTAAACCATTTCCTTACTATGTTCCATGTTCCATGTACTCTATCATTTTCCCACACCAGACATGGTTTTCCTAGTATTGTTAGAAAGTTCTGTGAAGACAGAACTGAAGTAGGGGCTTCATAGTTCTGCCATGTCCCTTTTCCCCATTCTCCATTCTCTAGTTTCAGTTTGTAAGGAAGCTGCATGTTTCTCATATTTCTCACATTGACATGATTTAACAAGTTATTACAGTTCACTCTTATAACCCTTGTGAATATACTCTTCAGAAAGCCATCAATTCCTGCCTTAAACTGCTCAATAATTGACCTTCCACACGGTACACACACAGGAGCATAGACTCTGTGCAAACAGAAGTATAGCATGATCTATATTAGTCCCACTTTCCAAAGGCAGGTTCATAGCCAGGAATGTTATGACACTTTCAAGTGCTTGTCCAAGTACTTTTTAACAATCATTAGGTTAAACCGTGATAATTCCCCTATCAGGAAGTAATCCCAGAACACAATACCCTCCAGGTGAAAAAAAGTTTAAATCCTCTCTGAACAGGTGAATTGGCTATGCTAAATTGCCCGTAGTGTTAGGTAAGGGGTAAATGTAGGGGTAAGGGTGGGTTGCGCTTCAGCGGTTCAGTGTGGACTTGTTGGGCCGAAGGGCCTGTTTCCACACTGTAAGTCTAATCTAAAAAAACCTCAAAGTTTTCACTTTAAAAGTGTGCTCCTTTGTTCTTGACCCACAGACTAAAAGGAACAGCTGCTGTCTATGTGTCGCTCATAATCCTATCCTTTTGAATCACGTCCCCTCAGCTTTCTCTGCTCCAAAGTAAACAAACCGAGCTTATCCAGCCTTTCTCCATAGGTGATTGGTCCATCCCAGGGAACATCCTGGTGAATCACCTCTGCACCCTCTCCAGTACAATCACATCCTTCCTGGAATGTGGCTCCCAGAACTACATACAGTATTCCATTTTGGCGGAACCAAAGCCCTGTATAGCTCTTATAGTCTACACCCTGATTAGGAAACACAACACCCAAGGTCCAATTCTTAACTAGCCCATTAACCTGTCCAGTCACATTCAGGGATGTGTGGAGAAGCACCCTCTGAACTTCCTAGTGTGCTGCCATTCATTGAGTCCCCTCCTGCCTAGTTCCTTCTTCCAAAGTGCACTTCATATTTATCAGGGTTACATTCTATCTGCCGTTCATCTGCCCATCTGACCATTCCTTCTGCATCCTCCTGTAACTTAAGGCCTTCCTCCTCACTGCTAACCACTCAGCCAATCTTTATGTCAAACATACACTTACTTATCACATCTTACCCACTCTCCACCCAGCCCCCTCCACATTCACATCTTTTTTTTATGAATAACACAAACAATAAGTGACACAGCACTGATCCCTGTGGTACACCAGGGGGGACTGGTCTCCAGTCACACAAACAACCTTCGCCCACCACCCTCTGTCTCCTGCTACTAAGACAATTTTCTTTGTAACTTGTCAAGTTTTGCTTCATATTGTGAGATTTTTACATTATGTTTCAGTTTCCCAGGTGGTAATTTATCAAAAGCTTTCCTACAAAACTAAACAATCGATCTCCTCAAACTAATTCAATCAAACCCATTGGATGTGACTTCCTTCTGATAAAGTCATGATGATTATCCCTGATCAAACCTTGCGACTTTGATTGGAGTTCAATTTTCTCCTTCCTTTTTTCTCCAGTAGTTTCCTTAATGGTGATCCAATACTAGCTCGTCTATAATTCCCTGGTCTATCGCTCCCACCCTTACTGTGAAGTGGAATCGTATTAGCAGTGCTCCAGTTCTCTGGCACCTCCCCTATGGTCAGATTCTACTTAAAATATTCAGTCAGGGTCTTTCCTCCGTTCACCCCAACAGCCGCCTGTGATACAGGTCAATCAGACATGGAGATTGGTCCAAATTTATACAGAAGAAAACCTCAATTCCCTGCTCGTATTTTACATTAATCTGTTCAAGAGCTTCCCCGTCCATCTTTTTGAATTCTGTACCTGCATCCTCCTTCTCCCAAGTAAAATAGACGTGAAGGTCTCATGTAACAATCCATCAATGTTCTCCAGCTTGACACACAGGTTGCCCCTTTGGGTTCTAATGGACACTAACTGTTTGCTGATTATTCTGTTCTACTTGTCCGTGTAGAATATCGTGGGATTCTCCCAGATCTCACCTACTTGTACTTCTCCATGTCCCTCTGTTATTCAGTCCCCACTATGTTTCTAAGTTTCACTGCAATCACCTCTCATGTTTTGAAACTTGAGATCACAGGCTGAGTTTCCACATCAGACAATCTTGCCATTTTTGGGATTAATCAGCATAATACCTTTTGCAGTTCCTCTGTAGTCAGTACATTCTTTTTTTATATTGGGATTCCGAACGATACACAATACTTTAACTTTAGTCTCATCAGCACTCGATGCAACTGGTGCACGACATCCTGTATATTCGAAATTCATTCACATGAATATAGACCCAATTTTTACTTTCCCATTTGCATATGTTCTTCCCAATACCACTGCTTTAACTTTTCTTATGAGCTTACTGTGTGAGTTCTTTTAAAAAAGCTCATGAATATCCAACTATATGTTATCCATTGGTTCTTCATTGCATATATCCAGAAGAATCATCTTCAAACCATTTTAAAACAATGTTTGCCACTTCTGGTTTTCCTTTCATTGGTACATCACCATACTCCCCAGTATGTTATTACCTTCTAACTATCTAGTAGCATGTTCTTTGTAATCGAGTCCAACAGACACTCGACTGCGGATGACAAGTTACTGGTCTGTAGTTCACCACTCTCCATCTTCATCCTTTCTTAAACTATTGGATAATATTTGTAACCTTTGCCTTATCCAGATTGGCTAAATGACTTTCAGGAATGTGTCGGAAAATAACGTGAAAATCCGCGATGCAATCAACATGTATATTGCTGTTTCCTCTGAAATTCCTGTATGAGCTACATCTGATCTGTCAGATTTATAAATACTCAATCCAGCTTTCTTTTCAAAGATGACCTCATCACTGATAAGAATGACCTTAGACTTTACTTACACAGGTCCCATGGTCACTTGGTATTTCTGGAAGAATTTCTTGACATTCTTCCATGAACATAGACACAAGTGACTGTTTCTTTTCCCTTTGATTTCTCTGTTCTCTGTAATAAATTATCGTGAACGCGCACCAACTGTTCCACATTTGACATTGTTTTTTTTTCATACAATGATAGACGCCTTTTAGCAGTCTTCATGCTTTTCTTTCGTTTGCATGCTTTTTCTCTTTTTGATTTTCTTATCAGTTTCTTTGTCATCTTTGCTGGGTCTTACATTTCTCTGAATCCACTGGCTTACTGCAACACTTGGCATTTTTCTAAGCTGCCTCCTTTCATCTAATAGGTAGGTGAAGGTGGGTTGAAAGTGATAGCTGGAGAGGAGGGTGGACCAGATTGATAGGAAGGAAGGTGGACACATCAGAACATCCAAAAGGGCGGTGCTGACTTGGAAGGTTGGAGTGGGATAAGGTGGGATTAGGGGAAATGGGGAAATCCACTATGATCCCCCGTGGTTGGATGGTCCCAAGGCAGAAGAGGAGGCTTTCTTCCTCCAAGCTTCTGGTGGTTCGAGTTTGGCGGTGGAGCAAGCCCAGCACCCTCATGTCCTTGGCAGAGTGGGAAGGGGAGTTAAAGTGCTCAGCCACAAGGCGATGGAGTTATTCAATGTGGCTGTCCCAGAGATGTTCTCTGAAATGATTCACAAGTTGCCCCCCTGCCTCGCTAATGTAGAGAAGACCGCATTTGGTTTAGTGGATGCAGTAGATGAGGCGTTTTGTCTCCCTTTATCACCTATCACTTTCAACCCCACCTTCATCTACCTATCGCATTCCCAGCTACCTCTCCGCTGTCGCATCCCCTTCTCATTTATCTCCCATCCCCCTTGGCCTATAAGCTTCATTCCTGATGATGGGCTTATGCCCGAAACATCGATTTATCTGCTCTCAGTATGCTGCCTGAATGTGCGTTTCCAGCACCACACTCTTCGCCTCTGATCTCCAGCATCTGTAGTCCCCACTTTCTCCTCACACCTTCATGCTTTGCATGACTCAGAGTTATAATGGTTACTTCAAATAAAACAAAAATCATCGTGTACTCAAACAGCATAAAAGAAAACCAATACATTATGGTTATTGTTCCCAAAAGGTCATTTACAGCAAAATTTTCAATTGGCTCTTCTGATCACTCAACACCAATTCCTAAATAACCTGATCTCGAGCTCAGTCCTCGACATAATGTTCATGTAAACCATCTCACACGCGGTCATGAAATCCATTTTCCCAGCATTAGCATTCAATTGGGCTAGATATAATTTAAACAGTACATTATTACTACAGTAGCCACAAATGTGTATGCCTCATTTCCTGTTTTATAACATACCCAGCATTTGTATTGCAACTTTCACTTTGATATATAACCCCCAACAATGTTTGCTCCTCCTTGCTGGCTTTGCGCTCCACCTTACTAGATCCTGTGGAATCTGAGCGATGTGGGCTCTGGGGAGATTAATGGCAGAGATCATCTCGCCACATCATTTATGATCTTCTCAAACTTTAATTTCTCCAGAAGTCCCCTTATGCGGTGGAGGAGAGAAGGACAATGATCTTCCATCAATGCTCTTTATTCCCCCAGAGAGCTGAGACTGCTGTAACCTGGGTGGGAACATTACAGCAGGCGGGTAAAGTGTTGCTGCTGCTGTACAGGGAGATCACATCTGGAGTAGTGTGTACAGATTTAATCTCTTCTATGAAGAAAGAATGTTGTTATATTGGAAGCAGCTCAGAGATGGATCCCTCAACTGATTCCTGCAATGAAGGTGCTAGCTTATAACGAAAGGATGATCAGGTTGACCCAGCAGCCATTGGAGTTTACAAAAATTAAAGAAGATCTTATTTGAACATAGATGACAGAAGGAGTCAACGAGTGAAGTGAATTACGCAGACACTGGAGGAATCCATTCCGTTCTCCAGCCTGTTACACAGGAACAACAGGAAGGTATTCAGGACTTCGACCCTGTTAACCAAACCAGGACGAGGCGATTCAGTCCCTAAAGCGTGATATACATTTACAGTAGGAGGCCAATCAGACCCTCGAGCCTATAACAGTAGGCCATGCTGCACCAGTATCCTGTTAAACAGCAACAGGATCAGTCCACTCAGCCTCCTCAAGTCTGTAACATAGGAACTGGAAAAGGTCACACAGTGACTGGAGATTGTTACACTGGGATAACAGGAGGCCATTCAGACTCACCGAGTCTATTGCAAGGGAATTGGATAAGGATAAAAACTATCTGAGACTTCTTCCATGAGAAAGGAAGAGGTAATTCAGACACAGGTCTGTTATATGGGAACAAGAGGAGACCAATCAATCCCTTGGTCCCATCTCCGGGATACATGAGGAGACCGTTCAGTATATCCACCAGTTATGAGAAGACCCATCAGCCCCTCAAAATGTTACACAGCAAAGGGAAGATTCCATAATCTCCCTGTCCTCTAAAGCATCAACAGGAGGAGGTCATTCTGGCCTTGGAGACGACAGCGTGAGAACACCAGAAAGACATCAGCCCATCGATTTTGATGATGAGTACATTCAGTGACACATGGCTCTTACACAGCAATTGGAGCACATCTCTTAAAGTCTTGTGCCCATTAAACAGGAATTCAAAGAAAATGTAAAGATTTTTGAAAGGGAAGAACTTATAATAATGGTATACATTAGGTACTAAAGTGTAACAATAAACTATTGTAATTTAAGGCAAATAGTTAAAGTCCATTGTTCAGGACATTTGCCACTTTAAACCACAATCCATCAGAGTCAACATGGTTTTACGAAGGCTAAAATGTGTTTGAATTGTTTGCTTGAGTTATTTGAAGATGACACAAACAAGGTGGATCGTGGGAATCCTGAAGATGGAACATATCTGGTCTTCCTGAAGGCATTGAATACGTCGCTTCTCCAAAGAGTAAGTGGTAAGATCAGACAACATGGGTTTAGGAGTAATTTATTAGCTTGGATGGAGGATTGGTTAACCAACAAAACGGAGCCAGATGGAATAAATGTGTCATTTTCTTTCGGCAAATGCAATTTGTGGGGTGCCATTGATTTCAGTACTCATGCCTCAACCATTTGCGATCGATGGTATTACTGTACTCGGTTGATGGGATAGAAAATACAATGCTACATTTTCAGATGACACTAGCATTGGTGAGAAATTACTTCGGAATGATGATGCAAGAGATTTGAAAATTATATGCATAGGTTTGGTGAATGGGCCAACATTTGGCAAGGAAAATTAAAGTGAATAAATTATGGGTTATTCAAGTTGGCCAGTATAATAGAAAGACAAATTATTATCTAAATGGAGAGAAAGTTCAAAGTGCATAGGTGCAGAGGGATCTGGGTGTCTGCTTGCATATCACAGAAAACCTGCCTGCAGATGCTGCAAGTAATGAGAAATGCAAGCATAATTTCAGTGTTTATTTGTAAATTGATAGAGTAGAAAGGTAGGGAGTGTTGGTGTAGCTATGCAAGGCATTAGTGAGGCTGCAACTGGAGTACAGTTTGGGTGTCCTGCAGAATGAATTATTTCCATTGAAGGCAGTTCAGAAGAGCTTCATTAGATTGATTCCATATTTGAAGTGTTTGTCTTATGAAGAGAAATTGAGCACTTTAGGCCTATACTCTCCAGTTTAAAGAATGAAAGGAGATCTCATTGAGGTCTGTAAAATGCTAAAAGTAATTGAATGTGTAGATATGGAGTGAATTTTTTTACGTGGCGCAATCTACAACAAGCGACTGGAGTTTTAGGATGGAGAGATGGCAGGAAAGTGGTACAGAGGCCGTCTTGTAATCAGCCTCATCGAGGGGTTGGATTCCTCACAGATGCTCCTTGTTCTTTTTCAACCCTTCGACTCTGTTGCCCAGGAATGGGGAAGGACTGGGTATCATACAGGAGCAGGCACTCAGGATAAATCAGTCTCAATCAGTTAGACAGAACGTAACCAGTAGGGTCACAGAGTAACCAGGACTTGGTTCTCAACTATTTACAGTCTATATTAATGATCAGGAGGATGGAACAGATATACAGATGCTGAGTTTGGTGATGTCACTGTGGTAAGCAAGAGATTAAATTATCAAGAGAGGTTGGGGAGTCTGCAAATAGATTCAAAGGGTAAAGGCAATAGATAATAGTTTGGTAGGTGGAATTTAACATGATATAACCTGTCATTTCATTTACAGGAATAACGGAAAGCAATATGTTACTGAAATGGAGAGGGATTTTAGGACTTATTGATACTGTGTACTAGGGGTTTCACTCAGACCCGTTCAGACTTGGGAGGTTTTGCTCCATCCCTGATCATCTGCTCCTTGACGGTCCAAGTGACCATTGCTCTCTGTACACATGGAATACTTTAATGTGGTTGATTAGTGGTGGGGATGGTGTTTTGAAACGTGCATCAAGGGGACGGCATTTATCCAAGATACATTCATTTCTTTCTACGTGGAGACCCGATGATGATGGGAATGGCTGACTGCTTCTGAATGAAGAGGCCAGGACTGCTGCCAGGACAGGGATATTCACCAACATGATGTACTGTGCATGGACACACTGTAACATTAATAGAGAGAGAGGGAGATCTCCTTCAGTTCCTCCACCTCTCCCCATTGACATGGGTACTCTGCAGATGCCATGTACACCATCGGAAATCCCACTATACCACTGAATACACCCAGCAGCTCCCTGCTGTGGGAGAAACAATGTATTTACCTCATCCACCATATATATCCGCCATCACTGATTGGTGACATTGATGTTGAGATATTGGGAAATGATGGATATGTCACCTAGTTCTGCCTGGAAAGTTATGGATCATAGAAGGTGAATGAAACTGTGACCCTAACAGCCATTGGCAGCACCACCCTCCCCCTGGTGTGATGCGGCAGGACGTGTTGAAGGAGATGACACCGCTTTGTGCCCAGTTCCTTGTTCAGCCAGGGTCCTCTCACTATTGCTCCTGGGTTAAGTGTAGCTTGGGAAGTTGTTCCTGGAATACTTGGGGTGGATACAGTAGATCCTTTTCCCCCCACACACTCATTCCGTGGTTTCAGAGTTTCCCTTCTCTGCAGCCTCTGCTTCATGTGTTGTTCATGTTGCAGGCTCAGATGCTGTAGCTACAGTCCCCATGCTCCATCCAGGGTTGAGTCACCAAATCCTCAGGTCTCCCTGAATGTCTGAGGCAGCTTACAGCACAACAACCAGCAAACCATTCCCAGCCACTCCACTATTTTTTTAATAACAGGAGTCAGTCAGAAACCCCTTGGCTACAAGTGTTGTGGACCAGACCAGATCCCCGCAAAATATTTTAAGAAGGCCGCTTAGACCCAAACCTTTCCTTATTTTGAATATAGATGTGAAGTATGCTTTCTAGATATATTGTGACTGGTCAACCTACTTAACATGAAGCAAAATATAATCTGTTCAAATACTTTAGTTAAAATACAATCAAAGAAAAGAAAAAATTTGGGATGGCTTATATGTTGGAACACTTACACAAATAATAGATACCATACCATCTTGGTTTACACCGCTTGGCACAAAGATATATTCAAATGTATTCGGATCTTTACAGCAGTTTTCCAATTCAGGAGGAAACACCATCAACAGAGATCTCAGAGAGAAAAGCAGCTCGGGATCATGTATTGAAACTTCCAACCCTTCTGGGATCCCCAGCAGCTTCTTAATGCTGCAGCTAAAAACAAAACGAGAAAACCTGGTCTGGGAGAGCTGGCCACTGCCCTTCCATTGTTACCACGTTTTAATGAAACCTAAAGTCTTTCTCAGTTATTTACTTAAACTGCTTTCAGACAGCAGTTCCGCACCTCTGCCTTTAAAACATCTCCTCAAAAAAATAATCCAAGAGAAAATCACCTTTTACAATGATAGTATACTCACAACTCCACCATCAATGAAATGATCCATCAATATACAAAAATGGATTAATTTTAGACCTCCTAACCTTCCTCTATTAGCAGACTGAAATGCCTATATATTACGTTGACTCTGAGCATACAAATTTTCACAACTAGATTCGATTTCATTCATTTTACTCCTGCCACAGAGTTCCTTTGTTTTTCTTCATCCAAGTCTCCACAAAGTGTCAAAACTTAGGTTTTCTTGCGCTGTCACCTGTATAATTTCAAATTGAATGGCAGCAATAATAAGCTCAATCGAAACAGACTGGTATTATTCTTCCCAAACCTCTCCAAAAACTTTAAAGGGTCACGATCAGTGATATAAAAAATTGTCTTAGGTATGTTATTCACAATTTAAAAGCTGAAATGTTGTAACGCCAACGTCAAGGTCAAGGCCTCCTTCCCCATTGTTGAATAAATCTGTTGATGTTTCCACTGTACGCGTCAACCACACGTTACATAATGGAGCATTTCTCATCTCTCCAATAGTCCCTCTGAATGACATAGCTCCTCATATTTCAGCATTAAATAATTACATGCTTCTGTGCCTCTCAATGCTGTAATCTCTTTCCCGGCTTCTCCTGGCCTATGCCAATAAACCTTAGAACATAGAACATAGAACAATACAGCACAGTATAGGCCCTTCGGCCCACGATGTTGCGCCGAACATCTATCCTAGATTAAGCACCCATCCATGTACCCATCCAATTGCCGCTTAAAGGTCGCCAATGATTCTGACTCTACCACTCCCACGGGCAGCGCATTCCATGCTCCCACCACTCTCTGGGTAAAGAACCCACCCCTGACATCTCCCCTATACCTTCCACCCTTCACCTTAAATTTATGTCCCCTTGTAACACTCTGTTGTACCCGGGGGAAAAAGTTTCTGACTGTCTACTCTATCTATTCCTCTGATCATCTTATAAACCTCTATCAAGTCACCCCTCATCCTTCGCCGTTCCAATGAGAAAAGGCCGAGAACTCTCAAACTATCCTCATATGACCTATTCTCCATTCCAGGCAACATCCTGGTAAATCTCCTCTGCACCCTCTCCAAAGCTTCCACATCTTTCCTAAAGTGAGGCGACCAGAACTGCACACAGTACTCCAACTGTGGCCTAACCAAAGTCCTGTACAGCTGCAACATCACTTCACGAGTCTTGAATTCAATCCTTCTGCTAATGAACGCTAATACACCATAGGCCTTCTTACAAGCTCTATCCACCTGACTGGCAACTTTCAAAGATCTATGTACATAGACCCCAAGATCCCTCTGTTCCTCCACCTGACTAAGAACCCTACCGTTAACCCTGTATTCCGCATTCTTATTTGTTCTTCCAAAATGGACAACCTCACACTTGGCAGGGTTGAACTCCATCTGCCACTCCTCAGCCCAGCTCTGCATCATATCTAAGTCCCTTTGCAGCCGACAACAGCCCTCCTCACTGTCCACAACTCCACCAATCTTCGTATCATCTGCAAATTTACTGACCCACCCTTCGACTCCCTCATCCAAGTCATTAATAAAAATTACAAACAGCAGAGGACCCAGAACTGATCCCTGCGGAACTGCACTTGTAACTGGGCTCCAGGCTGAATATTTACCATCTACCACCACTCTCTGACTTCGACCGGTTAGCCAGTTTTCTATTCAATTGGCCAAATTTCCCTCTATCCCATGCCTCCTGACTTTCCGCATAAGCCTACCATGGGGAACCTTATCAAATGCCTTACTAAAATCCATTTACACTACATCCACTGCTCTACCCTCATCCACATGCTTGGTCACCTCCTCAAAGAATTCAATAAGACTTGTAAGGCAAGACCTACCCTTCACAAATCCGTGCTGGCTGTCCCTAATCAAGCAGTGTCTTTCCAGATACTCATAAATCCTATCCCTCAGTACCCTTTCCATTACTTTTCCTACCACAGAAGTAAGACTAACTGGCCTGTAATTCCCGGGGTTATCCCTATTCCCTTTTTTGAACAGGAGCACAACATTCGCTACTCTCCAGTCCCCGGTACCACCCCCGCTGACAGTGAAGACGAAAAGATCGTTGCCAACGGTACTGCAATTTCCTCTCTTGCTTCCTACATAATCCTAGGATATATCCCGTCAGGCCCGGGGGACTTGTCTATCCTCAATTTGCTCAAAATGTCCAACACATCTTCCTTCCTAACAAGTATCTCTTCTAGCTTACCAGTCCGTTTCACACTCTCCTCTTCAACAATACGGTCCCTCTTGTTCGTAAATACTGAAAAAAAGTACTCATTCAAGACCTCTCCTATCTCTTTCGACTCAATACACAATCTCCCACTACTGTCCTTGATCGGACCTACCCTCGTTCTCGTCATTCTCATGTTTCTCACATACGCATAAAATGCCTTGGGGTTATCCTTGATCCTATCCGCCAAGGATTTTTCATGCCCTCTCTTAGCTCTCCTAATCCCTTTCTTCAGGTCCCGTCTGGGTATCCTGTATTCCTCCAATGCCCTGTCTGAACCCTGTTTCCTCAACCTTATGTAAGCCTCCTTCTTCCTCTTTACGAGACATTTAACCTCCCTCGTCAACAAAGGCTCCCTCACACGACCATTTCTTTCCTACCAGATAGGTACATACATATCAAGGACACGTCGTATCTGCTCCTTGAAAAAGTTCCACATTTCCACCACATCCTTTCCTGACAGCCTATGCTCCCAACTTATGCTCCTCAAATCCTGTCTTATAGCATCGTAAAATCCCTTCCCTCAATTGTAAAATCTACTCTGTTGTGCGCACCTATCTCTCTCCATAACCAAAGTGAAAGTCACAGAATTGTGGTCACCATCACCAAAATGTTCACCCACTAACAAGCCCATCACTTGTCCCGGTTCATTACCGCGTACCAAATCCAATATGGCCTCCCCTCTGGTTGGACCATCTACATACTGAGTTAGAAAAGCTTCCTGGACACACTGCACAAACACCACCCCATCCAATCTACTTGATCTAAAGAGCTTCCAATCATTATTTGGGAACTTGAAGTCGCCCATGACTACGACCCTGTGACTTCTGCACCTTTCCAAAATCTGTTTCCCAATCTGTTTCTCCACATCTCTGCTGCTATTGGGGGGCCTATAGTAAACACCCAACAAGGTGTCTGCACCTTTCCTATTTCTGACTTCAGCCCATACTACCTCCAAAGGGATATGTTTTAAGAAGAACTTGCACATTCTTCTCAATCCCTCACAGAAACCAAACTTTGGTTTCTGAACTAAATCATCATCAGCTGCCATTTCAGCTTCTAACCTTGGCATTGCTTCTCTCTGCTCTTCCCCACAAGTTCTCAGGACTGCCAGAAGTGAATTGTTGAACTTCTCCAAAATAAGAATCTCTCTTAAGAGTGTCATTGGTTTGATCAGTTTTAATACCCTTACCCACCTTTCAAAATTATTATTTTTTGATTCTTTCAAAGTCAATGTGCGTTTAACCAGGGACGCTATTTTAGATTCCTGAAACGCTGTCTGTTGGCTTCTGGCACGAGTTCACATGCACTTCAGATGGCTTCTACATCTCCTCATCTTCCTCAGATACCTCCTCTGATAGGAATGCAAATACCAGCAGCTTTGTTTGGATCAACTAAATCCACATGGTCACTGGGCACTTCATTTGTTTCGCGACTTTCTCACATGAAATTGAAAAGGCTTCCCAATCCTTCTCATCAAATTTAGATAATGCCTGGATGTATCTAAACAGATCCCCATCAGACCTTTGGCTACTATAGGGTTGCTCATCCTCACTAACCTCCTCATCCAGCCTACAGTCCAACTTCATCACCGCCTTCCATGTCCACTTTCCTCTCTAATTACTAACTTTTGAAGTTGAAACTCTCTGTTTTCTTCTCTTTTTTTCTTTTTCTTCTTCATTTCCTTTTCTTATATTTCTACTTTTCATCATAATTCAAACTGTTTCAATTCTTTCTCATGTTCAAGGTGCCTCATTTGAAATTGAATTCGAGCCATTTCTAAAGAGTCTGATGGCAGATCCTCCAAATGTAATTGCTGAGCTATCGCTGTAATTATCTCTCATTTTCTCACAGACAAACACAACCCCAACTCCAGCTTGTCTGTCAATTCCTACAGCTTTGCCTTCGTTACCTTTTGTAAAACTCTACTTCTTCCACACACAGAAAACTCTTAGTGACTGAAAGAATCTTTATACACTGTTTAAACCAACTGAATTCAACATCTGGAACAAAAGACAGTGACAGCTACCATACGCGACCTTTGAACCCAATAGCCTCCTGGTGCGTACTCTCCAGTGTCTGCATGAGCTTATTCTGGATGCTCTGGTTTCCCCCCACAATCCAAAGATGAGCATGTCAGGTGAATTGGCCATGCTTAGTTGTTCATAGTTTTCAGGGATGAGTGGGTTAGGTGCCTTAGTTGGGGTAAATGTGTCACAATAGGGTAGAGGAATTGGCCTGGGTAGGTTACTCCTCATGGGGTCGGGTGTAGACTTTTTGGGTCGAATAACCTGTTTGCACACTGTAGGGATTGTAAATCTAAACCCAATTACCGATTTAGAACCAGACAAGAGACCCCAGTTTGCTATAGACCAACCAGACTGTCTCAAACTATTTTAAGAAGGTAGCTTGGATGCCAACTTTTCCTTAATAACAAGATAGATGGTAATTGGATGTCCCAGATGTGATTCCACTCGTCAAATCACTCACCATTCTGCAAAACACTCTATATTTAAACACTCTAATAAAAATCCATACAAAATGAAGAGGAATTTAGAATAACTTAGCTATTAGAAACCTTAACTGAATGATGGACACAGAACCTGCTACAAATGAACTATTCCAATATACTAACATCACCTAAACACACCCCTTGGTAAAAATAAGCTTTCAGACATACATTCTTGCATACAGTTCTCCAGTCCAGGAGGAAACAGTATCAAGTGAGGTTTCAGAGAGAATAGCAGCGAGGGATAATTTATTAAAACTTCCAACCCTTCTGGGACCCAAGCACCTGGTGACTGTTACATCTGCAAGGAAAAAAACTAGAAAGCCTGGTCTGTGCCAGCTGGCCATTGTTACTACTATTTATTAAAAAAACATAAAAGCCTCAAAAGTTTTTTCGTTGAGCCGTTTTCAGTAGGCACTTTGGCCTTTAAGACCTCATACTAAAAAAAAAGGAGAAAATAACCTTTTCTTTTAAAAAAAGTGACAGCATTGCTACATAATTTAAATGACTGTGCCTTTATTCAAGGGGCTTCCTCGTGTTCCTGACAGCAAGATCACCTGAGAGGGACAAACACAGGGACAGACCAAGTTACAAGGATGTGTCTCATAACTTCTGAAACACGCCTGTCCATGAACCATCACATGGGACATACCGGGAAGTGAACAACAGCCTGACACACACCATTTCATTGCTTCTGAGCTTCACAATGCCAGCACTCGATACACTAGGGAGCCAAAATCCAAGGCCAGGGAAAGATACAGAGGGACAGAGAGATTCACATTAAAGACAGAAACAGACAGTTAATTAACTGGGAGGAGGTTGTGGAAATATGGGGAAAATTATTGGGCAGTGGAACTAACTGGAGAAGTGAGATCTTCGAAAGCAAAATTACAAAAATTAGAACATTGAATAAAGGCGTTGTCAGATCAGCAGAAATAGTTTGTTACATCAAATTCTGAATTCGCTTCACAGAACACAACAAACAACATAAACTGGGACAAGATGACAGCCCAGCGTGGAGAGGTGTGCAGACCATGCTAGTGTGTTGCTCAGTAAACTGCAGTATGCCCAGTATGGAGAGTATTGCAAACTTTACTATCATATGCTAACTATACTCGCAACAGATTAGTGCCTACAATAGGAAGATTTGCTGCGTGTATGTGTTCATCAGAAACTGAGGGACAGTGCGTGTGTGTGCGCGCGATTGGCGTGGTTGAATGTGAAACTCATTGTTTGAGAAGGAACGCACATGGAAGAAATTATTTTAAATACGAACAACTGGCAGGCTTTTTGTTAATCAACAGAGAGAGAACGAGAGAGGTTTCATGGACAGATGAGATAAAGTGTTTGAGAATGTTAAAATAAAGACATTGCCAGACACAATAGCAATATACATCCGCGTGCACACGAATGACAGATGGATGGGAGTTTGGTGTGAGTTAGAATCAGACTTCCTTTGGCAGGTTTGAAGCCGGGATCGTCAGCAGCAGATTATTAACTTCATTAAGACGGTATTTCATAGCTCAAGGTTCAAACAGCAGATGGAATACACCAGTGAGATATATTCTGGGGTGGTGAGTTTTTCAAGTTAGAAATGGTCAGAGTATGGTGTCAGGAATCAGCTCATGGTCAAAGGGATCTCCCCCAGTTGTGATTTGTCTGCTTCAGCCGCAGATATTAGCCAGGGATGGGATGGAAGTGGAGTTTGTAACCAGAACAGTGGAAAGTGACCTCCATGCTGTTAATATTTAAATACCAAAGGCAATGATACAATAAATTGTCGTTCTCCGCTGAAACTGAGTAGGTCAACATAGAGACCCATGAGTGACACTGCCAGAGCAGAGAGGGAGGCAGGAATTGAACACATTCCTTGATGTAGTTAGTAGCGGTCTGTCGAGTGAATATCTGGATTGAGAGTTTCAACAGGAAAATAATAGTGACAATAAGTGTAGACTATATGAAGGAACAGTAATACAGTCATAACCGGTTTATAGAAAAACAAATCTGAAGAGTGACACTTACCAGGAACACCATAGATAGCCAGGAAAGCATAATAAAAATATTGAACAATGAGAAGAGCGTAATAGATCCGTGATGATAATGACCACCAATAAAATACAGAAAGATACCAAACATAATCGGATAAACTCCTGTCTATTTTTGGAACGTGCCAGTCTAATGTTCCTAGATTCGGATACATTTTTGGAACATTCCAATCTAAAATTCTCAGATTCTGATCTCTCCACCCCCTCTCTCTAAATCTGCTGATCCCTGTCAGTGCTGTCGGTGATGCTCCCACTCATGTTATAGGATAGCACATTGAACGACGCCCATTTATCATTAAAAGATGGAAACCCTCCCCTGGGATAATTAGAATCCATGGAGATTGGCATTAATCACAGCCACAGAACAAACACTAGGAAACTGAGCAAAGGCTACAACAATGGATGAATGGGCACCGCACAACAGTCAACAGATAGGAGTGTTCCCTTCCAGTTGAGGAATACTTCAGTAGTCCAGGACATTAAACCTCGGACCTTCTGGTGACCATCCTTCAAGGTGGACTTTGGGGCAGGCAGCAGCGAACAGTGGCCGAGAAGAGGCTGATAACTATTTTCAGTATCCATAGGGAGAGCCTCAGCTGGGACATTGGGTTCACGTCACATTACAGGTGACCACCATTGCACTGTATGCGCGCGCACACACACACACACACACACTCCTATACACACACATGCATACGGACACACATGTACACAGACACGCACACAGACACTCTCACACACCCTCACAGACACCTACACTCAGACAGATATCCGATCGGAGATTTAGACCACTATGCACTCATGCACACACATATACACTCTCTCTCTCTGATACTCAAACCACCCCCCCACCCCAGCCACGCACACACACTCCCACACTCACACATGCACCCCTCACAGACTTAAGAACCTCTACATCATTCACACACATATACACTCCCTCTCACACTCACAACCCCCAACGAAGACAAACAGACGAAGACCCACATGCACACATATATTTTGTGGGGTGAATTTGTACTTGCAGAGTTACATTGTACTTTGCTCAAAAACTGCATGAATTCATGTAAAACTCTATTATCTCACTTTTCAGATTAGAATCAATCTAAACATCATGGTATAGACAGAGAACACAGGGGGCGAACATCTTTAACATATTGTCTAACTAACACTCACTGTTACAGATAACCTGAGAATGCAACTTTAAAAGAAAAAGTTTTTGTGATTTACACATGAAAGAAGTGAAACTATCATGGTATTGGAACAGATGAAAGACTCAAAGGACAATCAAGGTATTTTTCAATGTTTAATTTCAGTTACATCAATCACCCTGTATATTTTTGCTATAAATTCTGTGCCTTAGAAGTGTGTCCTCCAGTATCACCTGATGAAGGACCGGCGCCCCGAAATCTAATGTGCTTCTAATTAAACCTATTGGACTATAACCTGGTGCTGTGTGATTTTTAACTTTGTACACCCCAGTCCAACACCGGCATCTCCAATTCATGACTAAAATAACAGGCTCAGTTAACCAGTTCCACACATCACTTTTCATATCACTATAAAAGGGAACATTTACTGGGTTTGAATGGAATGGATGAGGGTTGCTGAAGGATGGACCATAAATCTTTAAATCTTTTAAATCTTTTTTAACTTGTATATGAGAGTATTAACAAGACACTACAGGGGTCTATGTATGTTCCGCTCTGTTTATGAAAGGAGGCAATTATAAAATAACAGATCGGCTGCATAAAAAAAAACTCGGGTGAGTACGTTTCTAGATACCTCAACACAAAGTATGGTACTTATTGACCAGTGTGAGGCTACTCCTGGTTTTAAGTGCCCTGTTGTCAAATCCTTTCGTAACCTTGAGACAGAGCAATGAGACTGCTGCTCAGGAACAGGCCGAAGCAATTCTGTCCCAATGGACCGATTACAGAGGGTTAGGAGAAGGCCATTCAGCTCATAATAGCCTGTTGCTACTTGAAAAGGTGGAAATCTAGAATATTGGCACATTTTGCCAACAGAATCATTCAAAACAAAGAGCTGTCTCGCTGCAGGTGTTACTGAGAAGGCACCTGGAGTACATTGTGTTGTTTGTGTTTCTGTAACTGAGAAGGGATGGACCTCCATCAGATACAGTTTTAATGGCTGCTCATAATCCATGGGTTGCTGTGTCATTTAATATCTCGGGTCTGTTACACCGGGACATGAGGAGGCCATCAGCCTCTCGAGCCTGTTCCAGAGGGTCTGGAAGTATTTATTTAACTTTCAAGTCTGTTACGCATAAATATTAGTTTTAAATTAGCTTTGGAATAGGAAAGACCTAATGTAAATATTAAAGTTCTAACTTTGAACAAGGCCAATTTTGAAAGTGTTATGGAGACCTGTGAAAGGCTGATTTAATAACCTATTCACAGGTAAAAGGATTGTTGGAAAATGCAAGGCCATAAAACTGGGTTTCAGAGAGTCCAGAGCCAACGTGTTCCCATTAGTGAGATGGGCGCAGGGAGTGCTGGATGGCTAGATATATTGAAGCTCTGGTCAAGGTAAGGAAGGAGGCATATGTCGGGTAAACACAGCTGAGATCGAGTGAATCCCTAGAGGTGTATAAGGGCAGCAAGTGTATAGTCAATGAGGAAATTGGGCCAGAAAAATGAGGACAAGGGAAGGCTTTTGAAATAGGGTTAATGAGGCATTGAAGAAATTCTACACATCCTTTTATGGCAAAAGATTAACTCGGGAGAGAATGTGGCCCCTTAAAGATCAGTCAGGCTACCTATGTATGGAACCACATATACATAGGTTGGAGGGATACGAAACAAGTATTTCTCCTCAGTATTTAATGTGCAGGAGGTTACAAGAGCGAGAGAATGAAGAAATATATAGTGATACCTTGAAAAAGTGTCTATATTACAAGGTGGTTTTGGACATTTTAAAACATATAAAGGTGAACAAATCCCTGGAAGCTGAGCAGTTGTATCCCAGATACTTTTGGGAAGCTAGGAAAGAGATTGCTCAGCATTTTGCTGATATATTATAACATTGATTTCCACAGGTGAGGTGTCAAAAGACTGGAGGGCTGCTAACGTAGTGTCATTATTTATGAAAGTAAGGAAAAGACAGGTAACAATAGATCGATGAGCCTGACGCTAATGGTGACTAAATTGTTGGAGGAGATTTCGAGGAAAAGGATCGATGTGCATTTGGAAAGACAAGGACTGAAGAAGGCTTTGTACTTTGGAGATCATGTCTCACTGACTCGGTGGAATTTTTTTGAGGAAGTGATGAAGATGATTGATAAAGACAGGACAGTGGATATTGTCGTTATGGAATTCAGTAAGAAAACCAAAATATTCAACATGGTAGACTGGTTAGCGAGGTTAGACTGCCTGGGATCCAGGAAGAGCTCGCCATTTAGATCCAACATTTTCTTGAATATTGGAGACAGGGCGTGAATGTGGACATTTGTTCATTAAACTTGGAGGCCTTGACCAGTGGTGTGCCGCAAAGATCAATAGTGGGTCCATTGCTTTTTGTCACTAATACAAATCATTTGCATTTGAGTATATGATGTATGATCAGTAAGTTTGTAGATAATACCAAATTTGTTGGTGTAGTCGACAGTGAAGAATGATCTGTCAGATTATAATAGGACCGTGTTGAGGTGAACCGTGGAGTGGCAGATAGAGTTTATTTTAGTTAAATGTAAGGTGTTGCATTTTGGCAAGGCAAATCAGGGCAAGACATATAGGAAGGGTCCTGTCGAAATCTGCCAATCAGGGAGCACTCCATCGAAATTATCGAATCCCTCCAGTGAGGAAACAGCCTATTCAACCCATCGAGGCCACACCGAACCTCTAAACAATATCCCACTGGACAAACCCCTACCCTAAACTTCTGATCCTGCATTTCCCATGGCTAATCCACCTCGCCTAAACATTCCTGGGTACTTTAGCATGGCCAATCTACCATTATCTGTATATTTTTATACTTGCAGAGGAAAACGTAACATCCGGAGGAAACTCATGCAGACACAGTGAGAATGTGCAAAGACCACACAGGCAGGCATTCAAGGATGGAGTTAAACCCAGATCGCTGTGCTCTGAGGTAGCAATGCTAGTCACTGAGCTACTGTGTCACCTTGTGATACAGGTTCTCAGTTTCTTGAAAGTGCCGTCACAGGTAGATAATATAGTGAAGAAGGCACATCGTGACTTCCCTTTGCTGGTGCGTGCTTTGAGTCTAAGCATTTGCAAGACATGTTACATCTGTACAGGACATTGGTTTGGCCGCTTTTGTAATATTGCCTTTAATTCTGGTCTCCCTGCTGTCGGAAAGATGTTATCAAACTTGAAAGGGTGCAGAAGAGATTTAAAAGAATGTTGAGGGGTTGGAGGGTTAGAGTTACAGGGAGAGTTTGAATAGGCTGGGACTATTTTCAAGTTTTAATGCTGAGAGGGGACCTTAAAGAGGATTATAAAATCATGAGGGGCATAGATAAGGTAAACAGTCAACGTCTTTTACCCAGGATAGGCGAGTCCAAAATTAGAAAACAAAGGTTTAAGGTGAGAAGGGAAAGATTTAAAAAGGGACATGAGGGACAACATTTTCACACAGAGCCTGCTGTATGGATGGATGGATCAGCCAAAAGAGGTGGTGGAGACAGGTACAGTTACACCATTTAGAAGGCATTTGGATGTATACATGCATGGAAAGTGTTTAGAGGGAGATGGGCCATGTGCTGGCAGGGGGGACGAGATTTATTTAGGATAGTTGGTCGGTATGGACGATCAGACCGATAGGTATTTTTCCGTGCTGTACATATCTGAATCTCTATTGTCTCTTGAGTGTATAATGCAGGAACAGGAGGAGGCTATTCAGCTTCTGAATTCTGCCAGTCAGCTTGTTTGCTCAATTACTGTGAGTAAAATACAAAAATACATCATTCAGATTTTGATGGTGTTTTACAGAAACAGGAGAAAGGCTTTTAGTCAAGAGAAGCTGTAAGGAATGTGAAGAGGCCATTCAGTCCCTCAACTCCATTCCACAGGAGCAGCAGGTGAGCACAGTAAGATTGGAGCCTGTTAGTCAGTAGCAGGAGGGGGATATCTACTTTTGCAAACCTTGGACCAGAAGGCAGTCACTCAGCTGTACAAGATTGAGACACAGGGAAAGGAGGGAGTCACTCAGAGCTCGAGACTGGGACACAGGGAACTCTGGAGACTAGTGAGGCCCGAGGATCCTGTTACGCAAGAACAAGAGGAGGTGACTCAGCCCCCACCAGTATGGGACACTGGGAGAGAAGGGGAGTTTTCTTGGAACAAACAGAAATATATGAATAAATTGCATTAGTGGTCCATTCAATCCTGCCCCACCATTCACAAAGACCACGTCTGATCTGATTATGATTCCCTCATTCCATTTTACTTAGATGCCCCTCTCTGCAGCCTCTGCTCCATTTGTTGGTCATGTTGCAGACCCAGATGCTGCAACAACACTCACCATGACTCATCCAGAAGGATGGGTCTGACAGGATGAGTCAGGATTTGAACGGTCCAATCACAAGAATGAAAACACAAAATAAAGGTATTGTCAGATGTTTACTTGTCTCACATTCACAATCCAACTCACATAACCAGCCCATCCATTATATATTCAGGATGGAGCACTGTGTAGATCCGGCTAGTGTACTGCTGAATGCTACCCAGCAATATCCAGAGTGAAACTCTGAGCAGCCCACACTAATGCTTGATCCATAATCCTCGACTAAATATCCACTGTGGGGAGCTGTGCAGTCTGCATTGGTTCATTCATATATAAGCCCAGGCTATTGCATTGTCCGGTAACACTGTGTTAGATCACTGCCCAGTGTGGGGAAATTTGCAGCCAATTTTGGAACTGACAGGATTTACAGCTCCATATCTCCACTGCACCATGATAAGGGGTGCTGCGAATGTGAAAATCACTGCGAGGAAGAGATGTAAATGGAAACAATTTAAATACCAATAGTTCTGATAAAGACGCATATCACTCTAGTATTTAATGATGAAATAACTGAGATAATATCAAATGAGGTTTTGTGAACTTGGCAAAGAAGTAAGAGGGGGATGGTGATGTTATAGTGGTTGCACTATAAGTGGTTGCACATAATCAATGGGAATTAGAGGAACAAATATGCAGGGAGACTGGCAAGACTTGCAGGAGCAACAGGATTGTTATAATAGGTAATTTTAATTTTCCTAACATAGACTGGGACTTCCAGAGGGTTAAGAAACTAGATGGAACGTAATTTGTTAAGTGTGTTCAGGATAGTTTCCACAAGCAATATATAAAGGGTCCTACTGGGGAAGGGACAAACTAGACCTACTGTTGGGAAATAGGGGTAGGATAGGTGACGGAGGTAAAGTGGGGGAGAAATTTGCAAAAAGTGACTAGAGATTTATTACATTTAAAATAGTTATGGTAGGGACAATATTGCTCCACGGATTCAAGTTCTAAGTTGGGGAAAGGCGTATTTTGTTGAAATTAGACATGAGATTGCAGGGGATGATTGGAGTAGTTTGTTTCCAAGTGAAAGAATCCCGAGCAACGGGGCGGGCTTCAAAAGTGAGATAGTTCGAGTTCAAGGTCTACATGTTCCTGTGAGGGTGAAGGGAAAGTGAGGTTGGAAGAGAGAACCCTGGATGACAAGCGATGTTGAGACTCTGATCAGCAAAAAGAAAGAGACATGGCTCAGGTACAGGCAGCTGGGACCAAGGAAATCTCTGGAGGTACATAGGAGATACTGGAGTTTACTGAAGAAGGAAATCAGCAAGGTGAAAAGGGGGTATGAGATGGCCTTGGCTGAGCAGATTGGTGTGAATCCAAATTCAGTATAGTAAAGAGAAAGAACAATCAGAGAGAGAATAGGACGTCTTACTATCCAAAATAGGCATGCATGTGTAAAACCTCAAGAGATGGTTGAGTTCCTCAATTCCCCCTCTGTGTTTATCATGAAGAAAGACATGAAGACCTGTGACCTTTGGGACGTTAATTGACATATATTGGAACAGTCCATATCATTAATGGTACTAATGGACATATTAGAATGCTTAAATTCAGAGAAATCTCTTGGTCCTGACCAGACAAATTCAAGAGCTCTGCAAGAGGTTAGAGAAGACACTTCAGGGGCCAAGGACCCGGAAGGCTGGGCCGTAACAAACATGCCCTTATTCAAGAAGTGCTGCAAATAAAAGCCTGGGAAATATAGACCAGTAAGCTTCACATCTGTTTTTGGTAAACTGCTTGAGATGGTTCAGAGATATAAGATGTGTATGCATTTGGAAAGACAGAGTTTGACTTGGAGCAGTCAGCATAGCTTTGTGCATGGCAGATCATGCCTTTCACATTTTGTTAGAGTTTTTGAGGAAGTGACCAGAAAGGTTGACAAGGGCAGGGTGGTGGACATAGTCCATATGGATTTCAGTCAGACCTTTGATAAGGTTACACGTGGTAGGCCGCTCTGGAAGGTTAGATCGCATGGACTCCAATGTAAACTGGCAAATTGGCGACACAATTGGCTTGACATTATGAAGCAAATGGCTATGGTGGAGGTATGCTTGTCGGACTGGAGGCCTGTGACGAGTGGAGTGCCTCAGTGGTCGGTCATGGGCCCATTGCTGTTTGTTATCCATATCAATGATTTGGACCAGAGTGCACAGCGCAAGGTTAATAAGTTTGCAGATGAGTCTAAATTAGAAGGCATCATTTACAGTGAGGAACATTATCAGAAATTGCAGCAGTACCCTGGTCAGCTGGGGAAGTGGACTGAGAATGAGCAAATGGCGTTTAATATAGATAAATGTGACATCTTGCATTATGTAAAGTCAAATCCATGTTGGAGGTTAATGATGAATGAGAGGGTCTTAAGGAGTGTAGTGGAACAAAAGGAGTTTGGAGATCAGGTGCACGGTTGTCTGAAATTTGAGTCCCAGATACACAGGACAGTGAAGAAGGCTGTTGGGGTACTCTGGCCTTCATCAGGCCATTGAGTATATACGTTGGGATGTTATGTTCCTGTTGTTCAGGATGTTGGTAAGGCTGCAGTTGGAGTATTGTGTTCAGTTTTGTTCACCTTGCTCTAGAAAGGATATTATTGAACGAGAAAGTGTGTAGAAGAAATTTACAAAGATGTTTCCTGAGCTAAAGGCTCTAAGTTATAGGCAGAGTTTGGACACGTTAGAACTGATTTCCTTACAGCGTCGGAAACTGAGAGGGTTCTTATAGAAGTGTAACTCTTATAAAAACATGAGTGACGTACATGGGGTGAATACTTCAAATCTTTTCCCAAGGTTGGGGAATCGTGGATGAGAGGGCATCCATTAATATTTGGAAAGGAAAAAATATGTAGAAAGGAACCTGAGGGGCAACGTTTTTACACAGAGTGTGGTACGCATATGGACTGAGCTGCCAGTGGAAGTGATTAAGGTGGGTACAATAACAACATTGAAAAGGCATTTGGACAAATACACAGATAGGTAAGGATTAGATGGATACAGAGCAAGGGCAGGGAAATGGGGTGAGTGTGGATGGACACTTTGGTTGGCATGGACCAGCTGGGCTAAATGATCAGTCATACTGGCAGTCTCGTGCAGTATGACTGTAAGTGAGTGTGTTTTGGAGTGGAGGCAGAGAGGGGGAAACTGAGAAAATATGTCATGGAAGGATATGTTCACAGGTGTCAGAATGCTGAAATGAAGACATTTCGATAGTATCATGCAACACGGGTCAGTATTATGAAGAATTATGAGCGAATGGGATACTGCTGTGAGTTCAGGCGATGGAGAGTTTTGGATGAGCATTTGTTCTGCAGCTTTGTAACTGGGAGTGAGGACAGCAGGGTCTTCGCCTCACTGGGCTGAATCTAACAAAAAACTGTTCAGTGACATTTTCATTAAGTGTGACAGAGGGGTTGTTTTCACGAGGCCGAGCTAGTTTCCTAATTTGACCAAATGGCCAAATGGGCTGAGAAATGGCAGATGGAGTTTAATTAAGATAAATATGTGCTGCAGCACTTTTGGAATTTTAGCAGAACTTATACACTAAATGGTAAGGTCGCAGGGAGTGTTGCTGAACAAAGAGACATTGGAGTGCAGGTTCATAGCGCCTTGAAAGTGGAGTCGCAGGTAGATAGGATAGTGAATAAGGCGTTTGGCATGCTTTCCTTTATTCGTCAGAGTATAGAGTACAGGAGTTGGAAGATCATGTTGAGGCTGTACAGGACATTGGTTAGGCCACTGTTGGAAAATTGCGTGCAATTCCGGTCTCCTTCTTATCGGAAACTTGAAAGGGCTCAGGAAAGACTTACAAGGATGTTGCCAGTGTTGGAGGATTTGAGCTATAGGGAGAGGCTGAACAGGCTGGGGCTGTTTAACCTGGAGCGTCCCAGTCAGAGTGGTGACACTATAGAGGTGTGCAAAATTATGAGTGGCATGGATAGGATAAATAGATAAAGTCTTTTCCCTGGGGTCGGGGAGTCCAGAACTACGTTGCATAGGTTTAGAGTGAGAGGAGAAAGATATAAAAGAGACCTATGGGACAACTATTTTACACAGAGGGTGGTGAGTGTATGAAATGAGCTGCCAGGTGTAGTGGGGGAGGCTGATGCAAGTGCAACATTTAAGAGGAATTTGGATGGGTAAATGAATAGGAAGGGTTTGGAGGGATATGGGCTGGGTGCTAGCAGGTGGGACTAGATTGGTTTGGGATATGTGATCGGCATGAATGGGTTTGACCGAAGGGTCTGTTTCCATGCTTTACATCTCTATGCCTCTATGACTCTCTGACTTATAATAATCTCTGTTTATTTGGTGCGCCATTCTGGTGAGAAAGTCCAAAGCATATTCTCCATGATGAGCTTACAAAGACCCAACAGCCCCGGGGAGTTTTCAGACAATCAACACAACAGAAAGTAAGGATACATATTTTTTTTCCAATGTGCATCTGCATAAGATACTCTGGGCAGGCCCAGGAAAAGAGAAACCGGGTCCATCTCCAATTCAGTCCCCAAGCACACTCTACCACACCTAACACAGTGCTCCAATATATACGAAGCCTGCAGCAGGACCACATGCAATGAGTAAGAGTGCCTGTAGTCATTCTGTATTGAGGACATGCTGAAGATAATCCCAGTTTGGATTTTGAGAAAAAATCTGGTGTCAGATAGACCCTATGAAGAATTTTCAACTGCATGGAATGGGGCCTATTACAGATCAAAATCCTTTGAGCATTTTCACAAATATCCAATATCTCCGAAGAGATCTAAACCCCCAACTCTCTCGCACAGACGTCACGAACCTGCACAGTCTTGTCTGAGGGGACACTCTCCAACAAATGATAAAGGGTACTGACAGAGAGGGTATTCTTAACAGTAAGAATCCATTTCTCTATATCGGATCTATAAGTGTCTGTTAAAAGTATTTTTTAATCAAATCTCTAATCTGAAAAAAAAACAGAAGAAGTCTCTACTAGCAAGTCCATACTCACGAGTAATTTGATCAAATGATATCATTGTTTCTCCCTCAAGTAACACGTGGTGGCTCAATGGTTTGCACTGCTGACTCACAGCACAAGTGTTTGGTTCCAGCCTTGTGTGACTGACTGTGTGGAGTTAGTATATTGTCAACTGTGTCTGCGTAGGTTTCCTCCCACAGTCACGAACATGTGCAGGTTAGATGAATTGGTCATTGCTAGATAGCTCATAGTGTTCCAGGATCTGTAAGTTGGTGAATTAATCAGGGTAAATATAGCATGTTAGGGAAATGGGTCTTGGGGGGGTTACACTTCAGAGGTTGGAAGTGGACTTGTGGGGTCCAAGGACCTGTTTCCACACTGTAGGGATTCTACTAATTCTAAATCACCCAAGCATGGTACCCCCCTGCCTGCCCCCAGTTTAAACCTGGAATCCATTATCCCCAGTTGACAATGCGGTAAACCAATTATGGGGTAAGAAACATGGTAATGGCTGTATTGCCCTCAATTTGACGCATTGTCCTTCATTCCTTAACAGTGATCATCATTAGTTTATGACAATACTCCATAAAGGTTGTCATTTTATCTAATAACAACAGACTAATAAGGGTTCACTTTGTCTGGGAGAGCTCAATGTCTAGCCATATTGATGCCGAGACCTCAGCGGCCCAGGCACTCAAATAGGATGAGAAAAAACTTAATTGATTGCTTTTAGTCGGGGAGATCAACTCCCCACAATCTGTTAGCTCGATGAAGAATCGCTTCTAGTGCCAAATAAAAGAGCTAAACCAGTCATTCTCTTCCTAAAAAGGATGTTAGATTAATTTACTTACAGTGTGTAAACAGCCCTTTGGCTCAACAAGTCCACACCGACCCACCATACACCCAGACCCATTCCCCTACATTTGCCACTTCACCCAACACTATGGGCAATTCAGCATGGTCAATTCACCTGACCTGTACATCCTTGGAGTGTGGGAGGAAACCCACGCAGGCATGGGGAAAATGTGCAAACTCCACACAGTCAGTCGCCTGAGCCAGGAAATGAACTCGGGTCATTGGCGCTGTGAGGCAGCAGTGCTAACCACTGGGCCACCGTGCCACCCACATGCATCATCTGTTTGGGAAATATCGAAGAAAGCATTCACATGGGGTGTAGGAAATGAGGAAGGACATTCATTTTAATCTCAGCCATCCGACCTAGCCAGGATGTTGGAAATGCCTTCCACCTTTGAAGGTCTTGTTTAATTTTGTCAAACCAATGGACATAGTTCACGTTAAATAAATGATCAAAGCCAGATGTAATGAATATACTGAAATAGGGAATCCACCCCAGTGACCATTTAAAAGGAAACCAGGAGTTGCCGTCAGTATCAGGTATTTCCCTAAGACCTCCCATAGGCATGGCCTCCAACTTTGTAAAATTAATCTTATCGCCCGGAAAGGCAACAGGCAAATTAATACATTGCATCACATGAACTACCGAAAATGTGGAATTTGACAAAAAAAACTTAAGACCCTCATCTGAATACAATGTAATCTTTCGAGACTTCTATCCCACTTTTGGGTTGGATGGCCTCCGCCAGTGGCTCAATCACCAACGTAACCAACAATGGTGAAAGGTGTCAACCTTGTCGGCTGCCTGGAGAAATATTAAAATTACTGGTTGGCACACCATTAGTGTGAACCACAGCCAGAGGATCACGGTAAAGGACCCTCACCAACTTGATAAAAACTTTACATAGACCAAACCGTTCTAATGTACAGAAGAGATCCGGCCACTCAACTCAATCAAATGCTTGCTCTCATCTAAAGGGATCAATAATCCCTAGATAGATTATTGTTGACACTTTTGGATCATATTGATTAAACATGTCGGAAGATCTGCGGCCCTTTATTTAACCTGTTTGGTCCTCTTTAGCAACGGAAGGCAGCAAAGATTCCAGCCTTCATGCAAGTGTCTCAGAAAGGATTTTGATATCAACATTTAAAAGTGAGATTGGCGTGTAAGAAGCACAATCCTCCAGGGTCTTCCTTTCTTCAGCATCAGAGAGATATGAGCCTCTCTTAAGGATGGAGGGAGGGGTTCGTGACTGTATGAGTACGGAGCATGTTAAACATCAGCCTTGACAATAGGTTTATAAATTATTTATAAAATTCACTAGGAAATCTGTCAGGAACGTATGCCTTTACTTTCTGAAGCTCCTTCACACCCTCCTGCACTGACAATGGTGCATTAAGGGACAACACTTATTCAGGGGTTACTCCTGGAAGACCCAGATTCTTGAAAAATGACTCCATCTTAATCCATCTATCCTCATTATGGCAAGTCTGAAATACCTCGAACAGGAGACTTTTTTTAATTGAAGGTAATTATCGCAGTACCTTCCCTAATTGAGGTAATGTCTTGAGCGGGGCGGTCGTTTTCCTGGCTTATCACCATGTTCAAACTGCCTTTGTTTTGCAAAAGTAAGTACCTTCTTGGCTGTCTGTGTGAGCGTGGAATTCACTGTAGACCGAAGAGTTGTGACCCACTGCAGCTTAGCCACTGAGGGTCTATCACAGTATGCCCTCTCGGCTGTCCTCAGCTGTGCCTCAAACCAACGTTCCTGCTTCCCCTTTTGCTTCCCCTTCTGCTGCATCCTCAGGAATAATTATTTCCTTGGCATAAGCCTTAGCAATTTCCCACAGAATGGATGGGTTACTGCTTGAATCTGAATTAATGGTTAAGAAAGATCTGAATTCATTACAGAAATACTCAATGAACTAACTAGCCTTCAGAATAAAGGGACAAATTCGCTGGTGTCTCGAATCTGTTATATTGCCCTGAACCTTAATCAATAAGCATGGTCAGAAATGGTAGTATTCCCAATTGTGCAGTATGTCACCTAATCTAAGATTGTTGCAGGGATGGTGAAGATATAAACCCTCATGTGGCAGTTCAGCGGGTTAAAGAAGAAAATAAAAGCCCCACTTGTGAGGTAGATGTGCCTCCAGACATCCACCAGCTCTAGTTCTGCACACAAACCTGCCAATGACTAACATTATAACGAGGATATTGAGGGACATTTAGACATTCTGCCCACCGTGGAGTCCATAAGACAGTTGAAATCTCCTTCTACGATAATGTGTCATGTTGCAAGATAACTGCATTTGGAAAATGCATCTACCAGGATTTTTAGAGTGTGCACCCGGGGTGGGGGGTGGGTCGCAAATACCATTTAAAATATTGCATTATTTATCATAGTTCAAGGCGTGGGGTATTATGATCCTCCCGTGAGTGTCAAATACAATCTAGTAATTTAAATGAAAGATTCTTCTTATCCAGTATGGCTTCTCCCCTACTCCTAGTATCAAAAGACACAAAAAAAAAATTCAAACCCGCCCTGTTGTAACGTCAAATGTTCCTTGTCATCAAGCTGCATTTCCTGCAATAGAAAACATCCACCCTCTCTATTTTTAAGACTAGAAAGTAAATGTTTCCTCTTGACTGGCCAGTGGCTCCCCTTAATGTTCCAGGTACACCATTTCAGCGTATCATTATCCACAACACACTGTAGCAACATTTGAACTCGAGAGAGTAATAACTCGAATTACTGATTAATAAACAAAGTCTCATCGAGCTTAAAAACTACACAATCTAAAACTATTACAACTGACAAGCTCTCAAAACTTAACATATATAAAAAAAACAAAAAAACTGAACAAAATCGATTGGGGAATTTAAAATGTCCACAAAGTTTTCGCTTTCTCTGCATAGTCAGACGAGTTCATGGATCCATTAAATGCAATATGGAGAACCGTTGGGTACCAGAGGGAACACTGATTCCCGAGTTCCCTTACTCTTCTCTTGGTAGGTGTTAGTTTTGAGGTTGAGTTAGTTAGTTAGTTAGATAGGTGTTAGTTAGTAGGTGAGAACTTTGGTGATAGCGATCACAATTTCTGTTATGTTTTCTTTAGTGATAGCAAGGGATAGGTGTATAGCAATGGGCAAGAGTTACAGCTAGGGAAAGGCAATTACGCTGCGATTAGGCACGATTTAGGAAGCATAGGAGCGAGAAGGAAACTGAAGGGGATATGCACATTAGAAATGTGAAGCTTATTCAAAGAAAAGCTACCGTGTGTCCTGGATAAGTATGTACCTCTCAGGCAGGGAAGAAGATGTAGAGTATGGGAGCCGTGGTTTGTGAAGCAAATGGAATCTCTGGCCAAGAGGAAGAAGAAGGCTTATGTTAGGATGAGAAGTGAAGGCTCAGTTATGGCGCTTGAGGGTTACAAGGTAGCCAGGAAAGACCTAAAGGGAGAGCACAGAAGAGCCAGGAGGAGACATGAGAAGTTGTTGGCGGATAGGATCAGAGTAAACCCTAAGGCTTTTTATAGGTATTTAAGGAATAAAAGAATGACGAGAGTAAGAATAGGGCCAATCAAGGAGAGGAGTGGAAAGTGGTGTGTTGAGTCAGAGGAGATAGGGGAAGCACTAAATGAATATTTTTTCAAAACAATAATCACTCAAGAAATGACAATCTTGTCGAGGAGAATACTGAGATAAAGGCTCCTAAACAAGGTATGATTGAGGTTCAGAAGGAGGAGATATTAGAAATACTGCAGAGTGTGAAAGTGGATAAGTCCCCTGGGCCGGATTTGATTTATCCTAGGTTCCTCTGCGAAGCCAGGGAGGAGATTGCCGAGCCTTTGGCATTGATCCTTAAATTGTCATTGTCCACAGGAATATTGCCAGAAGACTGGAGAATGGGAAATGTGGTTCCCCTCATCAAGAAGGGGAGTAGAGACAATCCTCATACTTATAGACCAGTGAGCCTTACTTCAGTGGTTGGTAAAGTGTTGGGAAAGGTTGTAAGGAATATGATTTATAAAAACCTAGAAAAGAATAAATTGATTAGGGATAGTCAGCACGGTTTTGTGAAGGGGAGGTCGTGGCTCACAAACTTTATTGCGTTCTTTGAGAAGGTGACCAAACAGGTAGATTAGAGTAAACCGGATTATGTGGTGTATATGGATTTCAATGGCGTTCGATAAGGTTCCCCATAGTAGGCTATTGTACAAAATGCGGAGTAATGGGATTATGGGAGATATAGCAGTTTGGATCCGTAATTAGCTTGCTGAAAGAGGTCAGTGGGTCATGGTTGATGGGAAATGTTCATCCTGGAGTCCAGTTAGTAATGGTTTACCACAAGGCTCGGTGTTGGGTCCACTGCTGTTCGTCATTTTTATAAACGACCTGGATGAGGGCGTAGAACAGTGGGTTAGTAAATTTGCAGACAACACTAAGGTCGGAGGAGTTGTGGATAGTGAGGAAAAATGTTGGAGGTTACAGAGAGACATAGATAAGCTGCAGAGCTGGGCTGAGAGGTGGCAAATTGAGTTTAATGCGGACAAGGGTGAGGTGATTCACCTTGGTCGGAGTAACTGGAATGCAAACTACTGGGCGAATGGTAAGATTCTTGGTAGTGGAGATGAGCAGAGAGATCCAGGTGTCCAGGTACACAGATCCTTGAAAGTTGCCACCGAGGTTGACAGGGTTGTTAAGAAGGCATACAGTATTTTAGCTTTTATTAATAGAGGGATCAAGTCCCGGAACCATGAAGTTATGCTACAGCTGTACAAATCTCTAGTGCGGCCGCAGTTGGAGTATTGTGGACATTTCTTGTCACCACATTATAAGAAGGATGTGGAAGCTTTGGAAAGGGTGCAGAGGAGATTTACAAGGATATTGCCAGGTATGGAAGGAAGCTCTTACGAGAAAAGTCTGAGGGACTTTTCGTTAGAGAGCAGAAGGTTGAGAGGTGACTTAATAAAGACGTATAACATAATCAGAGGTTTAGATAGGTAAGCCTTTGTCCAAGAATGGTGACGGTGATCATGAGGGGGCATAGCTTTAAATTGAGAGGTGATAGATATAGGACAGATGTCAGAGGTAGTTTCTTTACTCAGAGAGTAGTAAGGGTATGGAATGTTTTGCCTGCAAAGATAGTAGATTCGCTATCTTTAAGTGCATTTAAATCGTCATTGGACAGGCATATGGACGTACATGGAATGGTGTAGGTTAGATGGGCTCAGATTGGTATGACAGGTCAGCGTAACATCGAGGGCTGATGGGCCTGTACTGCGCTGTAATGTTCGATGTTCTATATCATCAAACAATTTTTTTTTCAGAATCACCGCCGCTGAAAATCCCGAAAGGACATAATCCTGGAGCCCGTGAATTAAAGCCATTGAGTCTTTCCATTAGTCTTTGTTTATCCCCATACCTATGTAACCGCACGAGGACAGGGTGAGAACGCTGGTCTGAGCCTGACCTGTGCACCGTAACCCGATGAGCTATCTCAGTCTTCACCCGTCCCTCTTCAGTTTCGAAGTGAAGGAATCACTGCAGCCATTTCTCGAAAAATACTCACTGGCTAACCACCTGCTGTCTGGGCCAGCAGACCGACGATGTGAATATTCTTCATCCTGCCCCTGTTCTCAAGGTCGTCATCATGTTCAGTAAAGATATGGACCTGTTTTTCAACGATGAGGAACCTCTCTTGTGAGGAATTGATCGCAGACTCTCTCATGCAGTATGGCGCTTGACATCGTCCATTTTGTTTCCAAGGCTGTCAAGTTGCTTCTCATGTTTTTGGAGCGCGTCTGAGAGTGGTAGTATTTCTAGCCACGGCTGAAATTTTCTTTAATCATGCCTTCAATCATTTTACGTAACTTGATGACCTCAGTGACCAAGACCTGGTGAGTAACTGGGTCCAGGGAACGAGCAGAGTGGGTTGCAGATATCGCCTCAGATATGCTCGATGCTTCTGATGGGTGCACCGTGTGTTACGACTTACTCATCCTTTTCCAAATTCTGTCATTTCTACTTGATAAAACGGGATTAATAAAGATTCTATCACCCTTTTAGGGTTGAATTTTAAGTAAATTGCTGGAATAGAGTAGTTTCGGGAACCACTTTGCCCGTGCTGTGATGCAGAGCCCAACAAAGCAGACCTTCTGGATCGCTGCCATCTTGGATTTCCCCTTTAACATTTTATCGATTTTATCACTTCGGTTTGCATTATATTTCTGGATGTTCTGGAGCAGTGTGATTTTGTACCACTGTCTACATTTTCCCCTGCACTGGAAATTGCTTCCCATTCCTCGATAATCCTTGACTCTGTTGTTACTTAAGAACCTTCTGTCTGTGCCTCAAAAATATTCAGCATCTCTGCCTCCAATGCTATACGGAGAAGAGATTCCAATCACTCTCACCATAATGAAAACAAAAATCACCCTCAGCTGTGTGTGAGATTGTTTTTGTCTCCTTACCCGAGGAAGGATATAATTAATTTGGAAGCAGTTCTGAGATGCTTCACTTCATGTATTCCGGGGAAGAGGGTCTTATATTATGAAGGCTTTAACAGGTTACTCGGGGAATGAGAGGTGATGTTATTGAAGCATACAAAGCCTAGAGGAGAGTGGATCAGATAGATACCACTGGGTGTTTGTATAATCCAAACTTCTTGTCATTTTTATAGAATCTCTACAGTGTGGAAGCAGGACATTCCGTCTATCATGTCCACATTGACCCTCGGAACTGTATCCCCCCTGGACTGCCCCCCGTACTCTATCCATGTAACCCTGCATTTCCCATCACTAACCTGTCTAACGTACACATCCCTGGACACTATGGGCAATTTAGAATGGATAATCCACTCTAAGCTGCATATCTTTGGACTGTGGGAGGAAACTGGACCTCTGGGAGGAAACCCACACAGACATGGGGAGAATGTTCAAACTCCACATAGAGGGTTGTCCGCGGTTGGAATTGAACGTAGCTCCATAGTGATGGGAGGTAACAGTGCTAACCACAGATCCACCATGTGGTGCATCCGTTAGTTCTATTAGTTACGTGTGGCTGACTAAAGAAATCTTCCTGACTTGTTCCTATCACTGAACCTCACCCAGTCTGAGAACTTTATCATCAGCCAAATCAACAATCTGGTTACATTTAAAATTTGTTGTGAGCAGTGGAGGAGTGGGACGAGAAAAGGAAACAGTGACACCCTCCAACCTCATTCAGAGCATGAATTAGGAGAAATTCATAAAGTGGTATTTCATTCCAGTGGGAATTCTCTTTCTCAGAAGTTTGGGATGGCCAGATATTTATATTACACCGAGGCTGGCTTTGCCTGATTGTCTACAGACAGGTGACTCAGGGATAATGTTGCATGGAGAGCAAAGTGCAGCTGGGACCACAGTGAGATGTGCCACGACCTTACTTACTGGTTGAGTAGTGCCAAAGGGCCGAATGGCCCCTTCGTGTCCCTCAGCCCTGATGTTCCATTCAGCCCTTCGGACCTGCTCCACAGGGCAGATCGAGGCCACTCCCATGGTTAGGTACAGTTGTGGAAAAGTACTTGGAAAATGTAGGCTGGGCCAGAAAGTGCCCCCACCACCCCCCCAATCCCTGTTTTCAGGCTTCCCCTCTCTGTAACGTCTGCTCCAAATGTGGGTCATATTGCAGCCCCAGTTACGCTGGGAATACAGCCCCATCCCCCACCCAGGGTTAAAATAACAAATCCTCTGCTCTCCATGAACGCAACATTGTCCAACACGATTTCCAGGAAAATAACCCGTTACTTTCCAAAAGCACAGCATGTGAAATGAATAAATAGGAACAGGATTTGGTCAATTGGCCTCTCAAGCTAGCCTTGTAATTTAATAAAAACATGGCTGATCTAATCCAGGGCTCAGCTCCACTTTCTTACCGATGCCTTGTATCCCTCCACACCTCTCTGGGTCAGGAAATTCCAGACATTCACTACCTTCGGAGAGAAGATACCGGTTTGCATCTCAGATTGAAATCGATACTCCTGATTCGGTATCTATATCCTCGAGTTCGACAGTCTGCCCAGGAATGGAAACAACTTCTTAACACCTACCTTCTCAAGCCTCTTCTGTGTCTTGCATACTTCAGCAGTATCACTCCTCATTCATTTAAACCCCAATGGATGATCGCCTCACCATTTTAGAGATTCTGAATAACTAAACCCTTTCATCGCAGGAAGCTGCCTAATGTAACAACAGAGTTACTTGCTGTATCAACATGTTGATGTTATGTTTCATACACAGGAAGATTCCAATCCCTTCGTACTGCTCCTTTTCTGGAAGTCCTCTCCATTAAATAACAACCTTCCTTTTGATTCTCAGTGTCATCCACAAACTCGGATGTATATTGCACTCAGCTCCCTCCTTCAGGCTATCAGTATAGATTGTAAATAATTGATGCCATCGGACTGATATTTGTGGCCCTCCAGCAGATTCCCTTATCATAAAAGTCCATTAATTCTGACTCTTCGATTTCTGTGTTAACCAGTCATCATCCCATGTTAATACAGTATCTGACGTCCTAGGGCTTCTGTTTTGTGTAAGAACTTTTATTTTGTAATACCTTGTGGAAAATCTCTGGAAAGCCTCGTGTCTACCAGATCCCATTTATCAAGTCCGCTTGTTACATTTTCAGGCATCTCCAGAAACACTTTGCATGATTTTACAGGGCAAAATATAATTTCCCGTTCACAAACCCACACTGACTCTGCGTGAAGCTTTTCTAAATGTCCATGCTGGGCAAGTTTTCCAAACTATACTAGTCCCGTCTGCTTTCCTTTGGCCCATATGCCTCTCAGTTTTTCCCAGTCATATGTTTGTCCAAATGAGTTTTAAATGTTGCAGCTGTACACACATCTACCACTCTTCCTCTGGCAGCCCATTCCATACCCACACCACACTCTGTGCAGAGACGTTGTCCCTTCGTCCCTTTTAAATCTTCCCTCTTACACCTTAAACCCATTCCCTCTTTGCTTGAACTCCCCCAGCCCGTGGAAAAATCTTGGCTATTTACCCTATCCATTCCTCTCATGATTTTATAAGCTTCTACAATGTCAGCCCGCAATCCTCTACACTCTATCTGATACTAACTTCAAGAACAACCATTTAAAGATAAGCACGGCAAATTTGGAACTATCTTCAACATGAAAGGTAACCAACACTCAGCCCAAACTTCATACTGTTATTTGGTTTTCTCCATGTTACAATACTAAGTCGGCATGAAACGCTTACTAGTGCCAATAAGGAGTCAAGCATCTGAATTTCTTTGTCTGAAGGGTGTGATGATCACTATAGTGAAAATGTATCTGGCCAGATCGATATAATACCTCATAGTCAACATTCTCCCTCCTGGCCTCCCTATAACCGTGTGTGGTTGTGTCTTCTTTATCTTGCAATCAATAGAGAGAACACCTTTCCCCCATTCACAACTTAATTTAAATCCGTTTTTCAGTAGCTTCTCATTCACCACTGCTAACAGCCCGTTTATCTTTTGTTACCCTCTCTTTTCCCTGCCAGCCATCCCCCTCTTCCGGCAAGGAATTAAAAGACCATTTTGCAATTGTATTCAGTTTTGAAGAAGTGTCACACTGGACTGGAAGCGCAAACTCTGTTTCTCTGTCTCTGCAGATGCTGACAGACCTGCTGAGTTTCTCCAGAAATGAATAAGCACAGAACAAATTTTCAATTAAACAAATGACTATGGATACTGGAAGTAAGAGTATAAAAATGTTGGAGATACTGGGAGCTTTATAGAAGGTTCAGTGGACCTGAAAGTTTAACTCTGCATTCACTCCAGAAAATGCTGCAACATCTTTAGAAATTTCTTCAGCAATTTCTGTTTTTGAACAATTTCCAATGATGTATGTCAAAGATGCCCAAACACCTTGTCCACCATGGAGCGCCGTACACTGGGAACTGAATGCAAGGTGCAGAAGTTCGTTGATTCTGAAATTGCATAAGGTTGGCATCACTGACACTACAGAGCTCTGAATCATGGTCAGGGAGAAAAACAGTGGGAAACAAGTTCACTTCGAACACAGAACATGGCATTATGGAAAGGAGAAGATTCGGATGAGTGCCTTAAATGGATTGAGTTTATGCAACAAATTGGAGGCGTGGCACCAAGGAAAGACACCCATCAGAATAAGAATATGGAAATTGAAGTATTTCCACATCAGAAACCAGAGTAGGTCACTGAAAAGAGGGCTGATGGGTGAATGGGTCTCTGTGTGAAATGGGGAACAGTCAGTAGAATTGAATTGTAAATATTGAGGCTTAAACTGGGTTATCATCTGATGATGTAGATTACAGCAGCAGAAGAAGCAGAATTGTTTTCAATGACAATCTGTAAGTTTTTCCTCAGGATAATCCATCCGTCCACCATCAAGCCGATCCATGGATCAGTGATGAGTGTGGGTGAACATGCCAGGGTCGGAATCACGTGCACCTAAACCTGATGACAACCCATTAATGCGACCACACATGACTGATTACACTCCAAAGAGCAGGACTAACATCTGATGCAGAGGGAGAAATGATCCCAACACTAACAAATCAGATCTAAGCTCTGTCGGCCTGTCAAATCCATGCATAACAGTCGATGGACCATTAAATAACTTACTGGAAGAGAGGACTCCACAAATATCCGCATGCTAAATAATGCAACAGCCCTGTACGTCAGTGTAAAAGATGCAGTATCTGCACCATCCTCAGCCAGAAGCGTTGAGTCGATTATCCACCTCACCCTCGTCATGATGCCCACAGAATCACAGATGGCAGTCACCAATTCGATTCACTGCACGTGAGATGAAAAAAAACAGCTGAACACAGTAGATACGACATAGTCAATGGGCCCTGACCCTATTCCTACAATAGGACTGAAGACTTGTGCTGCACAACAAGTCCTGTCCCTGGGGAAGCTGTTTCATTCCAGCTCCAACTCTGACATCTCCCTGTCAATGTGGAAAATTCCTCAACTATGTCCAGTCCGCTAAGAGAAGGATTACTGCAATCTGACTATTTACTAGTCCTTCCGTCCCATCACGGCAGTTAAATTGATGGGAGTTCTTTTTGACAGAGCTGCCAAGCAGCACAGAAATAATCTTCTCAGTGTGGTTTCCGACAGGTGCCCATGTGGAGATGGTGCTGATGTGGAAATGTCACTGGATTACTAATTCGACCAGGCTAATGCTCTGGCAGCTGGTGGAAATTAAAAACAATTAATAAAATGTCAAGAACTAAAATCTGGTGTCAGTAATAGGGATCTTGTGTGCAATATCAATTGTAAATATCGATCTCCTTCCCCAATGTACTTTCAGGAAGTGAATCTCCCATGCTTTCCTGGTCTGGCCTAAAAGTGACTCCAGACACACAGACATGTGATAAACTCTTCAATAGTCTCTCAATCGGCCAAGCAAGACACTTAATTATATCAAACTCCTCTAAGGTCTTAAAGAATGAACCTATAACGAACACCAGGCCGCAGCCTCGTTATTAGAAAAGGGAAATAGGAAACACAATCCCGTCGACCCTGTAGAGATCTCCTTCCTAACAGCTGAGAGCTTGTGACAATATTTGCAGAGCTTTCCCACAGACTGCACAGAAACATTGTGACAGGAGTAGGTCATGCAACACATTGAGCTTTCCTGTGCTCGTTAATGGCCGAACATCTCCTCAGTGCCGTTTTCCCCATAAAATATTCATATCCCTTAATATGCTTAAACTATCTGAAATATAAAAAGAGAACTTCTGTCGTGCCTTCAGCCCATCAGCTTTGCTCCTCCATTCAATATACAGGCAGTTCTCCGATAACGCGTGTTGATTAAATTCAATTTGGCTGCAATGTGATTCGTGTATCTTTTTCTCTAAAGTGAATTCCCATTCACTGTGACGCGATTCCCTGCTGCGAAGCAGCTGAACAGCAAAACCCTGCCTCAGGATCCTCTTTCTGCAAAATGCACAAACAACGTGTTCAACTAAAACAGGAATGCAATGTGCTCACGAAGGCTTGAAACTGAGCCTGAAACTGGAAATTGTAGACTACATTTAGAAAGAACTTTATTCCAAACTGTGGACAGAATCTTGAGGAAACCTGGAATTCCCCATCAGCATTACGTGGTCAGTCAGCCCCCACGTGCTTTCTGGTGAAACGTACAGTGCTCCAGTGAGTGACTGTAGTGAGCAAGTGTTACATTTACAGCACTGTTCCATTACAGCATGTGATTTAAAGATTTATTTAGACTGTATTAGTGTGTGTGTAGGACCAAATTGAATCTTTGGTTTTACTTATATTTTTGGGGCTTCGCCCCTTACCCTCTTTTTACCATAGACCCATTTTTAATATTGCACGATTTTCGACAACACGGTGTTGCACAGAAACACAGCTACCGCGTTATTGGAGAACAACCTGGACTGATAGCTGATCTTCTATCTTCACATCGTACTCCTGTTCTGTCCCTATCCCTTTAGTTTCCAGAAATCCTGATTTATATTCAGCACCATGACTTCCACAGCCTGATCTGGGAGAGAGTACCCCTGGTTCGCCAGTCTTAGAGTGCAGACATTTATTCTCATCGCAATGCAATGCGGCCTGTCTGTACCTGATATTGTGGCCCCTTGCTTTAAACATCCGAGCCAGGGGAATAACCATCTCTGCTTCCAATCTGTCTCGCCCAGAGTGTTATATACTTCACTGAGATCTCCACTCATTTTCCTTAACCTAATGGAATACAAGTCCAGTCCCCACGAACTCAGATCCCACAACAAGTCTGTCATCCCAGAGATCAGTCTGCTCATCCTTTACTGCTCTCCCTCAATGTCAGGTTTGTCCTCTATTAGAAACAGAGACCAAAGCTGCACACAATGCTGCACAATGTTCGAGATGGTGTCTCACCAAGGCCCTGTACACCTGCAGTAAGATACTCTTACTCCTGTACTCAAATCCCACTGCAATATTGCTTTCAGTGACTGGTGTACAGGGAGATCCAGATTCCGTTCAATGTTACAGCTCCCCACTTGCAGGGTCTATACACACTGGTCAGCGTGCCAATGCCATTCCCAGTATTGACTCCTGGATTCAGAACTCACTGCCTTACATGGACTCGGAGGGCTGCACAGAAATCAAGAAAAATGCAGCTTAAGGTGCTTTATACAGCAACATTTTTCCATCACTCCCTTTACAACTGATAGGCTGCCATTCTATTGTTCCCATCAAAGGACACAACATCATATCTCTCCCATTGCTCTCCATCTGTCAGGTATTTGCCCAGTCATTTCACTTGTCGCTTGGAGCTTTTTTACATCCTTCTCACCCACTCACAAGCTGACATTGTTTCGTGCTGTCAGCAAACTTGGGAATATTGCATTTGAGACACTCAACAAAATAATGCTGTGTATTGGCAATAGCTGGGGCCCAAGCCACGATCCTTGCCATATCCTCCTGACCTACCATTTTAAAAAAAACATTGTTTTATTCCTACTCACTGTTTCCTGCCAGCTCTGCCCTTAGAAAACTACCATGTATTAGCCCCAGTCCCACAGGATTCGAATTTGAACAATAGGCTTGGGGCTTTATCAAAATTCTTTCTGAAATTCCACTCGTTCTGCACTGATAGCTTCTACAGAATTTTGCTGAAAGCCACTTTCTCAAATATGATTCTCATTTCATAAATCTCTCTTGACGTTGTCAATGCCCATTAATTTCAGTCCAATACTTTCGTTAAACTGTTTAGTGATTAGCCTTCCACAGCCAAAAAATCACAGAAGCAAAGACTCTGAACTGTCAGAAATAAAGCACGGACTCCATGAGACCCACTTTCCAACACAATAACGCCCGCCCCCTCACCCTTCCCCACCGCACCCTTTCTCACCTCCATCTCACCCTCCCCTCCTTCCTTCCCCTCTCTAGACCACCCCGCTCTCTCGCCCTCCCATTTCTCACCCTCACCCCTCTCTTACTCTCCCCTCCCTCCCTCCACTAACTCGCCCTCCCCTCCTTCCCTCCCCTCTCACGCCCTCCATTCCCTCTCTCCCCACTTTCGCCCTCCCCTCTCGACATCCCCTCCCTCCCTCCCCTTTCACACCCTCCCACATTCTTGCCCTCCCCCTCTCTCTCCCTCTTCCTCCCACTCTCCCTCACCTCCCTCACTCTCGTCTCTCGCCCTCTCAGTCCCTCACGACCCACTCCCTCCCTCCCCTCTCTCGCAGAATGTGGCCATTCAGGCCCTTCAGTCACTTACACAGGAACAGGAAGACACCATTCAGCCTCTTGAGTCACTAACACAGGAACAAGAGGCGAGCACTCAGCCCCTCGAATCACTAAGAAAGGAAGAGGTAGAGGTCACTCAGCCCCTTGAATCACTCGCACAGGAGCAGGAGGCGGCCATTCAGCCATTTGAGTCTATTACACAGGAACAGGAGGAGGCCATTCAGCCCCTTGAGTCACATACTCAGGAACAGTTGGAGACCATTCAGCCCATTGAGTCACTTACACAGGAAGAGAACGAGGCCATTCAGCCCCTTGAGTCACTTACACAGGACCAGGAGTCGGCCATTCAGCCCCTTCAGTCTCTTACACAGGAACAGGAGGAGGCCACTCAGCCCCTTGACTGACTTACAAAGGAACAGGAGGAGGCCATTCAGCCCCTTGACTGACTTACAAAGGAACAGGAGGAGTCCATTCAGCCCCTTGAGTCTCTTACACAGGAACAGGAGGAGGCCATTCAGCCCCTTGACTGACTTACAAAGGAACAGGAGGAGGCCATTCAGCCCCTTGAGTCACTTACACAGCAACAGGAGGAGGCCATTCAGCACCTTGAGTCACGAACACAGGAACTGGAGGAGGCCATTCAGCCCCTTGAGTCTCTTACTCAGGAACAGGAGTGGGCCATTCAGCCCCTTGAGTCACTTACACAGGAGCAGGAGGAGGCCATTCAGCCCCTTGAGTCACTTACACAGGAACGGGAGGAGGCCATTCAGCCCCTGTGACACTTACACAGGAACAGGAGGAGGCCATTCAGCCCCTTGAGACACTTACACAGGAACAGGAGGAGGCCATTCAGCCCCTGTGACACTTACACAGGAACAGGAGGAAGCCATTCAGCCCCTTGAGACACTTACACAGGAACAGGAGGAGGCCATTCAGCCCCTTGAGTCACGAACACAGAAACAGGAAGAGGTTATTCAGTCCTTGAGACACTTACACAGGAACAGGAGGAGGCCATTCAGCCCCTTGAGTGACGAAAACAGGAACAGAAGGAGACCATTCAGCCCCGTGAGTCATTTACACAGGAACAGGAGGAGGCCATTCAGCCCCTTGATTCATTTGCACAGGAACAGGAGGAGGCCATTCAGCCCCTGTGACACTTACACAGGAACAGGAGGAGACCATTCGCCCCTTGAGTCATATACACAGGAACAAGAGGAGGCCATTCAGCCCCTTGAGTCACTAAAACGGGAACAGAAGGAGGCCATTCAGCCCCTTGAGTCTCTTACACAGGAACAGGAGGAGGCCATTCAGCCCCTTGAGTCACTAACACGGGAACAGAAGGAGGCCATTCAGCCCCTTGAATCTCTTACACAGGAACAGGACGAGGCCATTCAGCCCCTTGAGTCACTTACACAGGAACAGGAGGAGGCCATTCAGCCCCTGTGACACTTACAGAGGAACAGGAGGAGACCATTCGCCCCTTGAGTCATATACACAGGAACAAGAGGAGGCCATTCAGCCCCTTGAGTCACTAAAACGGGAACAGAAGGAGGCCATTCAGCCCCTTGAGTCTCTTACACAGGATCAGGAGGAGGCCATTCAGCCCCTTGAGTCACTAACACGGGAACAGAAGGAGGCCATTCAGCCCCTTAAGTCACGTAGACAGGAACAGGAGGAGGCCATTCAGCCCCTTGAGTCACGTACACAGGAACAGGAGGAGGCCATTCAGCCCTTTGAGTCACTTTCTCAGGAACAGGAGGAGGCCCTTCAGCCACTTGAGTCTCTTACACAGGAACCAGAAGAGACCATTCAGCCCCTTGAGTCGCGTACACAGGAACAGTCGGAGACCATTCAGCCCTTTGAGACACTTACACAGGAACAGAAAGAGGCCATTCGGCCCCTTGAATCACTTAGACAGGAACCGCGGAGACCATTCAGCCCCTTGAGAGACTTACACAGGAACAGGAGGAGGCCATTCAGCCCCTGTGACACTTACACAGGAACAGGAGGAAGCCATTCAGCCCCTTGAGACACTTACACAGGAACAGGAGGAGGCCATTCAGCCCCTTGAGTCACGAACACAGAAACAGGAAGAGGTTATTCAGTCCTTGAGACACTTACACAGGAACAGGAGGAGGCCATTCAGCCCCTGTGACACTTACACAGGAACAGGAGGAAGCCATTCAGCCCCTTGAGACACTTACACAGGAACAGGAGGAGGCCATTCAGCCCCTTGAGTCACGAACACAGAAACAGGAAGAGGTTATTCAGTCCTTGAGACACTTACACAGGAACAGCAAGAGGCCATTCAGCCCCTTAAGTGACGAAAACAGGAACAGAAGGAGACCATTCAGCCCCGTGAGTCATTTACACAGGAACAGGAGGAGGCCATTCAGCCCCTTGATTCATTTGCACAGGAACAGGAGGAGGCCATTCAGCCCCTGTGACACTTACACAGGAACAGGAGGAGACCATTCGCCCCTTGAGTCATATACACAGGAACAAGAGGAGGCCATTCAGCCCCTTGAGTCACTAAAACGGGAACAGAAGGAGGCCATTCAGCCCCTTGAGTCTCTTACACAGGAACAGGAGGAGGCCATTCAGCCCCTTGAGTCACTAACACGGGAACAGAAGGAGGCCATTCAGCCCCTTGAGTCACGTAGATAGGAACAGGAGGAGGCCATTCAGCCCCTTGAGTCTCTTACTCAGGAACAGGAGGAGGCCATTCAGCCCCTTGAGTCACTTACACAGGAACAGGAGGAGGCCATTCAGCCCCTTGAGTCACTTACACAGGAACAGGAGGAGGCCATTCAGCCCCTGTGACACTTACACAGGAACAGGAGGAGACCATTCGCCCCTTGAGTCATATACACAGGAACAAGAGGAGGCCATTCAGCCCCTTGAGTCACTAAAACGGGAACAGAAGGAGGCCATTCAGCCCCTTGAGTCTCTTACACAGGAACAGGAGGAGGCCATTCAGCCCCTTGAGTCACTAACACGGGAACAGAAGGAGGCCATTCAGCCCCTTGACTCACGTAGACAGGAACAGGAGGAGGCCATTCAGCCCCTTGAGTCACGTACACAGGAACAGGAGGAGGCCATTCAGCCCTTTGAGTCACTTTCTCAGGAACAGGAGGAGGCCCTTCAGCCACTTGAGTCTCTTACACAGGAACCAGAAGAGACCATTCAGCCCCTTGAGTCGCGTACACAGGAACAGTCGGAGACCATTCAGCCCTTTGAGACACTTACACAGGAACAGAAAGAGGCCATTCGGCCCCTTGAATCACTTAGACAGGAACCGCGGAGACCATTCAGCCCCTTGAGAGACTTACACAGGAACAGGAGGAGGCCATTCAGCCCCTGTGACACTTACACAGGAACAGGAGGAAGCCATTCAGCCCCTTGAGACACTTACACAGGAACAGGAGGAGGCCATTCAGCCCCTTGAGTCACGAACACAGAAACAGGAAGAGGTTATTCAGTCCTTGAGACACTTACACAGGAACAGCAAGAGGCCATTCAGCCCCTTGAGACACTTACACAGGAACAGGAGGAGGCCATTCAGCCCCTGTGACACTTACACAGGAACAGGAGGAAGCCATTCAGCCCCTTGAGACACTTACACAGGAACAGGAGGAGGCCATTCAGCCCCTTGAGTCACGAACACAGAAACAGGAAGAGGTTATTCAGTCCTTGAGACACTTACACAGGAACAGCAAGAGGCCATTCAGCCCCTTAAGTGACGAAAACAGGAACAGAAGGAGACCATTCAGCCCCGTGAGTCATTTACACAGGAACAGGAGGAGGCCATTCAGCCCCTTGATTCATTTGCACAGGAACAGGAGGAGGCCATTCAGCCCCTGTGACACTTACACAGGAACAGGAGGAGACCATTCGCCCCTTGAGTCATATACACAGGAACAAGAGGAGGCCATTCAGCCCCTTGAGTCACTAAAACGGGAACAGAAGGAGGCCATTCAGCCCCTTGAGTCTCTTACACAGGAACAGGAGGAGGCCATTCAGCCCCTTGAGTCACTAACACGGGAACAGAAGGAGGCCATTCAGCCCCTTGAGTCACGTAGATAGGAACAGGAGGAGGCCATTCAGCCCCTTGAGTCTCTTACTCAGGAACAGGAGGAGGCCATTCAGCCCCTTGAGTCACTTACACAGGAACAGGAGGAGGCCATTCAGCCCCTTGAGTCACTTACACAGGAACAGGAGGAGGCCATTCAGCCCCTGTGACACTTACACAGGAACAGGAGGAGACCATTCGCCCCTTGAGTCATATACACAGGAACAAGAGGAGGCCATTCAGCCCCTTGAGTCACTAAAACGGGAACAGAAGGAGGCCATTCAGCCCCTTGAGTCTCTTACACAGGAACAGGAGGAGGCCATTCAGCCCCTTGAGTCACTAACACGGGAACAGAAGGAGGCCATTCAGCCCCTTGACTCACGTAGACAGGAACAGGAGGAGGCCATTCAGCCCCTTGAGTCACGTACACAGGAACAGGAGGAGGCCATTCAGCCCTTTGAGTCACTTTCTCAGGAACAGGAGGAGGCCCTTCAGCCACTTGAGTCTCTTACACAGGAACCAGAAGAGACCATTCAGCCCCTTGAGTCGCGTACACAGGAACAGTCGGAGACCATTCAGCCCTTTGAGACACTTACACAGGAACAGGAAGAGGCCATTCGGCCCCTTGAATCACTTAGACAGGAACCGCGGAGACCATTCAGCCCCTTGAGAGACTTACACAGAAACAGGATGAGGCCATTCAGCCCCTTGAGTCACTAACACAGGAACTGGAGGAGGCCATTCAGCCCCTTGAGTAACTTACACAGGAACAGGAGAAAGGCCTTTAGCCCCTTGTGTCTCTTTCACAGGAGCAGGAGGAGGCCGTTCAGCCCCTTGAGTCAGTTACACAGGGATATCAAGGGGAGACCATCAGTCCCTCAACGCTCTTATACAGGGACAGAATCAGGCAATCAATGCTGATTCCAGATGAAAAGCATCTGCCTGAAACATCGATTCTCCTGCCCCCGGACCCTGCCTGACCTGCTGTGCTTTTCCAGCACCACTCCTGACTCGGATTTCCAGCATCTGCAGTCCTCACTGTCTCCTGATTAATGCTCTAACATGATGAACAAATGGAGTAGAGGCTGCACAGACTGCTCCATGTTGTTCCTGTTGGCTATGTTTCTGAAGATATATATGTGGGACTTTAACGTGTTTTTTTTGGCAGTGAGGACAGAAGCGAAATGCTTTGTGTGAAGACTCAAGGAGGCACCTTCCATCTCTGACAAGACAGCCTGCTGTTCTCTATGGAAGGCAGAAGCTGGTGGTAATGACTATCTGTTTCAGAAGGAAGGTATTGTGGCTGCTATTGGGGATTGTGAACAGCGTCACACAATAACTGCTTATTAATGTGGTGGGGTATTAATTAAGACTTAGAAACAATTAGGAAAGTCATGTTGGAATGATTAATGGACTCTCTGAGTTCAAATAATGCTGATCTTGTTCATGTTGATCTTGTCTAGTGCACGTCCTGTTCTGTGTACCTTGTATGCCTTACTCTGTCCAAGTCTATTTCCACCCTATGATCTGTCTGGCCATGCTTACTATGACCTGCCTCCACTGCTCATAAATAAAGTGTTTCCCTGTACTGACGTACACGTGACAATAAATCAAACCAATCAAACATGGGTAAAGTATGGTATTTCTCAACGTATCAATATCTCTTCTGGAAAGAAGTGATCGCAACCAATTCTCAAGTTTCAGTGCAAGCATCTCTATTCTCTCATAGCTCTACAGATTAAACATTCAGTTTCTTCACTCTCATTTCATGATACAAGCATCTGTGTCTGCGGTAATGAGATTATTGCTTACAACTGAGATCAAATCTGTAAGTGTCTCAAGGGGCTGAATGGCCTCCTCCTGTTCCTGTGTAAGTGACTCAAAGGGCTGAATGGCCTCCTCCTGTTCCTGTGTAAGAGACTCAAGGGGCTGAATGGCCTCCTCCTGTTCCTGTTTAAGTGACTCAAGGGGCTGAATGGCCTCCTCCTGTTCCTGTGTAAGTGTCTCAAGGGGCTGAATGGTCTCCTCCTGTTCCTGTGTACGCGACTCAAGGGGCTGAATGGCATGGATTCATAATTGTACGAATATGGCTTTACTTAGATTCTTGAATCAGTCGACACAGAGAGCAGTAGATGTATTCGGTATAGAATTCAGTAAGGCCTTTGATTAGGTTCCACATGATAGACTGCTCTGGAAGGTTCGATCGCATAGAATGCAGGGGGAGCAGGCAAATTGGATCCACAATTGGCTTGATGTTAGGCAGGAGAGGTTAATAGTGGAAGAATGCTTGTAGGAATGGAATCTTGTAACGATTTTTTATTCATTTTTTCAGGATGAGTGCATTGCTGGATAGGCAGCATGTATTACCCATCATAATTGCCCACAGGGCAGATAAGGGTCAAGCACATTGTTGTGGGGCTGGAGTCACATGGAGGCCAGACCAGGTAAGGATGGAATTTTCCTTACCCGAAGGATATTAGTGAACCAGTGGAGAATCTCAGGGGTTAGTGCTGGGCCCATTACTGTTTGTTATCTCTTACCAATGACGGGAATGAGATTGTAACAAGCATGATGATTAAATTTTCAGATGACACTAAAATATTCAGTATTGGGGACAGTGAGGAAGGTTATCAAAAAATGCAGCAAGACCCTGAAGTGGACCGAGAAATGGCAAATGGAGTTTAACATAGATAGGTGTGAGGTCTTGCATTTTGCAAAGTCAAATCAAGGTTGGTGTTTCATGGTGAATGGGAGGGCTTAACGGGGGGTAGTGGACAGAGAGACTTTGAAGTTCAGGTTCACGGTTTTCTGAAAGTGGAGTCACAGGCCGACAGAAGGCTTTTGGCACACTGGACTTCATCAGTCAGGGCATTAATTATAGAAGTTGGGAAGTTATGTTGCAGATATACAAGACATTGGTGAGGCCACGCTTGAAGTATTGTGTTCAGTTTTTGTCACTTTGTTATAAGAAGGGTGTTATAGTGGTTCTGTTCGCCGAGCTGGAAGTTTTTGTTGCAAATGTTTCGTCCCCTGGCTAGGAGACATCATCAGTGCTGTGGAGCCTCCTGCGAAGCGCTTCTTTGATGTTTCTTCCGGCATTTACAGTGGTCTGTCTTTGCCGCTTCCGGGTGTCAGTTTCAGCTGTCCGCTGTAGTGATTGGTATGTTGGGTCCACGTCGATGTGTCTGTTGATGGAATTTGTGGATGAATGCCATGCCTCTAGGAATTCCCTGGCTGTTCTCTGTCTGGCTTGCCCTATGATAGTAGTGTTTTCCCAGTCGAATTCATGTTGCTTGTTGTTTGAGTGTGTGGCTACTAGGGAGAGCTGGTCGTGTCGTTTCATGGCTAGTTGGTGTTCATGTATGCAGTTTGTTAGCTGTCTTCCTGTTTGTCCTATATAGTGTTTTGTGCAGTCCTTACACAAACCAACAGCCACGCTCAGACAACAACTTACTAGAGCAAAGGAGCCAATACCCAACATGAGCAAAACTAATGTAGTTTATAAAATACCATGCAAGGACTGCACAAAACACTATATAGGACAAACAGGAAGACAGCTAACAAACCGCATACATGAACACCAACTAAACACGAAACGACACGACCAGCTATCCCTAGTAGCAACACACTCAGACAACAAGCAACATGAATTCGACTGGGAAAACACTACTATCATAGGGCAAGCCAGACAGAGAACAGCCAGGGAATTCCTAGAGGCATGGCATTCATCCACAAATTCCATCAACAGACACAGCGACCTGGACCCAATATACCAATCACTACAGCGGACAGCTGAAACTGACACCCGGAAGCGGCAAGGACAGACCACTATAAATGCCGGAAGAAACATCAAAGAAGGGCTTCGCAGGAGGCTCCACAGCACTGATGGTGTCTCCTAGCCAGGGGACGAAACGTTTGCAACAAAAACTTCCAGCTCGGCGAACAGAACCACTACAACAAGCACCCGAGCTACAAATCTTCGCACAAACTTTGAAGGGTGTTATTAAATTAGAAAAAAATGCACAAGAAATTTACAAAGATGTTGCACAACCCAATGGTCTGAGTTAAAGGGAGAGTTTGGATATTCTCAGACTTCTTCTTTTGAGCAGAGGAGACTGAATGGGGAACTTATGGAGGGATATAAAATCACGAGGGGCACGGATATGTTGAATGCTCTCAGTCTCTTTCCAAGTTTTGGAGAATCAAGTACGAGAGGCATCTGTTTATTGTTAGCTGGAAGGAGAAAAGGGAACCTGAGAGGCAACGTTTTTACACAGACGCTGGTACGCAGATGTAAAGAGCTGCTAGTGAGCGGATGCTTTTGAGGTGGGTACATGAACAACATTTAAAAGGCATTCGGACAAATATATGGATAGGAAAGGGCTTGAAGGATATGGACCAGGTACAAGGAAATGTGTTAGTGTGGATGGATGTTTACGATGTGGAGGTCGAACTCCTCTGTTAAGTAAAGCAAACACCCAGAAAAGCTCACTTTGCCGCGTAATTTGTTAATATATGATTGACAAAACTCTGACATGCCACTATTTAAAGAAAAATAACAATTCAATTTCTTAACTTTAATAGTCATCATTAACAACAACTATTCACAAATACAAGATCCCCTTTCCTAACTGTTGTCTATCTGACTCCACCTCGAAAAAAAACGCTGTTCCTATAACCCACGTCTGAAACATTACATTCAAATAATCTCAAGACCACACAGTCTCTGCCTCCTCCGCTGTCTTCACTCTTCCAGCTGCTGATATCCATGGGTCATCTTCCTTTGTTTTTAAGTGCAACTAGTTTTTACATGAAAGGTACCTTAGAGAATGTTTTAGGTGGCCAGTTACCTCTCCGGCTCTACAGCAGTTGCTCTGCTGTTCAATGGCAGTTACTCTGCATTTAGATTTCAAAGTGCCAAGTGCATATACTCCTCACGAGACATTAAATTCTCATAATTTGATTATTTCCACGTGTCGGAACAATGATATTCAAATACCATTGTCTTCTGGTATCCTGGGCATTATTTAAACTAATTCATATCAAAACAGCAACCAAAACTCAGGTATCCATTTACCAGACAATTGTTACATTTGGAAAATCCTGACCATTAACTGGCAGTTCTGGCTGTGCATTATATTCAGCAAAATCAGTTCAGTCTGAAAGTGCTTTCAGCTGTATAACACCTTCCCCCCCACCTTCCCCCACCCCCACCTCCGTCCTTTTCAGGAAAAAGAAATGAAAGATCAGAATGAAAAGATGGCTTCATTTCTTTTCCTGTAATTCTGAATCCCAAAACTACGAAATGCAAAAGTAATTAATCTAACATATACCTTTCATATTAATTCTGCACACATATGTAACATTACAATATTCAAATGTAATCTGCACGTTTTCCTTTAAATCTGCGATAACGCATCTGCCGTCACAATTGTACGGCCCACAACATGGATATTTTGGCAGTTAAAAGTTGATAACGTCAGACTGCAATGAAATATTCACATATTTTGGTCTTTTAGTCGTTCAAAAAATGCAAAAGATTTGTAGTTTTATGCATTCATCTCCGACAAACCGTGTGTCACATAAACAATCATGTATTGTCAGGCCAGTACCAAACTCAATAATCTTTTTTCAATAGAGGAGCATTTTCTTTCCTGTGGGTGTTCGGTTTTTTTTGACAGGAAGCTAATTGGCCATTTCATTCCATTATCATGTTCCTGCATCAATTCCTCTCCAACCCCTATATCGCGAGCAACAATTGCAACTTTGTTAGGTTTCAAAATGTTTGGTGTAGCTAAAACTGATATGGTAGTTAATGCTGCTTTTGAATTCTCAAATGCCTGCTGGAATTCCTCTATACACAAGCATTTTGCGTCCTTTCTTTTAGTAAATCCATCAGCAGTTCCACAACGCTACTAAAGTTTTGAACAAAGTTCCAATGGAATCCACTCAGTCCAACAAATCGAGGCTCCCCTTTCATCGAGGATAGTTGTGGAAATATCTCAAAGTCTTCGTCTTTATGTTCCATGAGGTCAACCTTCCATTTCCACTGTAATGTCCCAAGAACGTCACCTCTGTCTTCGCAAATTCTGTTTTCTTTTTCATTTATTATCAGTTTTCCTTCTTGTAAACGTTCAATGAACTCTGCCAACTGTAACATGTAATCTTTTCATGACTTGCTAACGATGACTGCATCTCACTGTTAAACTGCACAATTTGTTAATCTGGCTACGACTCTGTTCATGAGTCTTTGGAATGTGGCTGGCGCATTATTAATTCCAAAGAGCATCACTTTGAATTGATGTAGTCTATTAAAGGTAACAAACAGAGAAACTTCATTCACTTTCTCTAATAAAGTTGCCTGCCAATAACCATGCAGCATGTCCAACTTCTTGATGTGTGTGGCTTGTCAAACTTTAAGTATGTAGTCTTTGAATCTTGGTATTCGATAGGAGTCTGATTATGTTTCAACGTTGACCTTCTGATAGTCCACACAAAATCACGCAGCCCAATCAGGCTTTCGAACTAACAGAATCAGCGTACTTCACACGCTCTGACTCGGTTCAATGATATATTCGTTGAGCAATACGTCCACTTCCCTCTGGGCCTCGGTGGATTTGTGAGGATTAAGCCTGCAGGAGTGTTGTTTATCAGAACAGCATTCCCTACTTCCTCCCCACACACAAAAGCGTAAGTCCTCCCATCTTGGTTCTGCAATAGTCCTCATACTGCTGCAATGAACAATCAACTGGGTTCATTGTCCCTGCAACAGACACCTCACTATCCTATCCTACTCCTCAATGACTTCCTTATTATTTAAATTATTTTGTGGCACATCAAACTCCTTGAGATCTGGATTTGATTCCTCACTCTGCGGGGCAGTAACTAACACCTGTTTCCCCAGTTCCTTATCTCCATATTAGTAAGATTACAACGTATTCACATGACATACCTCTACTTCTTTTTAAAGCCAGCATTTATACCAGATAGTTTACCTAATTGTACTTTTTCTCCATTTGGAAGGGGCCAGGAAACCTGGCTTTGCAGGGATTCCCTACCACTGATAGCATCCCCATGGAAACAAAACATCAAATGTCATAGTTTTCATCTGTCACTTACTTCATTCTATGCTCTGCCTTCTTCGTGTGCTGTTTAGCCAACTCACATACTCTATTTAATCTCTCCCTGACCTCAGATACATAATCCAAGTGTGTGATCTTCGACTTCTGTCCTGTTAATTTCTCTTTAATTAAATCAAAATTACCTCTCACTTCATGTCCAAATAATAACTTAAAGGGAGTAAACTAAATACATTCGTTTGGGCATCTCTAATGGCAACCAATTTAATGGGACACCTTAATCCCAATCATTTGGCCAATCCTGACAATACGCTGTTAGCAAGGTCTTCAGTGTCTGATGCTAAGTTTCCAAGGCTCCTTGAGATTCAGGATGGGACGCACTTGATTTGAAGTGCAGTATGCCTAAGTCACCATGATTAACTTAAACAGCCGAGTGGTAAAATGACTCCCTTGGACTGACGGAATCTCCCTGGGTAGCTCGTACTGAGTAAAAAAAGCTACCAACCCATCCACCACACTTTTTGCCTTAATACTCCACAATGGAATTGCCTCTGGTTATCTGGCAGACATATCCATTATGGTCAGCAAACACTAGTTTTCACTTTTAGTTTAGAAAGACAGCCTACACAACTAATCATAACCCGCGTGGAAGTTCCTTCAATTGCAAGAATTGGCAAGAAAAGGTTCTGGTTTTAGTCTTGCCTGTGGCTTACCTACTATTCAGCATACATGATACAACTAACAATAAAAAAAACACATCATTGTGCATTTCAGGGCAGTAGAAATAATTTTGTACCTTAGCCTTAATCTTCCAGGTGACCTCCTGCAGGTATACCGAGAGGATCTCCTGCAGGTGGCTCATGTGATATCCATAACACTTCCTGTCTGCATGTTACCGCCAACACACTCTCGTTAACGTTGGCCCATTTCCCCTCTGCACTAACATGCTATGGTCTCCATTTTCATTTAGGATTCTATCTTCAAGTTGCTAGCGCTTGACAATGTATTATCATTCCTTTTCTGCATATGCATCAACTTATGTAAATTTTTGTTGTAAGGACATTAGCCTTTCAGGACTAAACACCTCTGCCTGACCCTCTGCCTGTTCAGGCTTATCCTGCACTACGACATGAAACAATGGGCCAGCAAATTAAACTTCCACTCCTTTGTCTTTCTCTTTACTTTTTGATTCTTGTAACTTATGACAGTGAGATCTTGTTATTACGCAGTCTGGAAAATTTTCTGGGTATTTGTCTTTTAACTAAGGTGAAGGTGACTAAGGAAGTGGATGAGGGTAAAGCAGTAGATGTTGTGTATATGGATTTTAGTAAGGCGTTCGATAAGGTTCCCCATGGTAGGCTAATGCTAAAACTTCGGAGGTATGGCATTGAGGATACATTAGAGGTTTGGATTAGGAATTGGCTGGCTGGAAGGAGACAGAGGGTAGTAGTTGATGGATTATGTTCATCTTGGAGCGCAGTTACTAGCGGTGTACCACAAGGATCTGTTTTGGGACCATTGCTTTTTGTTATCTTTATAAATGATCTAGGGGAAGGACTTGAAAGCTGGGTAAGCAAGTTTGCGGATGACACGAAAGTCGGTGGAGTTGTGGATAGTGAGGAAGGAAGTGGTAGGTTACAGCGGGATATAGATAAGTTGCAGAGCTGGGCGGAAATGTGGCAAATGGAATTCAATGTAGCTAAGTGCGAAGTCGTTCACTTTGGTAGGAATAACAAGATGATGGATTACTGGGCTAATGGTAGGCTACTTGGTAGTGTGGATGAGCAGAGGGATCTTGGTGTCTATGTACACAGATCTCTGAAAGTTGCCACCCAGGTAAATAGTGCTGTGAGGAAGGCATATGGTGTACTGGGCTTTATTGGCAGAGGAATTGAGTTCCGGAGTCCTGAGGTCATGTTGCAGTTGTATAAGACTCTGGTGAGGCCTCATCTGGAGTATTGTGTGCAGTTTTGGTCGCCATACTATAGGAAGGATGTGGAAGCTTTAGAACGAGTGCAGAGGAGGTTTACCAGGATGTTGCCTGGAATGGTAGGAAAATCTTATGAGGAAAGGCTGAGGCACTTGGGGCTGTTCTCATTGGAGAAGAGAAGGGTTAGGGGAGATCTGATAGAAGTGTATAAGATGATTAGGGGTTTAGATAGGGTAGATACTAAGAACCTTTTACCGCTAATGGAGTCAGGTGTTACTAGGGGACATAGCTTTAAATTAAGGGGTGGTAGGTATAGGACAGATGTTAGGGGTAGATTCTTCACACAGCGGGTTGTGAGTTCATGGAATGCCCTGCCCGTATCAGTGGTGAACTCTCCTTCTTTATGTTCATTTAAGCGGGCATTGGATAGGCATTTGGAAGTTATTGGGCTAGTATAGGTTAGGTAGGACTCGGTCGGCGCAACATCGAGGGCCGAAGGGCCTGTACTGCGCTGTATCCTTCTATGTTCTATATGTTCTAACTCCTCATTTTCCTGGTCTTCCTTTGAGTTTTCCATCACAAAAGATGTCACCCCAACTTGGAGCCTGCTAAATTGTTCTCAAGAATAAAACGGTATTTCTGAAACTGACGGTCTGTCACTCACTCCCACTGTTAGGTCCCCAATCTTGATTTGCATCTCCAACCTGATCTTACACAGGGGAGCACGAAATTTCTGTCCCCATTCCACAAATTATCAATCTCTCAGGTAAAATGTCAGAAAGAGTGCAAATGCTTTAATCACTTACTTTAAGAGGCTGAGAGAATGTGAGGATTACTCATATTGGAGATCAAAGTTGAAAGGGGTGGCGCTGGAAAAGCACAGCAGGTCAGGCAGCAACCAAGGAGCAGGAGAATACACGTTTCAGGCACAACCCCTTCATACGGAAACTTGGGGCTGGGGTAAAGCATTCTGAGAGATACATAGGTGGGTCGGAATGGAGCTGGGCGGAAGGTAGCTTGGAAGGCGATAGGTAGATGCAGGTGGGGGGGCGATGGTGAGAGGTCAGAGGGCAGGGTGAAGCAGATAGATGGTAGGACAGATGTGATACTCCAACCACAGGACATCAACATGAATTTCACAAGTTTCCAATTCTCCCCTCTCACAACCTTGTCCCAGATTCCAGCCTTCAACTCAGCATCGCCCTCTTCGACTCTCCTGACTGTTCACTTTCTTTCGCACAAGTCACTCACACCTTCATTTTCCGATCGCCTTCCCAGTGACCTTCTCTGCAGCCCCACCTCTATCCTGCTTTTATCTTATAGCCACCTTCTACCGCATCCCCGCCACTTTCCAGATGAAGTGCTTGTGCCTGATATGTCGATGTTCAGATGCTGCCTGACCTGTTGTGCTTTTCCAGCAGCACACTTTTCCAATATTAGAGACTGAGCAGGTCTCCTATCTCACAAAGTTATACCTTCTTCTCCTTCTCCCCTGTTCTTTCTGAGTAAACTTTCCCCACAGAGGTGAATTCTTTAGAGAGATCAGGTAATAACTCCATATCCAGCCCCTGCCGAAGATGTGCACTCTCCTGCAGCTCCTCAACGTTGCTTCGGGTTTCCTTTACTACTTCCATTAATGTGGTAAAAAGAGGCTAAGCCTCTTTTACCACATCTTTTCCCACAGTGAATTTCTTCAACGACCAGCATTGTGACTTTGTGTATCCCACTTATGTCAGTGAAGAGATCTTTTCTCAGTGCCATTCTTAAATCACCTGCACTGTTATTCTATATATTCCACTCCAGCATTGTGAAACCACCTGAGGCCTTTCACCTCCTTTCAACCCTCTCGGGCTTCTTTATTAACCTAAACAAACCATTCCCAATGTGCTCTCAATCTTTATTGTGTAGAGTAGGATCTCCCCTTCTCTAAATTTCTATCCCTCACAGGAGGAAAATTGCAGCTCATACATCAACGCATATTGACCTGCCATCTCTGCCACTCTTCTTACTTCCTGAACTTCCTGTTCATCCGCGTGACCTCTGATCATCTCTGGAAGTGAGCTTTTAAATTCCTCCAGCAGAATGATCTGTCTTCAGAGCCTTGTCTATTTTTAAGGCCGATGCCCATCTATCAAAATTATTATGTTTAACTCTTTCAAAATCGACATAATTCTGATATGGTTCCATCATTATATTTCTAAACCGCGCTCTGTATACATCTGGTACCAATTCATAGGCATTCAAAATTGCCTGTTTGACATCTGCATAATATTTTGACCCCTCATCTGACAACGCTGCACTAACATTACTAGCTCTGCCTACCAGAGTACTCTGAACGAGCATTACCCACATTTTTTCTGACCACTCCATCTGTCTATCCAACTTTAAAAATGAAATAATGAAGGCTGCCACATTTTTCTTATCAGAATATGGCAATATTTATATATATATATATATGTGTGTGTGTGTGTGTGTGTGTGTGTGTATATATAAAACCATACCTTCTATTTTAATCTCTGTCCTGTTAACTTGACTTTACTGACAAATGCGCACCTTCTCAGATTCAAATTCTCTCTCTTTCTTTGCTCTCTCTTTCTCTTTCACTTTCTCTTCTACCTCTCTTCCTCTTTCTTCTCTCTTTCTTTTTGTCTCACTTTTTAATCTTCTGACTTTAGTTACTGCATTTGCAGTCTATATTTTTCTAACTCTACTGTACTCACTGTCAGTTTCTTCAAGACACTAAAGTGCTTGGCCAGCTCCGTTGCAGTTTCAGCTTCGCTTTTGTCCCTGGCTAAACCCAATTCTAACATATTGCTAATTCTAAATGTACACCTTCCTCAGTCTTTCTACACTTTCTTGGCAAATTGGGAATCATGTTCAAACACCAAAACCTCTTTAGCAATGTTAAGACCAATTTCATTAACTTTTCATTTAATCATCCATAAGTAACCAAAAGAAGCAAACTTTCTTTCCTAAGTTTTATTTAAAGATCTAGGACAATACTTGCCAAGTATTGGAATCCGCTGGGACCTTTTGTACCTCTAATCTGTTCACATCTGTCCAAATCCTTAATAACAAGCCCCCAAACTGTTAGGACATCGATGTCGAACAACTATGTTCATAAAATCCAAACGCCTTAAAGCAACTCACCTCGCCTCGTAATCTGTTAAAACATGAGTGACACAGAACTCTCAAATTCCACCATTCAAAGAAAAACAACAATATATTTTATGAACCCGAATAGTAAACACTAAACAAAAACTATTCACAAGTACAAGACACCCTTTTCTCAACTGCTTACGATCTGATTACAACTCTGAAAATACGTTATCCCATTAACACACTCATTAATCTTTACATTAACTTAATCTAAACACTGCACACTCTCTGTCTTCCCCACTGTATTCAGTCTACCAGCCACTGATCTCCCTGGGTCACTTTCTTTCTTAATTTTACTGTAAGTAGGTTTTACATGATAAAAGTATATTGGATAGAACTTTTTGTCTAATTTTCCCACAAATGTTCAAAATACCAGGTTTATATAGTCCCCATGACACATTAAGTTCTCATAGATTGATTGGTTTCAAGGTGTTAAACAATAAAGTACAGCTTCCAGAGTTTTCTGGTATCCTGGGCATGATTAAAATTAATTGGGTACATTCGAAAGTAATTTTTGTTATCCCAAGTAAGAGTTCCGGCACTCTCCCTAATGGATGTGATAGATTAGAGGGTATTCTTCTTTCAGGCCAGGTATGTTAGATATCTACCCGGTTTATCAACATATTGAAATAATCTCTGTTTCGCAAAGCAGATTTCCCTCTTTGCTGTCTGGGTGAGCCCAGCATTCAAAGTAGCCCTGAGGGCTGTAATCTGCTGCAACTTGGTTACAGACGGTCTGTCAAAGTATGCTGTTTCAACTGACTTCAGGCAAGCCTCGAGCATACGCTGTTGCTCTGCCTTCTGCCACTTCTGGGTCGCACAGTAAGAAATAATCAAACTCCTCACATAGGTCTTGGCAATCTCCAAGACCGCTGATGTACTACTGGCCGTACGCAAATTAATGTGCCAAAATATTTTAATTTTCCCCAAAAATACTCAATAAACTTGCTATCCTTCAGGAAGAAAGGAGCCATGCTCCAGTGCCATGAATCTGTCCCTTCGGCACTGAACTTAACCTCCAAGTACCTGCTGCATGATCAGAAATGGCGATCTTCACAATTCTGCAGGACAGCACCAAATTTAAAAAGGTCAACAGGACAAATAAATGCCAATCCTCGCACAGCACTGACTTGGCTGAGAGACAAAGGTGACGATCCTCCCCTCAGGATGGAGACAAATACACACCCATCAAACCCAGCACACTATTCAGGCACATCAGCTGCCTGGATTGCAGGGTCATACCCGCACGTCACTAAGGCATCCTGAAAACTTCGGGGTTAATATGTCGGTTATAGTCTCCCCTATTACTGTATGACGTGTCCTAAGACATCCTGTCCACTTTGGGGTTAATAAGTCGGATACAGTCTCCCCCTATTACTGTATGAATTGCCCTAAGACATCCTGAACACTTCAGGGTTAATAGGTCGGTTACAGTCTCCCCCTTATTACTGTATGACGTGCCCTAAGGCATCCTGAGCACTTCGGGGTTAATAAGTCGGTTACAGTCTCCCCCTATTACTGTATGACGTGCCCTAAGACATCCTGTCCACTTCGGGGTTAATAAGTCGGTTACAGTCACCACCTATCACTGTATGACGTGCCCTAAGACATCCTGACCACTTCGGGGTTAATAGGTCGGTTACAGTCTCCCCTATTACTGTATGACGTGCCCTAAGGCATCCTGAACACTTCAGGGTTAATAAGTCAGTTACAGTCTCCGCCTATTACTGTATGACGTTGCCTTAGGCATCCTCAACACTACGGGGATCATAACTCGGTTACAGTCACCCCCATTACTGTATCACATGCCCTAAGGCATCCTGAACACTTCGGGGTTAATAAATCGGTTACAGTCTCCCCCTATTACTGTATGACGTGCCCTAAGACATCCTGAACTCTTCGGGGTTAATAAGTCGGTTACAGTCTCCACGTGTTACTGTATGACTTGCCCGAAGGCATCCTGAAAACTTCGGGGTTACTATGTCGGTTACAGTCTCCCCCTATTACTGTATGACATGCACTAAGGCATCCTGAACACTTTGGGGTTAATAAGTCGGTTACAGTCTCCCACTATTACTGTATGACGTGCCCTAAGGCATCATTTCCACTTCGAGGTTAATAGGCCGGTTACAGTCTCCCCCCATTACCGTATGACGTGCCCTTATGCATTCTGAACTCTTCGGGGTTCATACTTCGGTTAGAGTCTCCTCCTATTACTGTATGACGTGCCTTAAGGCATCCTGAACACTTCGGGGTTACTATGTCGGTTACAGTCTCCCCCTATTACTGTATGATGTGCCCTACGGCATCTTGAACACTTCGGGGTTAATAAGTAAGTTGCAGTCTCCCCCTATTGCTGTATGACGTGCCCTAAGGCATCCTGAACACTTCGGGGTTAATAAATCGGTAACAGTCTCCCCCTAAAATTTTATAATGTGCCCTACGGCATCCTGAGCACTTCGGGGTTAATAAGTCAGATACAGTCTCCCCCTATAACTTTATAATGTGCCCTACGGCATCCTGAACACTCCGGGGTTAATAAGTCGGTTACAGTCGCCTCCCATAACTTTATGACGTGCCCTAAGGCATCTTGAACACTTCGGTGTTAATAAGTCGGTTACAGACTCCCCCTATTACTGTATGACTTGCCCTAAGGCATCCTGAACACTTCGGGTTTAATACGTCGGTTACAGTCTCCCTCTGTTACTGTATGACGTGCCCTATGGTATCCTGTCCACTTCGGGGATAATAGGTCGGTTTCCGTCTCCCCCTGTTACTGTGTGATGTGCCCAAGGGCATCCTGAACACTTCGGGGTTAATAAGTCGGTTACAGTCTCCCTCTGTTACTCTATGACGTGCCCAAAGTCCTCCTGAACACTTCGGGGGAAAATAAGTCGGTTACAGTCTCCCCCTATTACTGTATGATGTGCCCTATGACCTCCTGAACACTTTGGGGTTAATATGTCGGTTACAGTCTCCCTCTATTACTGTACGACGTGCCCTAAGGCATCCAGAACACTTCGGGGTTAATAAGTCGGTCATAGTCTCCCCCGATTACTGTATGATGTGCCCTATGGCATCATGAACACTTCGGGGTTAATAAGTCGGATACAGTCTGCCCCTATTACTGTATGACGTGCCCTAAGACATCCTGAACACTTCGGGGTTAATAGGTCAGTTACAATGTCCCCCTATTACTGTATGATGTGCCCTAAGGCATCCTGAACACTTCGGGGTTAATAAGTCGGTTACAGTCTCCCCCTATTACTGTATGACGTGACCTTACGCATCCAGAACACTTCGGGGTTAATAAGTCGGTTACAGTCACCACCTATCACTGTATGACGTGCCCTAAGACATCCTGACCACTTCGGGGTTAATAGGTCGGTTACAGTCTCCCCTATTACTGTATGACGTGCCCTAAGGCATCCTGAACACTTCGGGGTTAATAAGTCAGTTACAGTCTCCGCCTATTACTGTATGACGTTGCCTTAGGCATCCTGAACACTTCGGGGTTAATACGTCGGTTACAGTCACCCCCTATTACTGTATGACATGCCCTAAGGCATCCTGAACACTTCGGGGTTAATAAATCGGTTACAGTCTCCCCCTATTACTGTATGACGTGCCCTAAGACATCCTGAACTCTTCGGGGTAAATACGTCGGCTACAGTATCCACGTGTCACTGTATGACTTGCCCGAAGGCATCCTGAAAACTTCGGGGTTACTATGTCGGTTACAGTCTCCCCCTATTACTGTATGACGTGCCCTAAGGCATCCTGAACACTTTGGGGTTAATAAGTCGGTTACAGTCTCCCCCTATTACTGTATGACGTGCCCTAAGGCATCATTTCCACTTCGAGGTTAATAGGCCGGTTACAGTCTCCCCCCATTACTGTATGACGTGCCCTTATGCATCCTGAACTCTTCGGGGTTCATACTTCGGTTACAGTCTCCTCCTATTACTGTACGACGTGCCTTATGGCATCCTGAACACTCCGGGGTTTATACGTCAGTTACAGTCTCCCCCTATTACTGTATGACGTGCCCTAAGACATTCTGATCACTTCGGTGTCAATAAGTCGCTTACAGTCTCCCCCTATCACTGTATGACGTGCCCTAAGGCATCCTGAACACTTCAGGGTTACTAAGTCGGTTACAGTCTCCCCCATTACTGTATGACGTGACCTAAGGCCTCCTGAACACTTCGGGGTTAATAAGTCGGTTACAGTCTCCCCCTGTTACTGTATGTTGTGCCCTACGTCATCCTGAACACTTCGGCGTTATTAAGTCAGTTACCAGAACTGTATGACGTGCTCTAAGACATCCTGAACACTTCGGGGTTAATACGTCGGTTACAGTCTCCCCCTATTACTGTATGACGTGCCCTAAGGCATCCTGTCCACTTCGGGGTTCATAAGTCGGTTACAGTCTCTCCCTATTACTGTATGAATTGCCCTAAGACATCCTGACCGCTTCGGGGTTAATAGATCGGTTACAGTCTAACCCTATTACTGTATGACGTGCCCAAAGGCACACTTCGGGATAATAAGTCAGTTACAGTTTCCTCCTATTACTGTACGAAGTGCCCTAAGGCATCCTGTCCACTTCGGATATAATAAGTCGGATACAGTCTCTCGCTATTACTGTATGAAGTGCTCTAAGGCATCCTGAACACTTCAGGGTTACTCCGTCGTTTACAGTCTCCCTCTATTACTGTATGACGTGCCCGAAGGCATCCTGAACACCTTGGGGTTAATACGTCGGTTACAGTCTCCCGCTATTACTGTATTACGTGCCCTACGGCATCCTGAACACTTCGGGGTTAATTAGTCGGTTACAGTCTCCCCCTATTACTGTATGACGTGCCCTACGGCATCCTGAACACTTCGGGGTTAATAAGTCAGATACAGTCTCCCCCTATAACTTTATAATGTGCCCTACGGCATCCTGAACACTCCGGGGTTAATAAGTCGGTTACAGACTCCCCCCATTACTTTATGACGTGCCCTAAGGCATCCTGAACACTTCGGTGTTAATAAGTCGGTTACAGACTCCCCCTATTACTGTATGACTTGTCCTAAGGCATCCTGAACACTTCGGGTTTAATACGTCGGTTTCAGTCTCCCCCTGTTACTGTATGACGTGCCCTATGGTATCCTGTCCACTTCGGGGATAATAGGCCGGTTTCCGTCTCCCCCTGTTACTGTATGTTGTGCCCAAGGGCATCCTGAACACTTCGGGGTTAGTAAGTCGGTTACAGTCTCCCTCTATTACTGTACGACGTGCCCTAAGGCATCCAGAACACTTCGGGGTTAATAAGTCGGTTATAGTCTCCCCCGATTACTGTATGATGTGCCCTACGGCATCATGAACACTTCGGGGTTAATAAGTCGGATACAGTCTCCCCCTATTACTGTATGACGTGCCCTAAGACATCCTGAACACTTCGGGGTTAATAGGTCAGTTACAATGTCCCCCTATTACTGTATGACGTGCCCTAAGACATCCTGAACTCTTCGGGGTAAATACGTCGGCTACAGTATCCACGTGTCACTGTATGACTTGCCCGAAGGCATCCTGAAAACTTCGGGGTTACTATGTCGGTTACAGTCTCCCCCTATTACTGTATGACGTGCCCTAAGGCATCCTGAACACTTTGGGGTTAATAAGTCGGTTACAGTCTCCCCCTATTACTGTATGACGTGCCCTAAGGCATCATTTCCACTTCGAGGTTAATAGGCCGGTTACAGTCTCCCCCCATTACTGTATGACGTGCCCTTATGCATCCTGAACTCTTCGGGGTTCATACTTCGGTTACAGTCTCCTCCTATTACTGTACGACGTGCCTTATGGCATCCTGAACACTCCGGGGTTTATACGTCAGTTACAGTCTCCCCCTATTACTGTATGACGTGCCCTAAGACATTCTGATCACTTCGGTGTCAATAAGTCGCTTACAGTCTCCCCCTATCACTGTATGACGTGCCCTAAGGCATCCTGAACACTTCAGGGTTACTAAGTCGGTTACAGTCTCCCCCATTACTGTATGACGTGACCTAAGGCCTCCTGAACACTTCGGGGTTAATAAGTCAGTTACCAGAACTGTATGACGTGCTCTAAGACATCCTGAACACTTCGGGGTTAATACGTCGATTACAGTCTCCCCCTATTACTGTATGACGTGCCCTAAGGCATCCTGTCCACTTCGGGGTTCATAAGTCGGTTACAGTCTCTCCCTATTACTGTATGAATTGCCCTAAGACATCCTGACCGCTTCGGGGTTAATAGATCGGTTACAGTCTAACCCTATTACTGTATGACGTGCCCAAAGGCACACTTCGGGATAATAAGTCAGTTACAGTTTCCTCCTATTACTGTACGAAGTGCCCTAAGGCATCCTGTCCACTTCGGATATAATAAGTCGGATACAGTCTCCCGCTATTACTGTATGAAGTGCTCTAAGGCATCCTGAACACTTCAGGGTTACTCCGTCGTTTACAGTCTCCCTCTATTACTGTATGACGTGCCCGAAGGCATCCTGAACACTTTGGGGTTAATAAGTCGGTTACAGTCTCCCGCTATTACTGTATTACGTGCCCTTCGGCATCCTGAACACTTCGGGGTTAATTAGTCGGTTACAGTCTCCCCCTATTACTGTATGACGTGCCCTACGGCATCCTGAACACTTCGGGGTTAATAAGTCAGATACAGTCTCCCCCTATAACTTTATAATGTGCCCTACGGCATCCTGAACACTCCGGGGTTAATAAGTCGGTTACAGACTCCCCCCATTACTTTATGACGTGCCCTAAGGCATCCTGAACACTTCGGTGTTAATAAGTCGGTTACAGACTCCCCCTATTACTGTATGACTTGTCCTAAGGCATCCTGAACACTTCGGGTTTAATACATCGGTTTCAGTCTCCCTCTGTTACTGTATGACGTGCCCTATGGTATCCTGTCCACTTCGGGGATAATAGGCCGGTTTCCGTCTCCCCCTGTTACTGTATGTTGTGCCCAAGGGCATCCTGAACACTTCGGGGTTAATACGTCGGTTATAGTCTCCCCCTATTACTGTATGACGTGTCCTAAGGCATCCTGAACACTTCGGGGTTAGTAAGTCGGTTACAGTCTCGCTTTGTTACTCTATGACGTGCCCTATGGTATCCTGTCCACTTCGGGGATAATAGGTCGGTTACAGTCTCCCCCTGTTACTGTATGATGTGCCCTACGGCATCTTGAACACTTCGGGGTTAATAAGTAAGTTGCAGTCTCCCCCTGTTGCTGTATGACGTGCCCTAAGTCATCCTGAACACTTCGGGGTTAATAGATCGGTTACAGTCTAACCCTATTACTGTATGACGTGCCCAAAGGCACACTTCGGGATAATAAGTCAGTTACAGTTTCCTCCTATTACTGTACGAAGTGCCCTAAGGCATCCTGTCCACTTCGGATATAATAAGTCGGATACAGTCTCTCGCTATTACTGTATGAAGTGCTCTAAGGCATCCTGAACACTTCAGGGTTACTCCGTCGTTTACAGTCTCCCTCTATTACTGTATGACGTGCCCGAAGGCATCCTGAACACTTTGGGGTTAATACGTCGGTTACAGTCTCCCGCTATTACTGTATTACGTGCCCTACGGCATCCTGAACACTTCGGGGTTAATTAGTCGGTTACAGTCTCCCCCTATTACTGTATGACGTGCCCTACGGCATCCTGAACACTTCGGGGTTAATAAGTCAGATACAGTCTCCCCCTATAACTTTATAATGTGCCCTACGGCATCCTGAACACTCCGGGGTTAATAAGTCGGTTACAGACTCCCCCCATTACTTTATGACGTGCCCTAAGGCATCCTGAACACTTCGGTGTTAATAAGTCGGTTACAGACTCCCCCTATTACTGTATGACTTGTCCTAAGGCATCCTGAACACTTCGGGTTTAATACGTCGGTTTCAGTCTCCCCCTGTTACTGTATGACGTGCCCTATGGTATCCTGTCCACTTCGGGGATAATAGGCCGGTTTCCGTCTCCCCCTGTTACTGTATGTTGTGCCCAAGGGCATCCTGAACACTTCGGGGTTAGTAAGTCGGTTACAGTCTCCCTCTATTACTGTACGACGTGCCCTAAGGCATCCAGAACACTTCGGGGTTAATAAGTCGGTTATAGTCTCCCCCGATTACTGTATGATGTGCCCTACGGCATCATGAACACTTCGGGGTTAATAAGTCGGATACAGTCTCCCCCTATTACTGTATGACGTGCCCTAAGACATCCTGAACACTTCGGGGTTAATAGGTCAGTTACAATGTCCCCCTATTACTGTATGACGTGCCCTAAGACATCCTGAACTCTTCGGGGTAAATACGTCGGCTACAGTATCCACGTGTCACTGTATGACTTGCCCGAAGGCATCCTGAAAACTTCGGGGTTACTATGTCGGTTACATTCTCCCCCTATTACTGTATGACGTGCCCTAAGGCATCCTGAACACTTTGAGGTTAATAAGTCGGTTACAGTCTCCCCCTATTACTGTATGACGTGCCCTAAGGCATCATTTCCACTTCGAGGTTAATAGGCCGGTTACAGTCTCCCCCCATTACTGTATGACGTGCCCTTATGCATCCTGAACTCTTCGGGGTTCATACTTCGGTTACAGTCTCCTCCTATTACTGTACGACGTGCCTTATGGCATCCTGAACACTCCGGGGTTTATACGTCAGTTACAGTCTCCCCCTATTACTGTATGACGTGCCCTAAGACATTCTGATCACTTCGGTGTCAATAAGTCGCTTACAGTCTCCCCCTATCACTGTATGACGTGCCCTAAGGCATCCTGAACACTTCAGGGTTACTAAGTCGGTTACAGTCTCCCCCATTACTGTATGAAGTGACCTAAGGCCTCCTGAACACTTCGGGGTTAATAAGTCAGTTACCAGAACTGTATGACGTGCTCTAAGACATCCTGAACACTTCGGGGTTAATACGTCGATTACAGTCTCCCCCTATTACTGTATGACGTGCCCTAAGGCATCCTGTCCACTTCGGGGTTCATAAGTCGGTTACAGTCTCTCCCTATTACTGTATGAATTGCCCTAAGACATCCTGACCGCTTCGGGGTTAATAGATCGGTTACAGTCTAACCCTATTACTGTATGACGTGCCCAAAGGCACACTTCGGGATAATAAGTCAGTTACAGTTTCCTCCTATTACTGTACGAAGTGCCCTAAGGCATCCTGTCCACTTCGGATATAATAAGTCGGATACAGTCTCCCGCTATTACTGTATGAAGTGCTCTAAGGCATCCTGAACACTTCAGGGTTACTCCGTCGTTTACAGTCTCCCTCTATTACTGTATGACGTGCCCGAAGGCATCCTGAACACTTTGGGGTTAATAAGTCGGTTACAGTCTCCCGCTATTACTGTATTACGTGCCCTTCGGCATCCTGAACACTTCGGGGTTAATTAGTCGGTTACAGTCTCCCCCTATTACTGTATGACGTGCCCTACGGCATCCTGAACACTTCGGGGTTAATAAGTCAGATACAGTCTCCCCCTATAACTTTATAATGTGCCCTACGGCATCCTGAACACTCCGGGGTTAATAAGTCGGTTACAGACTCCCCCCATTACTTTATGACGTGCCCTAAGGCATCCTGAACACTTCGGTGTTAATAAGTCGGTTACAGACTCCCCCTATTACTGTATGACTTGTCCTAAGGCATCCTGAACACTTCGGGTTTAATACATCGGTTTCAGTCTCCCTCTGTTACTGTATGACGTGCCCTATGGTATCCTGTCCACTTCGGGGATAATAGGCCGGTTTCCGTCTCCCCCTGTTACTGTATGTTGTGCCCAAGGGCATCCTGAACACTTCGGGGTTAATACGTCGGTTATAGTCTCCCCCTATTACTGTATGACGTGTCCTAAGGCATCCTGAACACTTCGGGGTTAGTAAGTCGGTTACAGTCTCGCTTTGTTACTCTATGACGTGCCCTATGGTATCCTGTCCACTTCGGGGATAATAGGTCGGTTACAGTCTCCCCCTGTTACTGTATGATGTGCCCTACGGCATCTTGAACACTTCGGGGTTAATAAGTAAGTTGCAGTCTCCCCCTGTTGCTGTATGACGTGCCCTAAGTCATCCTGAACACTTCGGGGTTAATAGATCGGTTACAGTCTAACCCTATTACTGTATGACGTGCCCAAAGGCACACTTCGGGATAATAAGTCAGTTACAGTTTCCTCCTATTACTGTACGAAGTGCCCTAAGGCATCCTGTCCACTTCGGGGATAATAAGTCGGATACAGTCTCCCGCTATTACTGTATGAAGTGCTCTAAGGCATCATGAACACGTCAGGGTTACTCCGTCGGTTACAGTCTCCCTCTATTTCTGTATGACGTGCCCGATGGCATCCTGAACACTTCGGGGTTAATTAGTCGGTAACAGTCTCCCCCTATAATTTTATAATGTGCCCTACGGCATCCTGAACACTTCGGGGTTAATAAGTTGGTTACAGTCTCCCCCTGTTACTGTATGACGTGCCCTAAGTCCTCCTGAACACTTCGGGGGAAAATAAGTCGGTTACAGTCTCCCCCTATTACTGTATGATGTGCCCTATGACATCCTGAACACTTTGGGGTTAATAAGTCGGTTACAGTCTCCCTCTATTACTGTACGACGTGCCCTAAGGCATCCAGAACACTTCAGGGTTAATAAGTCGGTTATAGTCTCCCCCGATTACTGTATGATGTGCCCTACGGCATCATGAACACTTCGGGGTTAATACGTCGGATACAGTCTCCCTCTATTACTCTATGACGTGCCCTAAGACATCCTGAACTCTTCGGGATTAATAAGCCGGTTACAGTCTCCACGTGTTACTGTATGACTTGCCCGAAGGCATCCTGAAAACCTCGGGGTTACTATGTCGGTTACAGTCTCCCCCTATTACTGTATGACGTGCCCTAAGGCATCCTGAACACTTTGGTGTTAATAAGTCGGTTACAGTCTCCCGCTATTACTGTATGACGTGCCCTAAGGCATCATTTCCACTTCGAGGTTAATAGGCCGGTTACAGTCTCCCCCCATTACTGTATGACGTGCCCTTATGCATCCTGAACTCTTCGGGGTTCATACTTCGGTTACAGTCTCCTCCTATTACTGTACGACGTGCCTTATGGCATCCTGAACACTCCGGGGTTTATACATCAGTTACAGTCTCCCCCTATTACTGTATGACGTGCCCTAAGACATTCTGATCACTTCGGTGTCAATAAGTCGCTTACAGTCTCCCCCTATCACTGTATGACGTGCCCTAAGGCATCCTGAACACTTCAGGGTTACTAAGTCGGTTACAGTCTCCCCCATTACTGTATGACGTGACCTAAGGCCTCCTGAACACTTCGGGGTTAATAAGTCGGTTACAGTCTCCCCCTGTTACTGTATGTTGTGCCCTACGTCATCCTGAACACTTCGGCGTTATTAAGTCAGTTACCAGAACTGTATGACGTGCTCTAAGACATCCTGAACACTTCGGGGTTAATACGTCGGTTACAGTCTCCCCCTATTACTGTATGACGTGCCCTAAGGCATCCTGTCCACTTCGGGGTTCATAAGTCGGTTACAGTCTCTCCCTATTACTGTATGAATTGCCCTAAGACATCCTGACCGCTTCGGGGTTAATAGATCGGTTACAGTCTAACCCTATTACTGTATGACGTGCCCAAAGGCACACTTCGGGATAATAAGTCAGTTACAGTTTCCTCCTATTACTGTACGAAGTGCCCTAAGGCATCCTGTCCACTTCGGATATAATAAGTCGGATACAGTCTCCCGCTATTACTGTATGAAGTGCTCTAAGGCATCCTGAACACTTCAGGGTTACTCCGTCGTTTACAGTCTCCCTCTATAACTGTATGACGTGCCCGAAGGCATCCTGAACACTTTGGGGTTAATAAGTCGGTTACAGTCTCCCGCTATTACTGTATTACGTGCCCTTCGGCATCCTGAACACTTCGGGGTTAATTAGTCGGTTACAGTCTCCCCCTATTACTGTATGACGTGCCCTACGGCATCCTGAACACTTCGGGGTTAATAAGTCAGATACAGTCTCCCCCTATAACTTTATAATGTGCCCTACGGCATCCTGAACACTCCGGGGTTAATAAGTCGGTTACAGACTCCCCCCATTACTTTATGACGTGCCCTAAGGCATCCTGAACACTTCGGTGTTAATAAGTCGGTTACAGACTCCCCCTATTACTGTATGACTTGTCCTAAGGCATCCTGAACACTTCGGGTTTAATACATCGGTTTCAGTCTCCCTCTGTTACTGTATGACGTGCCCTATGGTATCCTGTCCACTTCGGGGATAATAGGCCGGTTTCCGTCTCCCCCTGTTACTGTATGTTGTGCCCAAGGGCATCCTGAACACTTCGGGGTTAATACGTCGGTTATAGTCTCCCCCTATTACTGTATGACGTGTCCTAAGGCATCCTGAACACTTCGGGGTTAGTAAGTCGGTTACAGTCTCGCTTTGTTACTCTATGACGTGCCCTATGGTATCCTGTCCACTTCGGGGATAATAGGTCGGTTACAGTCTCCCCCTGTTACTGTATGATGTGCCCTACGGCATCTTGAACACTTCGGGGTTAATAAGTAAGTTGCAGTCTCCCCCTGTTGCTGTATGACGTGCCCTAAGTCATCCTGAACACTTCGGGGTTAATAGATCGGTTACAGTCTAACCCTATTACTGTATGACGTGCCCAAAGGCACACTTCGGGATAATAAGTCAGTTACAGTTTCATCCTATTACTGTACGAAGTGCCCTAAGGCATCCTGTCCACTTCGGATATAATAAGTCGGATACAGTCTCTCGCTATTACTGTATGAAGTGCTCTAAGGCATCCTGAACACTTCAGGGTTACTCCGTCGTTTACAGTCTCCCTCTATTACTGTATGACGTGCCCGAAGGCATCCTGAACACTTTGGGGTTAATACGTCGGTTACAGTCTCCCGCTATTACTGTATTACGTGCCCTACGGCATCCTGAACACTTCGGGGTTAATTAGTCGGTTACAGTCTCCCCCTATTACTGTATGACGTGCCCTACGGCATCCTGAACACTTCGGGGTTAATAAGTCAGATACAGTCTCCCCCTATAACTTTATAATGTGCCCTACGGCATCCTGAACACTCCGGGGTTAATAAGTCGGTTACAGACTCCCCCCATTACTTTATGACGTGCCCTAAGGCATCCTGAACACTTCGGTGTTAATAAGTCGGTTACAGACTCCCCCTATTACTGTATGACTTGTCCTAAGGCATCCTGAACACTTCGGGTTTAATACGTCGGTTTCAGTCTCCCCCTGTTACTGTATGACGTGCCCTATGGTATCCTGTCCACTTCGGGGATAATAGGCCGGTTTCCGTCTCCCCCTGTTACTGTATGTTGTGCCCAAGGGCATCCTGAACACTTCGGGGTTAGTAAGTCGGTTACAGTCTCCCTCTATTACTGTACGACGTGCCCTAAGGCATCCAGAACACTTCGGGGTTAATAAGTCGGTTATAGTCTCCCCCGATTACTGTATGATGTGCCCTACGGCATCATGAACACTTCGGGGTTAATAAGTCGGATACAGTCTCCCCCTATTACTGTATGACGTGCCCTAAGACATCCTGAACACTTCGGGGTTAATAGGTCAGTTACAATGTCCCCCTATTACTGTATGACGTGCCCTAAGACATCCTGAACTCTTCGGGGTAAATACGTCGGCTACAGTATCCACGTGTCACTGTATGACTTGCCCGAAGGCATCCTGAAAACTTCGGGGTTACTATGTCGGTTACAGTCTCCCCCTATTACTGTATGACGTGCCCTAAGGCATCCTGAACACTTTGAGGTTAATAAGTCGGTTACAGTCTCCCCCTATTACTGTATGACGTGCCCTAAGGCATCATTTCCACTTCGAGGTTAATAGGCCGGTTACAGTCTCCCCCCATTACTGTATGACGTGCCCTTATGCATCCTGAACTCTTCGGGGTTCATACTTCGGTTACAGTCTCCTCCTATTACTGTACGACGTGCCTTATGGCATCCTGAACACTCCGGGGTTTATACGTCAGTTACAGTCTCCCCCTATTACTGTATGACGTGCCCTAAGACATTCTGATCACTTCGGTGTCAATAAGTCGCTTACAGTCTCCCCCTATCACTGTATGACGTGCCCTAAGGCATCCTGAACACTTCAGGGTTACTAAGTCGGTTACAGTCTCCCCCATTACTGTATGACGTGACCTAAGGCCTCCTGAACACTTCGGGGTTAATAAGTCAGTTACCAGAACTGTATGACGTGCTCTAAGACATCCTGAACACTTCGGGGTTAATACGTCGATTACAGTCTCCCCCTATTACTGTATGACGTGCCCTAAGGCATCCTGTCCACTTCGGGGTTCATAAGTCGGTTACAGTCTCTCCCTATTACTGTATGAATTGCCCTAAGACATCCTGACCGCTTCGGGGTTAATAGATCGGTTACAGTCTAACCCTATTACTGTATGACGTGCCCAAAGGCACACTTCGGGATAATAAGTCAGTTACAGTTTCCTCCTATTACTGTACGAAGTGCCCTAAGGCATCCTGTCCACTTCGGATATAATAAGTCGGATACAGTCTCCCGCTATTACTGTATGAAGTGCTCTAAGGCATCCTGAACACTTCAGGGTTACTCCGTCGTTTACAGTCTCCCTCTATTACTGTATGACGTGCCCGAAGGCATCCTGAACACTTTGGGGTTAATAAGTCGGTTACAGTCTCCCGCTATTACTGTATTACGTGCCCTTCGGCATCCTGAACACTTCGGGGTTAATTAGTCGGTTACAGTCTCCCCCTATTACTGTATGACGTGCCCTACGGCATCCTGAACACTTCGGGGTTAATAAGTCAGATACAGTCTCCCCCTATAACTTTATAATGTGCCCTACGGCATCCTGAACACTCCGGGGTTAATAAGTCGGTTACAGACTCCCCCCATTACTTTATGACGTGCCCTAAGGCATCCTGAACACTTCGGTGTTAATAAGTCGGTTACAGACTCCCCCTATTACTGTATGACTTGTCCTAAGGCATCCTGAACACTTCGGGTTTAATACATCGGTTTCAGTCTCCCTCTGTTACTGTATGACGTGCCCTATGGTATCCTGTCCACTTCGGGGATAATAGGCCGGTTTCCGTCTCCCCCTGTTACTGTATGTTGTGCCCAAGGGCATCCTGAACACTTCGGGGTTAATACGTCGGTTATAGTCTCCCCCTATTACTGTATGACGTGTCCTAAGGCATCCTGAACACTTCGGGGTTAGTAAGTCGGTTACAGTCTCGCTTTGTTACTCTATGACGTGCCCTATGGTATCCTGTCCACTTCGGGGATAATAGGTCGGTTACAGTCTCCCCCTGTTACTGTATGATGTGCCCTACGGCATCTTGAACACTTCGGGGTTAATAAGTAAGTTGCAGTCTCCCCCTGTTGCTGTATGACGTGCCCTAAGTCATCCTGAACACTTCGGGGTTAATAGATCGGTTACAGTCTAACCCTATTACTGTATGACGTGCCCAAAGGCACACTTCGGGATAATAAGTCAGTTACAGTTTCCTCCTATTACTGTACGAAGTGCCCTAAGGCATCCTGTCCACTTCGGGGATAATAAGTCGGATACAGTCTCCCGCTATTACTGTATGAAGTGCTCTAAGGCATCATGAACACGTCAGGGTTACTCCGTCGGTTACAGTCTCCCTCTATTTCTGTATGACGTGCCCGATGGCATCCTGAACACTTCGGGGTTAATTAGTCGGTAACAGTCTCCCCCTATAATTTTATAATGTGCCCTACGGCATCCTGAACACTTCGGGGTTAATAAGTTGGTTACAGTCTCCCCCTGTTACTGTATGACGTGCCCTAAGTCCTCCTGAACACTTCGGGGGAAAATAAGTCGGTTACAGTCTCCCCCTATTACTGTATGATGTGCCCTATGACATCCTGAACACTTTGGGGTTAATAAGTCGGTTACAGTCTCCCTCTATTACTGTACGACGTGCCCTAAGGCATCCAGAACACTTCAGGGTTAATAAGTCGGTTATAGTCTCCCCCGATTACTGTATGATGTGCCCTACGGCATCATGAACACTTCGGGGTTAATACGTCGGATACAGTCTCCCTCTATTACTCTATGACGTGCCCTAAGACATCCTGAACTCTTCGGGATGAATAAGCCGGTTACAGTCTCCACGTGTTACTGTATGACTTGCCCGAAGGCATCCTGAAAACCTCGGGGTTACTATGTCGGTTACAGTCTCCCCCTATTACTGTATGACGTGCCCTAAGGCATCCTGAACACTTTGGTGTTAATAAGTCGGTTACAGTCTCCCGCTATTACTGTATGACGTGCCCTAAGGCATCATTTCCACTTCGAGGTTAATAGGCCGGTTACAGTCTCCCCCCATTACTGTATGACGTGCCCTTATGCATCCTGAACTCTTCGGGGTTCATACTTCGGTTACAGTCTCCTCCTATTACTGTACGACGTGCCTTATGGCATCCTGAACACTCCGGGGTTTATACATCAGTTACAGTCTCCCCCTATTACTGTATGACGTGCCCTAAGACATTCTGATCACTTCGGTGTCAATAAGTCGCTTACAGTCTCCCCCTATCACTGTATGACGTGCCCTAAGGCATCCTGAACACTTCAGGGTTACTAAGTCGGTTACAGTCTCCCCCATTACTGTATGACGTGACCTAAGGCCTCCTGAACACTTCGGGGTTAATAAGTCGGTTACAGTCTCCCCCTGTTACTGTATGTTGTGCCCTACGTCATCCTGAACACTTCGGCGTTATTAAGTCAGTTACCAGAACTGTATGACGTGCTCTAAGACATCCTGAACACTTCGGGGTTAATACGTCGGTTACAGTCTCCCCCTATTACTGTATGACGTGCCCTAAGGCATCCTGTCCACTTCGGGGTTCATAAGTCGGTTACAGTCTCTCCCTATTACTGTATGAATTGCCCTAAGACATCCTGACCGCTTCGGGGTTAATAGATCGGTTACAGTCTAACCCTATTACTGTATGACGTGCCCAAAGGCACACTTCGGGATAATAAGTCAGTTACAGTTTCCTCCTATTACTGTACGAAGTGCCCTAAGGCATCCTGTCCACTTCGGATATAATAAGTCGGATACAGTCTCCCGCTATTACTGTATGAAGTGCTCTAAGGCATCCTGAACACTTCAGGGTTACTCCGTCGTTTACAGTCTCCCTCTATAACTGTATGACGTGCCCGAAGGCATCCTGAACACTTTGGGGTTAATAAGTCGGTTACAGTCTCCCGCTATTACTGTATTACGTGCCCTTCGGCATCCTGAACACTTCGGGGTTAATTAGTCGGTTACAGTCTCCCCCTATTACTGTATGACGTGCCCTACGGCATCCTGAACACTTCGGGGTTAATAAGTCAGATACAGTCTCCCCCTATAACTTTATAATGTGCCCTACGGCATCCTGAACACTCCGGGGTTAATAAGTCGGTTACAGACTCCCCCCATTACTTTATGACGTGCCCTAAGGCATCCTGAACACTTCGGTGTTAATAAGTCGGTTACAGACTCCCCCTATTACTGTATGACTTGTCCTAAGGCATCCTGAACACTTCGGGTTTAATACATCGGTTTCAGTCTCCCCCATTACTGTATGACGTGCCCTACGGCATCCTGAACACTTCGGGGTAAATAAGTCAGATACAGTCTCCCTCTATAACTTTATAATGTGCCCTACGGCATCCTGAACACTCCGGGGTTAATAAGTCGGTAACACTCTCCCCCTATAATTTTATAATGTGCCCTTCGGCATCCTGAAAACTTCGGGGTTAATAAGTCGGTTACAGTCTCCCCCATTACTGTATGACGTGCCCTACGGCATCCTGAACACTTCGGGGTAAATAAGTCAGATACAGTCTCCCCCTATAACTTTATAATGTGCCCTACGGCATCCTGAACACTCCGGGGTTAATAAGTCGGTTACAGTCTCCCCCTATTACTGTATGACTTGCCCTAAGGCATCCTGAACACTTCGGGTTTAATACGTCGGTTACAGTCTCCCTCTGTTACTGTATGACGTGCCCTATGGTATCCTGTCCACTTCGGGGATAATAGGTCGGTTTCCGTCTCCCCCTGTTACTGTCTGATGTGCCCAAGGGCATCCTGAACACTTCGGGGTTAATACGTCGGTTACAGTCTCCCCCTATTACTGTATGACGTGCCCTAAGGCATCCTGAACACTTCGGGCTTAATAAGTCGGTTACAGTCTCCCTCTGTTACTCTATGACGTGCCCTATGGTATCCTGTCCACTTCGGGGATAATAGGTCGGTTACAGTCTCCCCCTGTTACTGTATGATGTGCCCTACGGCATCTTGAACACTTCGGGGTTAATAAGTAAGTTGCAGTCTCCCCCTATTGCTGTATGACGTGCCCTAAGTCATCCTGAACACTTCGGGGTTAATAAGTCAGTAACAGTCTCCCCCTATTACTTTCTAATGTGCCCGACGGCATCCTGAACACTTCGGGGTTAAGAAGTCGGTTACAGTCTCCACCATTACTGTATGACGTGCCCTAAGGCATCCTGAACACTTCGGTGTTAATAAGTCGGTTACAGACTCCCCCTATTACTGTATGACGTGCCCTGAGACATCCTGAACCCTTCGGTGTTAATAAGTCGGTTACAGTCTCCCCCGTTACTGTATGACGTGCCCTAAGTCCTCCTGAACACTTCGGGGGAAAATAAGTCGGTTACAGTCTCCCCCTATTACTGTATGATGTGCCCTATGACCTCCTGAACACTTTGGGGTTAATAAGTCGGTTACAGTCTCCCTCTATTACTGTACGACGTGCCCTAAGGCATCCAGAACACTTCGGGGTTAATAAGTCGGTTATAGTCTACCCCGATTACTGTATGATGTGCCCTACGGCATCATGAACACTTCGGGGTTAATAAGTCGGATACAGTCTCCCCCTATTACTGTATGACGTGCCCTAAGACATCCTGAACTCTTCGGGGTTAATAAGTCGGTTACAGTCTCCACGAGTTACTGTATGACTTGCCCGAAGGCATCCTGAAAACTTCGGGGTTCATACTTCGGTTACAGTCACCTCCTATTACTGTACGACGTGCCTTAAGGCATCCTGAACACTCCGGGGTTTATACGTCAGTTACAGTCTCCCCCTATTACTGTATGACGTGCCCTAAGACATTCTGATCACTTCGGTGTCAATAAGTCGCTTACAGTCTCCCCCATCACTGTATGACGTGCCCTAAGGCATCCTGAACACTTCAGGGTTACTAAGTCGGTTACAGTCTCCCCCATTACTGTATGACGTGACCTAAGGCCTCCTGAACACTTCGGGGTTAATAAGTCGGTTACAGTCTCCCCCTGTTACTGTATGTTGTGCCCTATGTCATCCTGAACACTTCGGCGTTAATAAGTCAGTTACCATAACCCCTATTACTGTATGACGTGCTCTAAGACATCCTGAACACTTCGGGGTTAATACGTCGGTTACAGTCTCCCCCTATTGCTGTATGACGTGCCCTAAGGCATCCTGAACACTTCGGGGTTAATAAGTCGGTAACAGTCTCCCCCTATAATTTTATAATGTGCCCTACGGCATCCTGAACACTTCGGGGTTAATAAGTCGGTTACAGTCTCCCCCATTACTGTATGACGTGCCCTAAGGCATCCTGAACACTTCGGTGTTAATAAGTCGGTTACAGACTCCCCCTATTACTGTATGACGTGCCCTAAGACATCCTGAACCCTTCAGGGTTAATAAGTCGGTTACAGTCTCCCCCTGTTACTGTATGACGTGCCCTAAGTCCTCCTGAACACTTCGGGGGAAAATAAGTCGGTTACAGTCTCCCCCTATTACTGTATGATGTGCCCTATGACCGCCTGAACACTTTGGGGTTGATAAGTCGGTTACAGTCTCCCTCTATTACTGTACGACGTGCCCTAAGGCATCCAGAACACTTCGGGGTTAATAAGTCGGTTATAGTCTCCCCCTGTTACTGTATGATGTGCCCTACGGCATCATGAACACTTCGGTGTTAATAAGTCGGTTACAGTCTCCACCCATTACTTTATGATGTGCCCTAAGGCATCATTTCCACTTCGAGGTTAATAGGCCGGTTAGAGTCTACCCCCATTATTGTATGACGTGCCCTAAGGCATCCTGAACACTTCGGGGTTAATAAGTCGGTTATAGTCTCCCCCTGTTACTGTATGATGTGCCCTACGGCATCATGAACACTTCGGTGTTAATAAGTCGGTTACAGTCTCCACCCATTACTTTATGATGTGCCCTAAGGCATCATTTCCACTTCGAGGTTAATAGGCCGGTTAGAGTCTACCCCCATTATTGTATGACGTGCCCTAAGGCATCCTGAACACTTCGGGGTTAATAAGTCCGTTACAGTCTCCCCCTGTTACTGTATGATGTGCCCTCCGGCAGACTGAACACTTCGGGGTTAATACGTCGGTTACAGTCTCCCCTATTACTGTATGACGTGCGCTAAGGCATCCTGAACACTTCGGGTTTAATAAGTCATTTAAAGTCTCCCCCTATAAGTTTATAATGAACCCTACGACATCCTGAACACTTCGGGGTTCATAAGTCGGTTACAGTCTCCCCCCATTACTTTATGACGTGCCCTAAGGCATCCTGAACACTTCGGGGTTAAGAAGTCGGTTACAGTCTCCCCCTATTAATGCATGACTTGCTTTAAGGCATTCTGTCCACTTCGGGGTTAATAAGTCGGTTACAGACTCCCCCAATTACTGTATGACGTGCCCTAAGACATCCTGAACCCTTCGGGGTTAATAAGTCGGTTACAGTCTCCCCCTGTTACTGTATGACGTGCCCTAAGTCCTCCTGAACACTTCGGGGGAAAATAAGTCGGTTACAGTCTCCCCCTATGACTGTATGATGTGCCCTATGACCTCCTGAACACTTTGGGTTTAATAAGTCGGTTACAGTCTCCCTCTATTACTGTACGACGTGCCCTAAGGCATCCAGAACACTTCGGGGTTAATAAGTCAGCTATAGTCTCCCCCGATTACTGTATGATGTGCCCTACGGCATCAAGAGCACTTCGGGGTTAATAAGTCGGATACAGTCTCCCCCTATTACTGTATGACGTGCCCTAAGACATCCTGAACACTTCGGGGTTAATAGGTCAGTTACAATGTCCCCCTATTACTGTATGATGTGCCCTAAGGCATCCTGAACACTTCGGGGTTAATAAGTCGGTTACAGTCTCCCCCGATTAATGTATGATGTGCCCTACGGCATCATGAAGACTTCAGGGTTAATAGGACGGTTACAGTCTCCTCCCATTACTGTATGACGTGCCCTAAGACATCCTGAACACTTCGGGGTTAATAAGTCGGTTACAGTCTGCTCCAGTACTGTATGACGTGCCCTAAGGCATCCTGAACATTTCAGGGTTAATAAGTCAGTTACAGTCTGCTCCTATTACTGTGTGATGTGCCCTTGGGCATCCGGAACACTTCGGGGTTAATAAGTCGGTTACAGTCCCCCCTATTACTGTATGACGTGCCCTAAGGCATCCTGAACACTTCGGGGTTAATAGGTCAGTTATAATGTCCCCCTATTACTGTATGACATGCCCTAAGGCATCCTGAACACTTCGGGGTTAATAAATCGGTTACAGTCTCCCCCTATTACTGTATGACGTGCCCTAAGGCATACTGAAAACTTCGGGGTTAATAAGTCGGTTACATTCTCCTCCTATTACTGTATGACGTGCCCTATGGTATCCTGTCCACTTCGGGGATAATAGGTCGGTTACAGTCTCCCCCTGTTACTGTATGATGTGCCCTACGGCATCCTGAACACTTCGGGGTTAATAAGTCGGTTACAGTCTGCTCCAATACCGTATGACGTGCCCTAAGTCATCCTGAACACTTCGGGGTTAATAAGTCGGTAACAGTCTCCCCCTATAACTTTATAATGTGCCCGACGGCATCCTGAACACTTCGGAGTTAATAAGTCGGTTACAGTCTCCCCCATTACTTTATGACGTGCCCTAAGGCATCCTGACCATTTCGGGGTTAATAAGTCGCTTACAGTTTCCCTCTATTACTGTTTGACGTGCCCTAAGGCATCCTGAACACTTCGGTGTTAATAAGTCGGTTACAGACTACCCCTATTACTGTATGACGTGCCCTAAGGCATCCTGAACACTTCGGGGTTAATACGTCGTTTACACTCTCCCCCTATTACTGTATGACGTCCCCTAAGGCATCCTGAACACTTCGGTGTAAATAAGTCGGTTACAGTCTCCCCATCCAACTTTATAATGTGCCCTAAGGCATCCTGAACACTTCGGGGTTAATACGTCGTTTACAGTCTCCCCCAATTACTGTATGACGTGCCCTAAGACATCCTGAACCCTTCGGGGTTAATAAGTCGGTTACAGTCTCCCCCTGTTACTGTATGACGTGCCCTAAGTCCTCCTGAACACTTCGGTGGAAAATAAGTCGGATACAGTCTCCCCCTATTACTGTATGATGTGCCCTATGACCTCCTGAACACTTTGGGGTTAATAAGTCGGTTACAGTCTCCCTCTATTACTGTACGACGTGCCCTAAGGCATCCAGAACACTTCGGGGTTAATAAGTCAGCTATAGTCTCCCCCGATTACTGTATGATGTGCCCTACGGCATCAAGAGCACTTCGGGGTTAATAAGTCGGATACAGTCTCCCCCGATTAATGTATGACGTGCCCTAAGACATCCTGAACACTTCGGTGTTGATAGGTCAGTTACAGTCTACCCCTATTACTGTATAATATGCCTACGACATCCTGAACTCTTCGGGGTTTAATAAGTCGGTTACAGTCTCCCCCCATTACTGTATGACGTGCCCAAAGGGATCCTGAACACTTCGGGGTTAATAAGTCAGTTACAATCTCCGCATATTACTGTATGACGTGCCCTAAGGCATCCTGTTCACTTCGGGGTTAATAAGTCAGTTAAAGTCTCCCCCTGTAAGTTTATAATGAGCCCTACGACATCCTGAACACTTCGGGGTTCATAAGTCGGTTACAGTCTCCCCCCATTACTTTATGACGTGCCCTAAGGCATCCTGAACACTTTGGGGTAAAGAAGTCGGTTACAGTCTCCCCCTATTAATGCATGACTTGCTTTAAGGCATTCTGTCCACTTCGGGGTTAATAAGTCGGTTACAGTCTCCCCCATTACTGTATGATGTGCCCTATGACCTCCTGAACACTTTGGGGTTAATAAGTCGGTTACGGTCTCCCTCTATTACTGTACGACGTGCCCTAAGACATCCTGAACCCTTCGGGGTTAATAAGTCGGTTACAGTCTCCCCCTGTTACTGTATGACGTGCCCGAAGGCATCCTGACCACTTCGGGGTTAATAAGTCGGTTACGGTCTCCCCCATTACTGTATGATGTGCCCTATGACCTCCTGAACACTTTGGGGTTAATAAGTCGGTTACAGTCTCCCTCTATTACTGTACGACGTGCCCTAAGGCATCCAGAACACTTCGGGGTTAATAAGTCGGTTATAGTCTCCCCCGATTACTGTATGATGTGCCCTACGGCATCATGAACATTTCGGGGTTAATAAGACGGTTACAGTCTCCTCCCATTACTGTATGATGTGCCCTAAGGCATCCTGAACACTTCGGGGTTAATAAGTCGGTTACAGTCCCCTCTATTACTGTATGACGTGCTCTAAGGCATCCTGTCGACTTCGGGGTAAATAATTCTATTACAGTCTGCTCCTATTACTGTATGACGTGCCCTAAGGCATCCTGAACACTTCGGGGTTAATAAGTCAGTTACAGTCTGCTCCTATTACTGTGTGATGTGCCCTAGGGCATCCTGAACACTTCGGGGTTAATAAGTCAGTTACAGTCTGCTCCTATTACTGTGTGATGTGCCCTAGGGCATCCTGAACACTTCGGGGTTAATATGTCGGTTACAGTCCCCCCTATTACTGTATGACGTGCCCTAAGGCATCCTGTCCACTTCGGGGTTAATAAGTCGGTTACAGTCTCCCCCTATTACTGTATGACGTGCCCGAAGGCATCCTGAACACTTCAGGGTTAATAGGTCAGTTATAATGTCCCCCTATTACTGTATGATGTGCCCTAAGGCATCCTGAACACTTTGGGTTTAATAAGTCGTTTACCCTCTCCCCCTATTACTGTATGACGTGCTCTAAGACATCCTGAACACTTCGGGCTTAATAGGTTGGTTACAGTCTCCCCCTATTACTGTATGACGTGCCCTAAGGCATCTTGATCACTTCGGGGTTAATAGGTCGGGTACAGTCTCCCCCTATCACTGTATGACGTGCCCTAAGGCATCCTGTCCACTTCGGGGTTAATAGGTCGGTTACAGTTTCCTCCTATTACTGTATGACGTGCCCTAAGGCATCCTGAACACTTCGGGGTTAATAGGTCGGTTACAGTCTCCCCCTGTTACTGTATGATGTGCCCTACGGCATCCTGAACACTTCGGGGTGAAGAGGTCTGTTACAGTCAACCCCTATTACTGTATGTAGTGCCCTAAGACATCCTGACCACTTCAGGGTTAATAGGTCGGTTACAGTCTAACCCTATTACTGTATGACGTGCCCAAAGGCACACTTCGGGGTTAATAAGTCAGTTACAATCTCCGCATATTACTGTATGACGTGCCCTAAGGCATCCTGTTCACTTCGGGGTTAATAAGTCAGTTACAGTTTCCTCATAATACTGTACGAAGTGCCCTAAGGCATCCTGTCCATTTCGGGGATAATAAGTCGGTTACAGTCTCCCGCTATTACTGAATGAAGTGTTCTAAGGCATCCTGAACACTTCAGGGTTACTCCGTCGGTTACAGTCTCCCTCTATTACTGTATGACGTGCCCTAAGGCATCCTGAACACTTTGGGGTTAATAAGTCGGTTACAGTCTCCCTCTATTACTGTATGACGTGCCCTAAGGCATCCTGAACACTTCGGGGTTCATAAGTCGGTTACAGTCTCCCCCCATTACTTTATGACGTGCCCTAAGGCATCCTGAACACTTTGGGGTAAAGAAGTCGGTTACAGTCTCCCCCTATTAATGCATGACTTGCTTTAAGGCATTCTGTCCACTTCGGGGTTAATAAGTCGGTTACAGTCTCCCCCATTACTGTATGATGTGCCCTATGACCTCCTGAACACTTTGGGGTTAATAAGTCGGTTACGGTCTCCCTCTATTACTGTACGACGTGCCCTAAGACATCCTGAACCCTTCGGGGTTAATAAGTCGGTTACAGTCTCCCCCTGTTACTGTATGACGTGCCCGAAGGCATCCTGACCACTTCGGGGTTAATAAGTCGGTTACGGTCTCCCCCATTACTGTATGATGTGCCCTATGACCTCCTGAACACTTTGGGGTTAATAAGTCGGTTACAGTCTCCCTCTATTACTGTACGACGTGCCCTAAGGCATCCAGAACACTTCGGGGTTAATAAGTCGGTTATAGTCTCCCCCGATTACTGTATGATGTGCCCTACGGCATCATGAACATTTCGGGGTTAATAAGACGGTTACAGTCTCCTCCCATTACTGTATGATGTGCCCTAAGGCATCCTGAACACTTCGGGGTTAATAAGTCGGTTACAGTCCCCTCTATTACTGTATGACGTGCTCTAAGGCATCCTGTCGACTTCGGGGTAAATAATTCTATTACAGTCTGCTCCTATTACTGTATGACGTGCCCTAAGGCATCCTGAACACTTCGGGGTTAATAAGTCAGTTACAGTCTGCTCCTATTACTGTGTGATGTGCCCTAGGGCATCCTGAACACTTCGGGGTTAATAAGTCAGTTACAGTCTGCTCCTATTACTGTGTGATGTGCCCTAGGGCATCCTGAACACTTCGGGGTTAATATGTCGGTTACAGTCCCCCCTATTACTGTATGACGTGCCCTAAGGCATCCTGTCCACTTCGGGGTTAATAAGTCGGTTACAGTCTCCCCCTATTACTGTATGACGTGCCCGAAGGCATCCTGAACACTTCAGGGTTAATAGGTCAGTTATAATGTCCCCCTATTACTGTATGATGTGCCCTAAGGCATCCTGAACACTTTGGGTTTAATAAGTCGTTTACCCTCTCCCCCTATTACTGTATGACGTGCTCTAAGACATCCTGAACACTTCGGGCTTAATAGGTTGGTTACAGTCTCCCCCTATTACTGTATGACGTGCCCTAAGGCATCTTGATCACTTCGGGGTTAATAGGTCGGGTACAGTCTCCCCCTATCACTGTATGACGTGCCCTAAGGCATCCTGTCCACTTCGGGGTTAATAGGTCGGTTACAGTTTCCTCCTATTACTGTATGACGTGCCCTAAGGCATCCTGAACACTTCGGGGTTAATAGGTCGGTTACAGTCTCCCCCTGTTACTGTATGATGTGCCCTACGGCATCCTGAACACTTCGGGGTGAAGAGGTCTGTTACAGTCAACCCCTATTACTGTATGTAGTGCCCTAAGACATCCTGACCACTTCAGGGTTAATAGGTCGGTTACAGTCTAACCCTATTACTGTATGACGTGCCCAAAGGCACACTTCGGGGTTAATAAGTCAGTTACAATCTCCGCATATTACTGTATGACGTGCCCTAAGGCATCCTGTTCACTTCGGGGTTAATAAGTCAGTTACAGTTTCCTCATAATACTGTACGAAGTGCCCTAAGGCATCCTGTCCATTTCGGGGATAATAAGTCGGTTACAGTCTCCCGCTATTACTGAATGAAGTGTTCTAAGGCATCCTGAACACTTCAGGGTTACTCCGTCGGTTACAGTCTCCCTCTATTACTGTATGACGTGCCCTAAGGCATCCTGAACACTTTGGGGTTAATAAGTCGGTTACAGTCTCCCTCTATTACTGTATGACGTGCCCTAAGGCATCCTGAACACTTTGGGGTTAATAAGTCGGTTACAGTCTCCCGCTATTACTGTATGACGTGCCCTAAGGCATCCTGAACACTTTGGGGTTAATAGGTCAGTTACAATGTCCCCCTATTACTGTATGATGGGCGGCACGGTGGCACAGTGGTTATCACTGCTGCCTCACAGCGCCTGAGACCCGGGTTCAATTCCCGACTCAGGTGACTGACTGTGTGGAGTTTGCACGTTGTCCCCGTGTCTGCGTGTGTTTCCACCGGGTGCTCCGGTTTCCTCCCACAGTCCAAAGATGTGTGGGACAGGTGAATTGGCCATGCTAAATTGCCCGTAGTGTTAGGTAAGGGGTAAATGTAGGGGTATGGGTGGGTTGCGCTTCGGCGGGTCGTTGTGGACTTGTTGGGCCGAAGATCCTGTTTCCACACTGTAAGTAATCTAATCTAAAAAAAGAAAAATTCTCCCCCTATTGCTGTACGGAGTGCCCTAAGACATCCTGACCACGTCAGTGTTAATAGGTCGGTTACAGACTCCACCCATTACTATATGACGTGCACTAACGCAACTTGACACCTTTGGGGTGAATAGGTCGGTTACAGTCTACCCCATTACTGTATGACGTGCGCTAAGGCATCCTGAACACTTCGGTGTTAATAAGTCGGTTACAGTCTCCCCGTATTACTGTATGACGTGCCCTAAGGCATCCTGAACACTTCGGTGTTAATAAGTCGGTTACAGTCTCCCCCTATTACTGTATGACTTGCCCTAATGCATCCTGAACACTTCGGGGTTAATACGTCGGTTACAGTCTCCCTCTGTTACTGTATGACGTGCCCTATGGTATCCTATCCACTTCGGGGATAATAGGTCGTATACAGTCTCCCCCTGTTACTGTATGATGTGCCCTACGGCATCCTGAACACTTCGGAGTTAATAAGTCGGTTACAGTCTCCCCGTATTACTGTATGACGTGCCCTAAGGCGTCCTGAACACTTCGGGGTTAATAAGCCGGTTACAGTCTCCTCCCCTTACTTTATGACGTGCCCTAAGGCATCCTGAACACTTCGGGGTTAATAGGTCGGTTACAGTCTTCCCCTATTACTGCATGACGTGCCCTAAGATATCCTGTCCACTTCGGGGTTAATAAGTCAGTTACAGTCTTCCCCTCTGACTGTATGACGTGCCCTAAGGCCTCCTGACGACCCCGGGGTTAATAGGTCGGTTGCTGTCTCCCCCTATTACTGTACGAAGTGCCCTAAGGCATCCTGAACAGTTCAGGGTTAATAAGTCGATTACAGTCTCCCCCGATTACTGTATGACGTGCCCTAAGACATCCTGAACTCTTCGTGGTTAATAAGTCGGTTACAGTCTCCCCCTATAACTTTATAATGTGTCTTACGGCATCCTGAACACTTCGGGGTTAATAAGTCAGTTACAGTCTCCCCCTATTACTGTATGACGTGCCCTAAGGCATCCTGTCCACTTCGGGGCTCATAAGTCGGTTACAGTCGCCCCCTATTACTGTATGAAGTGCCCTAAGGCATCCTGAACAGTTTAGGGTTAATAAGTCGGTTACAGTCTCCCCCGATTACTGTATGACGTGCCCTAAGACATCCTGAACTCTTCGTGGTGAATAAGTCGGTTACAGTCTCCCCCTGTTTCTGTATGACGTGCCCGAAATCCTCCTGAACACTTTGGGGTTAATAAGTCGGTTACAGCCTGCCCCTATTACTGTATGATGTGCCCTAAACCTCCTGAACACTTTGGGGTTAATAAGTCGGTTACAGTGTCCCCCTATTACTGTACGACGTGCCCTAAGGCATCCAGAACACGTCGGGGTTAATAAGTCGGTTACAGTCTCCCCCTATTACTGCATGATGTGTCCGATGGCATCATGAACACTTCGGGGTTAATAAGTCGGTTTCAGTCTACCGCTATAACTGTATGACGTACCCGAAGGCATCCTGAACACTTCGGGGTTAATAAGTCAGTTACAGTCTCCCCCTATTACTGTATAATGTGCCCTAAGGAATCCTGAACACTTCGGGTTTAATAAGTCGGTTATAGTCTCCCCCTATTACTGTATGACGTGCCCTAAGGCATCCTGTCCACTTCGGCGTTAATAAGTCGGTTACAGTCTCTCCCTATTACTGTATGACGTGCCCTAAGGCATCCTGAACACTTTGCATTTAATAAGTCGTTCACACTCTCCCCCTATTACTGTACGACGTGCTCTAAGACATACTGACCACTTCGGGGTTAATCGGTCGGTTACAGTCTCCCCCTATTACGGTATGACGTGCCCTAAGGCATCCTGAACACTTCGGGTTTAATAAGTCAGTTACAGTCTCCCCTATTACTTTATGACGTGCCCTAAGGCATCCTGAACACTTCGCGGTTAATAAGTCGGATACAGTCTCCCCCATTACTGTATGACGTGCCCTAAGGCATCCTGAACACTTCGGGGTTAATAGCTCAGTTACAATATCCCCCTATTACTGTATGATGTGCCCTAAGGCATCCAGAACACTTCGGGGTTAATAAGTCGGTTACAGTCTTCCCCGATTAATGTATGATGTGCCCTACGGCATCATTAACACTTCGGGGTTAATAAGACGGTTACAGTCTCCTCCCATTACTGTATGACGTGCCCTAAGGGATCCTGAACGCTTCGGGGTCAATAAGTCTATTACAGTCTGCCCCTATTACTGTATGACGTGCTCGAAGGCATACTGAACACTTCGGGCTTAATAAGTCAGTTACAGTCTGCTCCTATTACTGTGTGATGTGCCCTAGGGCATCCTGAACACTTCGGGGTTAATAAGTCGGTTACAGACTCCCCCTATTACTGTATGAAGTGCCCTAAGGCATCCTGTCCACTTCGGGGTTAATAAGTTGGTTACAGTCTCCCCCGATTAATGTATGATGTGCCCTACGGCATCATGAACACTTCGGGGTTAATAAGACGGTTACAGTCTCCTCCCATTACTGTATGACGTGCCCTAAGACATCCTGAACACTTTGGGGTTAATAAGTCGGTTACAGACTCCCCCTATTACTGTATGAAGTGCCCTAAGGCATCCTGTCCACTTCTGGGTTAATAAGTCGGTTACACTCTCTCCCTATTACTGTATGACGTGCCCTAAGGCATCCTGAACACTTTGCATTTAATAAGTCTTTTACACTCTCCCCCTATTACTGTACGACGTGCTCTAAGACATACTGACCACTTCGGGGTTAATAGGTCGGTTACAGTCTCCCCCTATTACTGTATGACGTTCCCTAAGGCATCCTGAACACTTCGGGTTTCATAAGTCAGTTACAGTCTCCCCTATTACTGTATGACGTGCCCTAAGGCATCCTGTCCACTTCGCGGTTAATAAGTCGGATACAGTCTCCCCCTATTACTGTATGACGTGCCCTAAGGCATCCTGAACACTTCGGGGTTAATAGGTCAGTTACAATGTCCCCCTATTACTGTATGACGTGCCCTAAGGCATCCAGAACACGTCGGGGTTAATAAGTCGGTTACAGTCTCCCCCTATTACTGCATGATGTGCCCTATGGCATCATGAACACTTCAGGTTTAATACGTCGGTTTCAGTCTACTGCTATAACAGTATGACGTGCCCGAAGGCATCCTGAACACTTCGGGGTTAATAAGTCATTTACAGTCTCCCCCTATTACTGTATAATGTGCCCTAAGGCATCCTGAACACTTCGGGTTTAATAAGTCGGTTACAGTCTCCCCCGATTACTGTATGACGTGCCCGAAGGCATCCTGTCCACTTCGGGGTTAATAAGTCGGTTACAGTCTCTCCCTATTACTGTATGACATTCCCTAAGGCATCCTGAACACTTTGCATTTAATAAGTCGTTTACACTCTCGCCCTATTACTGTACGACGTGCTCTAAGACATACTGACCACTTCGGGGTTAATAGGTCGGTTACAGTCTCCCCCTATTACTGTATGACGTGCCCTAAGGCATCCTGTCCACTTCGGGGTTAATAGGTCAGTTACAATGTCCCCCTATTACTGTATGATGTGCCCTAAGGCATCCAGAACACTTCGGGGTTAATAAGTTCGTTACAGTCTCCCCCGATTAATGTATGATGTGCCCTACGGCATCATGAACACTTCGGGGTTAATAAGACGGTTACAGTCTCCTCCCATTACTGTATGACGTGCCCTAAGACATCCTGAACACTTCGGGGTTAATAAGTCGGTTACAGTCTCCCCCTATTACTGTATAATGTGCCCTATGACATCCTGAACTCTTCGAGGTTTAATAGGTCGGTTACAGTCTACCCCCATTACTGTTTGACGTGCCCTAAGGGATCCTGAGCGCTTCGGGTTAAATAAGTCTATTACAGTCTGCCCCGATTACTGTATGACGTGCTCGAAGGCATCCTGAACACTTCGGGGTTAATAAGTCAGTTACAGTCTGCTCCTATTACTGTGTGATGTGCCCTAGGGCATCCTGAACACTTCGGGCTTAATAGGTCGGTTACAGTCTCCCCCTATTACTGTATGACGTGCCCTAAGGCATCCTGAACACTTCGGGGTTAATAGGTCGGTTACAGCCTCCCCCTATCACTGTATGACGTGCCCTAAGGCATCCTGAACACTTCGGGGATAATAAGTCGGTTACAGTCTCCCGCTATTACTGAATGAAGTGCCCTAAGGCATCCTGAACACTTCAGGGTTACTCCGTCGGTTACAGTCTCCCTCTATTACTGTATGACGTGCCCTAAGGCATCCTGAACACTTTGGGGTTAATAAGTCGGTTACAGTCTCCCGCTATTACTGTATGACGTGCCCTAAGGCATCCTGAACACTTCGGGGTTAAAAAGTCAGTTACAGTCTTCCCCTCTGACTGTATGACGTGCCCTAAGGCATCCTGACGACCCCGGGGTTAATAGGTCGGTTGCTGTCTCCTCCTATTACTGTATGAAGTGCCCTAAGGCATCCTGAACAGTTCAGGGTTAATAAGTCGGTTACAGTCTACCCCGATTACTGTATGACGTGCCCTAAGACAACCTGAACTCTTCGTGGTTAATAAGTCGGTTACAGTCTCCCCCTATAACTTTATAATGTGCCTTACGGCATCCTGAACACTTCGGGGTTAATAAGTCAGTTACAGTCTCCCCTATTACTGGATGACGTGCCCTAAGGCATCCTGTCCACTTCGGGGCTCATAAGTCGGTTACAGTCGCCCCCTATTACTGTATGAAGTGCCCTAAGGCATCCTGAACAGTTTAGGGTTAATAAGTCGGTTACAGTCTCCCCCGATTACTGTATGACGTGCCCTAAGACATCCTGAACTCGTCCTGGTTAATAAGTCGTTTACAGTCTCCCCATGTTTCTGTATGACGTGCCCTAAGTCCTCCTGAACACTTTGTGGTTAATAAGTCGGTTACAGCCTGCCCCTATTACTGTATGATGTGCCCTAAACCTCCTGAACACTTTGGGGTTAATAAGTCGGTTACAGAGTCCCCCTATTACTGTACGACGTGCCCTAAGGCATCCAGAACACGTCGGGGTTAATAGGTCGGTTACAGTCTCCCCCTATTAGTGCATGATGTGTCCGATGGCATCATGAACACTTCGGGGTTAATAAGTCGGTTTCAGTCTACCGCTATAACTGTATGACGTGCCCGAAGGCATCCTGAACACTTCGGGGTTAATAAGTCAGTTACAGTCTCCCCCTATTACTGTATAATGTGCCCTAAGGAATCCTGAACACTTCGGGTTTAATAAGTCGGTTACAGTCTCCCCCTATTACTATATGACGTGCCCTAAGGCATCCTGTCCACTTCGGCGTTAATAAGTCGGTTACAGTCTCTCCCTACTACTGTATGACGTGCCCTAAGGCATCCTGAACACTTTGCATTTAATAAGTCGTTCACACTCTCCCCCTATTACTGTACGACATGCTCTAAGACATACTGACCACTTCGGGGTTAATAGGTCGGTTACAGTCTCCCCCTATTACGGTATGACGTTCCCTAAGGCATCCTGAACACTTCGGGTTTCATAAGTCAGTTACAGTCTCCCCTATTACTTTATGACGTGCCCTAAGGCATCCTGAACACTTCGCGGTTAATAAGTCGGATACAGTCTCCCCCATTACTGTATGACGTGCCCTAAGGCATCCTGAACACTTCGGGGTTAATAGGTCAGTTACAATGTCCCCCTATTACTGTATGATGTGCCCTAGGGCATCCTGAACACTTCGGGCTTAATAGGTCGGTTACAGTCTCCCCCTATTACTGTATGACGTGCCCTAAGGCATCCTGAACACTTCGGGGTTAATAGGTCGGTTACAGCCTCCCCCTATCACTGTATGACGTGCCCTAAGGCATCCTGAACACTTCGGGGATAATAAGTCGGTTACAGTCTCCCGCTATTACTGAATGAAGTGCCCTAAGGCATCCTGAACACTTCAGGGTTACTCCGTCGGTTACAGTCTCCCTCTATTACTGTATGACGTGCCCTAAGGCATCCTGAACACTTTGGGGTTAATAAGTCAGTTACAGTCTCCCCCTATTACTGTATAATGTGCCCTAAGGAATCCTGAACACTTCGGGTTTAATAAGTCGGTTACAGTCTCCCCCTATTACTATATGACGTGCCCTAAGGCATCCTGTCCACTTCGGCGTTAATAAGTCGGTTACAGTCTCTCCCTATTACTGTATGACGTGCCCTAAGGCATCCTGAACACTTTGCATTTAATAAGTCGTTCACACTCTCCCCCTATTACTGTACGACGTGCTCTAAGACATACTGACCACTTCGGGGTTAATAGGTCGGTTACAGTCTCCCCCTATTACGGTATGACGTTCCCTAAGGCATCCTGAACACTTCGGGTTTAATAAGTCAGTTACAGTCTCCCCTATTACTTTATGACGTGCCCTAAGGCATCCTGAACACTTCGCGGTTAATAAGTCTGATACAGTCTCCCCCATTACTTTATGACGTGCCCTAAGGCATCCTGAACACTTCGAGGTTAATAGGTCAGTTACAATGTCCCCCTATTACTGTATGATGTGCCCTAGGGCATCCTGAACACTTCGGGCTTAATAGGTCGGTTACAGTCTCCCCCTATTACTGTATGACGTGCCCTAAGGCATCCTGAACACTTCGGGTTAATAGGTCGGTTACAGCCTCCCCCTATCACTGTATGACGTGCCCTAAGGCATCCTGAACACTTCGGGGATAATAAGTCGGTTACAGTCTCCCGCTATTACTGAATGAAGTGCCCTAAGGCATCCTGAACACTTCAGGGTTACTCCGTCGGTTACAGTCTCCCTCTATTACTGTATGACGTGCCCTAAGGCATCCTGAACACTTTGGGGTTAATAAGTCGGTTACAGTCTCCCGCTATTACTGTATGACGTGCCCTAAGGCATCCTGAACACTTCGGGGTTAAAAAGTCAGTTAGAGTCTTCCCCTCTGACTGTATGACGTGCCCTAAGGCATCCTGACGACCCCGGGGTTAATAGGTCGGTTGCTGTCTCCTCCTATTACTGTATGAAGTGCCCTAAGGCATCCTGAACAGTTCAGGGTTAATAAGTCGGTTACAGTCTACCCCGATTACTGTATGACGTGCCCTAAGACATCCTGAACTCTTCGTGGTTAATAAGTCGGTTACAGTCTCCCCATATAACTTTATAATGTGCCTTACGGCATCCTGAACACTTCGGGGTTAATAAGTCAGTTACAGTCTCCCCTATTACTGTATGACGTGCCCTAAGGCATCCTGTCCACTTCGGGGCTCATAAGTCGGTTACAGTCGCCCCCTATTACTGTATGAAGTGCCCTAAGGCATCCTGAACAGTTTAGGGTTAATAAGTCGGTTACAGTCTCCCCCGATTACTGTATGACGTGCCCTAAGACATCCTGAACTCGTCCTGGTTAATAAGTCGTTTACAGTCTCCCCATGTTTCTGTATGACGTGCCCTAAGTCCTCCTGAACACTTTGTGGTTAATAAGTCGGTTACAGCCTGCCCCTATTACTGTATGATGTGCCCTAAACCTCCTGAACACTTTGGGGTTAATAAGTCGGTTACAGGGTCCCCCTATTACTGTACGACGTGCCCTAAGGCATCCTGTCCACTTCGGCGTTAATAAGTCGGTTACAGTCTCTCCCTATTACTGTATGACGTGCCCTAAGGCATCCTGAACACTTTGCATTTAATAAGTCGTTCACACTCTCCCCCTATTACTGTACGACGTGCTCTAAGACATACTGACCACTTCGGGGTTAATAGGTCGGTTACAGTCTCCCCCCTATTACGGTATGACGTTCCCTAAGGCATCCTGAACACTTCGGGTTTAATAAGTCAGTTACAGTCTCCCCTATTACTTTATGACGTGCCCTAAGGCATCCTGAACACTTCGCGGTTAATAAGTCGGATACAGTCTCCCCCATTACTGTATGACGTGCCCTAAGGCATCCTGAACACTTCGGGGTTAATAGGTCAGTTACAATGTCCCCCTATTACTGTATGATGTGCCCTAAGGCATCCAGAACACTTCGGGGTTAATAAGTCGGTTACAGTCTTCCCCGATTAATGTATGATGTGCCCTACGGCATCATTAACACTTCGGGGTTAATAAGACGGTTACAGTCTCCTCCCATTACTGTATGACGTGCCCTAAGACATCCTGGACACTTCGGGGTTAATAAGTCGGTTACATTCTCCCCCTATTACTGTATAATGTGCCCTATGACATCCTGAACTCTTCGAGGTTTAATAAGTCGGTTACAGTCTCCCCCCATTACTGTTTGACGTGCCCTAAGGGATCCTGAACGCTTCGGGGTCAATAAGTCTATTACAGTCTGCCCCTATTACTGTATGACGTGCTCGAAGGCATCCTGAACACTTCGGGCTTAATAAGTCAGTTACAGTCTGCTCCTATTACTGTGTGATGTGCCCTAGGGCATCCTGAACACTTCGGGGTTAATAGGTCGGTTACAGTCCCCCCAATTACTGTATGACGTGCCCTAAGGCATCCTGTCCACTTCGGGGTTAATAAGTCGGTTACAGTCTCCTCCTATTACTGTATGACGTGCCCGAAGGCATCCTGTACACTTCGAGGTTAATAGGTCAGTTGTAATGTCCCCCTATTACTCTATGATGTGCACTAAGGCATCCTGAACACTTTGGGTTTAATAAGTCGTTTACACTCTCCCTCTATTACTGTATGACGTGCTCTAAGACATCCTGAACACTTCGGGCTTAATAGGTCGGTTACAGTCTCCCCCTATTACTGTATGACGTGCCCTAAGGCATCCTGATCACTTCGGGGTTAATAGGTCGGTTCCAGCATCCCCCTATCACTGTATGACGTGCCCTAAGGCATCCTGAACACTTCGGGTTTAATAAGTCAGTTACAGTCTCCCCTATTACTGTATGACGTGCCCTAAGGCATCCTGTCCACTTCGGGTTTAATAAGTCGGATACAGTCTCCCCCTATTACTCTATGACGTGCCCTAAGGCATCCTGAACACTTCGGGGTTAATAGGTCAGTTACAATGTCCCCCAATACTGTATGATGTGCCCTAATGCATCCTGAACACTTCGGGGTTAATAAGTCGGTTATAGTCTCCCCCATTACTGTTTGACGTGCCCTAAGGCATCCTGAACACTTCGGGGTTAATAGGTCGGTTACAATGTCCCCCTATTACTGTATGATGTGCCCTAAGGCATCCAGAACACTTCGGGGTTAATAAGTCGGTTACAGTCTTCCCCGATTAATGTATGATGTGCCCTACGGCATCATTAACACTTCGGGGTTAATAAGACGGTTACAGTCTCCTCCCATTACTGTATGACGTGCCCTAAGACATCCTGGACACTTCGGGGTTAATAAGTCGGTTACATTCTCCCCCTATTACTGTATAATGTGCCCTATGACATCCTGAACTCTTCGAGGTTTAATAAGTCGGTTACAGTCTCCCCCCATTACTGTTTGACGTGCCCTAAGGGATCCTGAACGCTTCGGGGTCAATAAGTCTATTACAGTCTGCCCCTATTACTGTATGACGTGCTCGAAGGCATCCTGAACACTTCGGGCTTAATAAGTCAGTTACAGTCTGCTCCTATTACTGTGTGATGTGCCCTAGGGCATCCTGAACACTTCGGGGTTAATAAGTCGGTTACAGTTCCCCCAATTACTGTATGACGTGCCCTAAGGCATCCTGTCCACTTCGGGGTTAATAAGTCGGTTACAGTCTCCCCCTATTACTGTATGACGTGCCCGAAGGCATCCTGAACACTTCGAGGTTAATAGGTCAGTTGTAATGTCCCCCTATTACTCTATGATGTGCACTAAGGCATCCTGAACACTTTGCATTTAATAAGTCGTTTGCACTCTCCCCCTATTACTGTATGACGTGCTCTAAGACATCCTGAACACTTCGGGCTTAATAGGTCGGTTACACTCTCCCCCTATTACTGTATGACGTGCCCTAAGGCATCCTGATCACTTCGGGGTTAATAGGTCGGTTCCAGCATCCCCCTATCACTGTATGACGTGCCCTAAGGCATCCTGAACACTTCGGGTTTTTTTAAGTCAGTTACAGTCTCCCCTATTACTGTATGACGTGCCCTAAGGCATCCTGTCCACTTCGGGTTTAATAAGTCGGATACAGTCTCCCCCTATTACTGTATGACGTGCCCTAAGGCATCCTGTCCACTTCGGGTTTAATAAGTCGGATACAGTCTCCCCCTATTACTGTATGACGTGCCCTAAGGCATCCTGAACACTTCGGGGTTAATAGGTCAGTTACAATGTCCCCCAATACTGTATGATGTGCCCTAATGCATCCTGAACACTTCGGGTTAATAAGTCGGTTACAGTCTCCCCCTATTACTGTACGACGTGCCCTAAGGCATCCAGAACACTTCGGGGTTAATAAGTCGGTTACAGTCTCCCCCGATTAATGTATGATTTGCCCTACGGCATCATGAACACTTCGGGGTTAATAAGACGGTTACAGTCTCCTCCCATTACTGTATGACGTGCCCTAAGACATCCTGAACACTTCGGGGTTAATAAGTCGGTTACAGTCTCCCCCTATTACTGTATAATGTGCCCTATGACATCCTGAACTCTTCGGGGTTTAATAAGTCGGTTACAGTCTCCCCCCATTACTGTATGACGTGCCCTAAGGGATCCTGAACGCTTCGGGGTCAATAAGTCTATTACAGTCTGCCCATATTACTGTATGACGTGCTCGAAGGCATCCTGAACACTTCGGGGTTAATACGTCAGTTACAGTCTGCTCCTATTACTGTGTGATGTGCCCTAGGGAATCCTGAACACTTCGGGGTTAATAAGTCGGTTACAGTCCCCCTATTACTGTATGACGTGCCCTAAGGCATCCTGTCCGCTTCGGTGTTAATAAGTCGGTTACAGTCTCCCCCTATTACTGTATGACTTGCCCTAAGGCATCCTGAACACTTCGGGGTTAATAAGTCAGTTATAATGTCCCCCTATTACTGTATGACGTGCCCTAAGGCATCCTGAACACTTCGGGTTTAATAAGTCAGTTACAGTCTCCCCCTAGTACAGTATGAACTGCCCAAAGGCATCCTGTCCACTTCGGGGTTAATAAGTCGGTTACAGTTTCCTCCTATTACTGTATGACGTGCCCTAAGGCATCCTGAACACTTCGGGGTAAATAGGTCGGTTACAGTCTCCCCCTGTTACTGTATGATGTGCCCTACGGCATCCTGAACACTTCGGGGGGAAGAAGTCTGTTACAGTCAACCCCTATTACTGTATGTAGTGCCCTAAGACATCCTGACCACTTCAGGGTTAATAGGTCGGTTACAGCCTAACCCTATTACTGTATGACGTGCCCAAAGTCACACTTCAGGGTTAATAAGTCAGTTACAATCTCCGCATATTGCTGCATGACGTGCCCTAAGGCATCCTGTTCACTTCGGGGTTAATAAGTCAGTTACAGTTTCCTCATAATACTGTACGAAGTGCCCTAAGGCATCCTGTCCATTTCGGGGATAATAAGTCGGTTACAGTCTCCCGCTATTACTGAATGAAGTGCTCTAAGGCATCCTGAACACTTCAGGGTTACTCCGTCGATTACAGTCTCCCTCTATTACTGTATGACGTGCCCTAAGGCATCCTGAACACTTCGGGGTTAATAAGTCGGTTACAGTCTCCCGCTATTACTGTATGACGTGCCCTAAGGCATCCTGAACACTTCGGGGTTAATAGGTCAGTTACAATGTCCCCCTATTACTGTATGATGGGCGGCACGGTGGCACAGTGGTTATCACTGCTGCCTCACAGCGCCTGAGACCCGGGTTCAATTCCCGACTCAGGTGACTGACTGTGTGGAGTTTGCACATTGTCCCCGTGTCTGCGTGTGTTTCCACCGGGTGCTCCGGTTTTCCTCCCACAGTCCAAAGATGTGTGGGACAGGTGAATTGGCCATGCTAAATTGCCCGTAGTGTTAGGTAAGGGGTAAATGTAGGGGTATGGGTGGGTTGCGCTTCGGCGGGTCGTTGTGGACTTGTTGGGCCGAAGGGCCTGTTTCCACACTGTAAGTAATCTAATCTAAATAAAGAAAAATTCTCCCCCTATTGCTGTACGGCGTGCCCTAAGACATCCTGACCACGTCAGTGTTAATAGGTCGGTTACAGTCTCCCCCTATTACTGTATGACGTGCCCTAAGGCATCCTGAACACTTTGGTGTTAATAAGTCGGTTACAGTCTCCCCCTATTACTGTATGACTTGCCCTAATGCATCCTGAACACTTCGGGGTTAATACGTCGGTTACAGTCTCCCTCTGTTACTGTATGACGTGCCCTATGGTATCCTATCCACTTCGGGGATAATAGGTCGTATACAGTCTCTCCCTGTTACTGTATGATGTGCCCTACGGCATCCTGAACACTTCGGAGTTAATAAGTCGGTTACAGTCTCCCCGTATTACTGTATGACGTGCCCTAAGGCATCCTGAACACTTCGGGGTTAATAAGTCGGTTACAGTCTCCTCCCATTACTTTATGACGTGCCCTAAGGCATCCTGAACACTTCGGGTTAATAGGTCGGTTACAGTCTTCCACTATTACTGCATGACGTGCCCTAAGATATCCTGTCCACTTCGCGGTTAAAAAGTCAGTTACAGTCTTCCCCTCTGACTGTATGACGTGCCCGAAGGCATCCTGACGACCCCGGGGTTAATAGGTCGGTTGCTGTCTCCCCCGATTACTGTATGAAGTGCCCTAAGGCATCCTGAACAGTTCAGGTTTAATAAGTCGGTTACATTCTCCCCCGATTACTGTATGACGTGCCCTAAGACATCCTGAACTCTTCGTGGTTAATAAGTCGGTTACAGTCTCCCCATGTTTCTGTATGACGTGCCCTAAGTCCTCCTGAACACTTTGGGGTTAATAAGTCGGTTACAGAGCCCCCCTATTACTGTACGACGTGCCCTAAGGCATCCAGAACACGTCGGGGTTAATGAGTCGGTTACAGTGTCCCCCTATTACTGCATGATGTGCCCTACGTCATCATGAACACTTCGGGGTTAATAAGTCGGTTTCAGTCTACCGCTATAACTGCATGACGTGCCCGAAGGCATCCTGAACACTTCGGGGTTAATAAGTCAGTTACAGTCTCCCCCTATTACTGTATAATGTGCCCTAAGGCATCCTGAACACTTCGGGTTTAATAAGTCGGTTACAGTCTCCCCCTATTACTGTATGACGTGCCCTAAGGCATCCTGTCCACTTCGGGGTTAATAAGTCGGTTACAGACTCTCCCTATTACTGTATGACGTGCCCTAAGGCATCCTGAAAACTTTGCATTTAGTAAGTCGTCTACACTCTCCCCCATTACTGTACGACGTGCTCTAAGACATACTGACCACTTCGGGGTTAATAGGTCGGTTACAGTCTCCCCCTATTACTGCATGATGTTCCCTAAGGCATCCTGAACACTTCGGGTTAATAAGTCGTTTACAGTTCCCCCGTTTACTGTATGACGTGCCCTAAGGCATCAGGAAAACCTCGGGGTTAATAAATCAGTTTCAGTCTCCCCCTATTACTGTATGAATTGCCCTGAGGCATCCTGTCCACTTCGGGTTAATAAGTCGGTTACAGTCTCCCCCTATTACTGTATGACTTGCCCTAATGAATCCTGAACACTTCGGGGTTAATACGTTAGTTACAGTCACCCTCTGTTACTGTATGACGTGCCCTATGGTATCCTGCCCACTTCGGGGATAATAGGTCGGTTACAGTCTCACCCCGTTACTGTATGATGTGCCCTATGGCATCCTGAACACTTCGGGGTTAATAGGTCAGTTACAGTCTCCTCCTATAACTGTACGTCGTGACCTAAGACAACCAGACCACTTCGGGGTTAACAGGTCGGTTACAGTCTCCCCCTATTACTGTATGACGTGCCCTAAAGCATCCTGAACTCTTCGGGGTTAAAAGGTCGTTTACAGTCTCCCCCTATTACTGTATGACGTGCCCTAAGGCATCCTGAACACTTCGGTGTTAATAAGTCGGTTACAGTCTACCCCTATTACTGCATGACGTGCCCTAAGGCATCCTGAATACTTCGGGGTTAATACGTCAGTTTCCGTCTCCCCCTATTACTGTTTGAAGAGCCCTAAGGCATCCTGTCCACTTCGGGGTTAATAAGTCGGTTACAGTCTCCCCCAATTACTGTATGACGTGCCCTAAGTCATCTTGAACACTTCGGGGTTAATAAGTCGGTTACAATCTCCCCCTATTACTGTACGACGTGCCCTAAGACATCCTGAACTCCTCGGAGTTAATAAGTCGTTTACAGTCTCCCCCTGTTTCTGTATGACGTGCCCTAAGTCCTCCTGAACACTTTGGGGTTAATAAGTCGGTTACAGTCTGCCCCTATTACTGTATGATGTGCCCTAAGTCCTCCTGAACACTTTGGGGTTAATACGTCAGTTACAGTCTCCCTCTGTTACTTGATGACGTGCCCTATGGTATCCTGCCCACTTCGGGGATAATAGGTCGGTTACAGTCTCACCTTGTTACTGTATGATGTGCCCTATGGCATCCTGAACACTTCGGGGTTAATAGGTCAGTTACAGTCTCCTCCTATAACTGTACGTCGTGACCTAAGACATCCAGACCACTTCGGCGTTAATAGGTCGGTTACAGTCTCCCCCTATTACTGTATGACGTGCCCTAAGGCATCTAGAACACTTCGGGGTTAATAAGCCGGTTACAGTCTTCCTCTATTACTGTATAATGTGCCCTACGGCATCATGAACACTTCGGTGTTAATTAGTCGGTTACAGTCTACCGCTATAACTGTATGACGTGCCCGAAGGCATCCTGAAAACTTCGGTGTTAATACGTCGGTTACAATCGTCCCCCATTACTGCATGACGTGCCCTAAGGTATCCAGTCCACTTCGGGTTTAAAAAATCGTTTACAGTATCCCACTATTACTGTATGACGTGCCCTAAGGCATTCTGACGACCCCAGGGTTAATACGTCGGTTACTGTCTCTCCTTATTACTGTATGACGTGCCGTAAGGCATCCTGACCACTTCGGGGTTAATAGGTCGGTTACAGTCTCCCCCTATTACTGTATGACGTGCCGTAAGTCATCCTGAACACGTCGGGGTTAATATGTCAGTTACAGTCTCCCCCTATTACTGTATGAAGTGCCCTAAGGCATCCTGACCATCCCGGGGTTAATAAGTCGGTTACAGTCTCCCCCTATTACTGTACGTCGTGACCTAAGACATCCAGACCACTTCGGGGATAATAGGTCGGTTACAGTCTCCCCCTATTACTGTATGACGTGCCCTAAGGCATCCTGACCTCATCTGGGTTAAACGGTCGTTTACAGTCTCCCCCTATTACTGTATGACGTGCCCTAAGGCATCCTGAACACTTCGGTGTTAATAAGTCAGTTACAGTCTCCCCCTATTACTGCATGACGTGCCCTAAGGCATTCTGAACACTTCGGGGTTAATAAGTCAGTTTCCATCTCCGCCTATTACTGTTTGAAGTGCACTAAGGCATCCTGTCCACTTCGGGGTTAATAAGTCAGTTACAGTCTACCCCTATTACTGTATGACGTGCGCTAATGCATCCTGAACACTTCGGTGTTAATAAGTCGGTTACAGTCTCCCCCTATTACTGTATAACGTGCCCTAAGGCATCCTGAACACTTCGGTGTTAATAGGTCGGTTGCTGTCTCCCCCTATTACTGTATGAAGTGCCCTAAGGCATCCTGAACAGTTCAGGGTTAATAAGTCGGTTACAGTCTCCCCGATTACTGTATGACGTGCCCTAAGACATCCTGAACTCTTCGTGGTTAATAAGTCGGTTACAGTCTCCCCCTATAACTTTATAATGTGCCCTACGGCATCCTGAACACTTCGGGTTAATAAGTCAGTTACAGTCTCCCCTATTACTGTATGACGTGCCCTAAGGCATCCTGTCCACTTCGGGGCTCATAAGTCGGTTACAGTCTTCCCCGATTACTGTATGAAGTGCCCTAAGGCATCCTGAACAGTTTAGGGTTAATAAGTCGGTTACAGTCTCCCCGATTACTGTATGACGTGCCCTAAGACATCCTGAACACTTCGGTGTTAATAGGTCGTTTGCTGTCTCCCCCTATTACTGTATGAAGTGCCCTAAGGCATCCTGAACAGTTCAGGGTTAATAAGTCGGTTACAGTCTCCCCCGATTACTGTATGACGTGCCCTAAGACATCATGAACTCTTCGGGGTTAATAAGTCGGTTTCAGTCTACCGCTATAACTGTATGTCGTGCCCGAAGGCATCCTGAACACTTCGGGGTTAATAAGTCAGTTACAGTCTCCCCCTATTACTGTATAATGTGCCCTACGGCATCCTGAACACTTCGGGTTTAATAAGTCGGTTACAGTCTCCCCCTATTACTGTATGACGTGCCCTAAGGCATCCTGTCCACTTCGGCGTTAATAAGTCGGTTACAGTCTCTCCCTATTACTGTATGACGTGCCCTAAGGCATCCTGAACACTTTGCATTTAATAAGTCGTTTACACTCTCCCCCTATTACTGTACGACGTGCTCTAAGACATACTGAACACTTCGGGGTTAATAGGTCGGTTAGAATCTCCCCCTATTACTGTATGAAGTGCCCTAAGGCATCCTGTCCACTTCGGGGTTAATAATTCGGTTACAGTTCCCCCCTATTACTGTATGACGTGCCCTAAGGCATCAGGAACACTTCGGGGTTATTGAATCAGTTTCAGTCTCCCCCTATTACTTTATGAATTGCCCTATGGCATCCTGTCCACTTCGGGGTTAATAAGTCGGTTACAGTCTCCCCCTATTACTGTATGACTTGCCCTTAGACCTCCTGACCTCTTCGGGGTTAATTGGTCGGTTACAGTCTAACCCTATTTCTGTATGACGTGCCCTCAGGCATCCTGACCACCCCGAGGTAAATAAGTCGGTTGCAGTCTTCCCCCATTACTGTATGACGTGCCCTAAGGCGTCCTGACTAACCCGTGTTAATAAGTCGGTTACAGTCTCCCCCTATTACTGTACCACGTGCCCTAAGACATCCTGACCACTTCGGGGTTAATACGTCAGTTACAGTCTCCCTCTCTTACTGTATGACGTGCCCTATGGTATCCTGCCCACTTCGGGGATAATAGGTCGGTTACAGTCTCACCCTGTTACTGTATGATGTGCCCTATGGCATTCTGAACACTTCGGATTTAATAGGTCAGTTACAATCTCCTCCTATAACTGTACGTCGTGACCTAAGACATCCAGACCACTTCGGGGTTAATAGGTCATTTACAGTCTCCCCCTATTACTGTATGACGTGCTCTAAGGCATCCTGAACACTTCGGTGTTAATAAGTCGGTTACAGTCTCCCCCTATTACTGCATGACGTGCCCTAAGGCATCCTGAACACTTCGGGGTTAATAAGTCAGTTTCCGTCTCCCCCTATTACTGTTTGAAGAGCCCTAAGGCATCTTGAACACTTCGGGGTTAATAAGTCGGTTACCGTCTCCCCCAATTACTGTATGACGTGCCCTAAGGCATCTTGAACACTTCGGGGTTAATACGTCGGTTACAATCTTCCCCTATTACTGTATGAGGTGCCCTAAGGCATCCTGTCCACTTCGGGGTTAATAAGTCGGTTACAGTTTCCCCCTATTACTGTATGACGTACCCTAAGGCATTCTGAACACTTCGGGGTTAACAAATCTGTTTCAGTCTCCGCCTATTACTTTATGAATTGCCCTTAGACCTCTTGACCTCTTCGGGGTTAATTGGTCGGTTACAGTCTAACCCTATTTCTGTATGACGTGCCCTAAGGCATCCTGACCATCCCGCGTTTAATAATTCGGTTACAGTCTCCCCCTATTACAGTATGACTTGCCCTAATGCATCCTGTCCACTTCGGGGTTAATAAGTCGGTTATAGTCTCCCCCATTACTGTATGAAGTGTCCTAATGCATCTTGAACACTTCGGGGTTAATAAGTCGGTTACAGTCTCCCCCTATTACTGTATGACGTGCCCTAAGACAATCTGAACACTTCGGTGATAATAGGTCGGTTACAGTCTCCCCCTATTACTGTATGACGTGCCCTAAGGCATCCTGAACACTTCGGGGTTAATACGTCAGTTACAGTCTCCCCCTATTACTGTATGACGTGCCCTAAGGCATCCTGTCCACTTCGGGGCTCATAAGTCGGTTGCAGTCTCCCCCTATTACTGTATGAAGTGCCCTAAGGCATCCTGAACAGTTTAGGGTTAATAAGTCGGTTACAGTCTCCCCCGATTACTGTATGAATTGCCCTAAGACATCCTGAACTCTTCGTGGTGAATAAGTCGGTTACAGTCTCCCCCTGTTTCTGTATGACGTGCCCGAAGTCCACCTGAACACTTTGGGGTTAATACGTCGGTTACAGCCTGCCCCTATTACTGTATGATGTGCCCTAAACCTCCTGAACACTTTGGGGTTAATAAGTCGGTTACAGTGTCCCCCTATTACTGTACGACGTGCCCTAAGGCATCCAGAACACGTCGGGGTTAATAAGTCGGTTACAGTCTCCCCCTATTACTGCATGATGTTTCCTACGGCATCATGAACACTTCGGGGTTAATAAGTCGGTTTCAGTCTACCGCTATAACTGTATGTCGTGCCCGAAGGCATCCTGAACACTTCGGGGTTAATAAGCCAGTTACAGTCTCCCCCTATTACTGTATAATGTGCCCTACGGCATCCTGAACACTTCGGGTTTAATAAGTCGGTTACAGTCTCCCCCTATTACTGTATGACGTGCCCTAAGGCATCCTGTCCACTTCGGCGTTAATAAGTCGGTTACAGTCTCTCCCTATTACTGTATGACGTGCCCTAAGGCATCCTGAACACTTTGCATTTAATAAGTCGTTTACACTCTCCCCCTATTACTGTACGACGTGCTCTAAGACATACTGACCACTTCGGGGTTAATAGGTCGGTTAGAATCTCCCCCTATTACTGTATGACGTTCCCTAAGGCATCCTGAACACTTCGGGTTTAATAAGTCAGTTACAGTCTCCCCCTATTACTGTATGAAGTGCCCTAAGGCATCCTGTCCACTTCGGGGTTAATAATTCGGTTACAGTTCCCCCCTATTACTGTATGACGTGCCCTAAGGCATCAGGAACACTTCGGGGTTATTAAATCAGTTTCAGTCTCCCCCTATTACTTTATGAATTGCCCTATGGCATCCTGCCCACTTCGGGGTTAATAAGTCGGTTACAGTCTCCCCCTATTACTGTATGACTTGCCCTTAGACCTCCTGACCTCTTCGGGGTTAATTGGTCGGTTACAGTCTAACCCTATTTCTGTATGACGTGCCCTCAGGCATCCTGACCACCCCGAGGTAAATAAGTCGGTTGCAGTCTTCCCCCATTACTGTATGACGTGCCCTAAGGCGTCCTGACTAACCCGTGTTAATAAGTCGGTTACAGTCTCCCCCTATTACTGTACCACGTGCCCTAAGACATCCTGACCACTTCGGGGTTAATACGTCAGTTACAGTCTCCCTCTGTTACTGTATGACGTGCCCTATGGTATCCTGCCCACTTCGGGGATAATAGGTCGGTTACAGTCTCACCCTGTTACTGTATGATGTGCCCTATGGCATTCTGAACACTTCGGATTTAATAGGTCAGTTACAATCTCCTCCTATAACTGTACGTCGTGACCTAAGACATCCAGACCACTTCGGGGTTAATAGGTCGTTTACAGTCTCCCCCTATTACTGTATGACGTGCTCTAAGGCATCCTGAACACTTCGGTGTTAATAAGTCGGTTACAGTCTCCCCCTATTACTGCATGACGGGCCCTAAGGCATCCTGAACACTTCGGGGTTAATAAGTCAGTTTCCGTCTCCCCCATTACTGTTTGAAGAGCCCTAAGGCATCTTGAACACTTCGGGGTTAATAAGTCGGTTACAGTCTCCCCCTATTACTGTATGACTTGCCCTTAGACCTCTTGACCTCTTCGGGGTTAATTGGTTGGTTACAGTCTAACCCTATTTCTGTATGACGTGCCCTAAGGCATCCTTACCACCCGGGGTTAATAATTCGGTTACAGTCTCCCCCTATTACAGTATGACTGCCCTAATGCATCCTGAACACTTCGGGGTTAATAAGTCGGTTACAGTCTCCCCTATTACTGTATGAAGTGCCCTAAGGCATCCTGTCCACTTCGGGGTTAATATGTCGGTTACAGTCTCCCCCTATTACTGTATGACGTGCCCTAAGGCATTCTGAACACTTCGGGGTTAATAAATCTGTTTCAGTCTCCCCCTATTACTTTATGAATTGCCCTAAGGCATCCTGTCCACTTCGGGGTTAATAAGTCGGTTACAGTCTCCCCCTATTACTGTATGACTTGGCCTTAGACCTCCTGACCTCTTCGGGGTTAATTGGTCGGTTACAGTCTAACCCTATTCTGTATGACGTGCCCTAAGGCATCCTTACCATCCCGGGGTTAATAATTCGGTTACAGTCTCCCCCTATTACAGTATGACTTGCCCTAATGCATCCTGTCCACTTCGGGGTTAATAAGTCGGTTACAGTCTCCCCCATTACTGTATGAAGTGCCCTAATGCATCTTGAACACTTCGGGGTTAATAAGTCGGTTACAGTCTCCCGCATATTACTGTATGACATGCCCTATGGCATCCTGTCCACTTCGGTGCTAATAAGTCGATGACAGTCTCCCCCTATTACTGTATGACGTTCCCTAATGCATCCTGAACACTTCGGGGTTAATAAGTCGGTTACAGTCTCCCCCTATTACTGTATGACGTTCCCTAAGGCATCCTGTCCACTTTGGGGTTAATAAGTCGGTTACAGTCTCCCCCAATTACTGTATGATGTGCCCGAAGGAATCCTGAACACTTTGGGGTTAATAAGTCGGTTACAGTCTCCCCCTTTTACTGTATGACGTGCCCTAAGACATCCAGAACACTTCGGTGTTAATAAGTCGGTTACAGTCTCCCCCTATTACTGTATTACGTGCCCTAAGGCATCCTGAACACTTTGGGGTTAATAAGTCGGTTTCAGTCTACCGCTATAACTGTATGTCGTGCCCGAAGGCATCCTGAACACTTCGGGGTTAATAAGTCAGTTACAGTCTCCCCCTATTACTGTATAATGTGCCCTACGGCATCCTGAACACTTCGGGTTTAATAAGTCGGTTACAGTCTCCCCCTATTACTGTATGACGTGCCCTAAGGCATCCTGTCCACTTCGGCGTTAATAAGTCGGTTACAGTCTCTCCCTATTACTGTATGACGTGCCCTAAGGCATCCTGAACACTTTGCATTTAATAAGTCGTTTACACTCTCCCCCTATTACTGTACGACGTGCTCTAAGACATACTGACCACTTCGGGGTTAATAGGTCGGTTAGAATCTCCCCCTATTACTGTATGACGTTCCCTAAGGCATCCTGAACACTTCGGGTTTAATAAGTCAGTTACAGTCTCCCCCTATTACTGTATGAAGTGCCCTAAGGCATCCTGTCCACTTCGGGGTTAATAATTCGGTTACAGTTCCCCCCTATTACTGTATGACGTGCCCTAAGGCATCAGGAACACTTCGGGGTTATTAAATCAGTTTCAGTCTCCCCCTATTACTTTATGAATTGCCCTATGGCATCCTGCCCACTTCGGGGTTAATAAGTCGGTTACAGTCTCCCCCTATTACTGTATGACTTGCCCTTAGACCTCCTGACCTCTTCGGGGTTAATTGGTCGGTTACAGTCTAACCCTATTTCTGTATGACGTGCCCTCAGGCATCCTGACCACCCCGAGGTAAATAAGTCGGTTGCAGTCTTCCCCCATTACTGTATGACGTGCCCTAAGGCGTCCTGACTAACCCGTGTTAATAAGTCGGTTACAGTCTCCCCCTATTACTGTACCACGTGCCCTAAGACATCCTGACCACTTCGGGGTTAATACGTCAGTTACAGTCTCCCTCTGTTACTGTATGACGTGCCCTATGGTATCCTGCCCACTTCGGGGATAATAGGTCGGTTACAGTCTCACCCTGTTACTGTATGATGTGCCCTATGGCATTCTGAACACTTCGGATTTAATAGGTCAGTTACAATCTCCTCCTATAACTGTACGTCGTGACCTAAGACATCCAGACCACTTCGGGGTTAATAGGTCGTTTACAGTCTCCCCCTATTACTGTATGACGTGCTCTAAGGCATCCTGACACTTCGGTGTTAATAAGTCGGTTACAGTCTCCCCCTATTACTGCATGACGGGCCCTAAGGCATCCTGAACACTTCGGGGTTAATAAGTCAGTTTCCGTCTCCCCCATTACTGTTTGAAGAGCCCTAAGGCATCTTGAACACTTCGGGGTTAATAAGTCGGTTACAGTCTCCCCCTATTACTGTATGACTTGCCCTTAGACCTCTTGACCTCTTCGGGGTTAATTGGTTGGTTACAGTCTAACCCTATTTCTGTATGACGTGCCCTAAGGCATCCTTACCATCCCGGGGTTAATAATTCGGTTACAGTCTCCCCCTATTACAGTATGACTTGCCCTAATGCATCCTGAACACTTCGGGTTAATAAGTCGGTTACAGTCTCCCCCTATTACTGTATGAAGTGCCCTAAGGCATCCTGTCCACTTCGGGGTTAATATGTCGGTTACAGTTCCCCCTATTACTGTATGACGTGCCCTAAGGCATTCTGAACACTTCGGGGTTAATAAATCTGTTTCAGTCTCCCCCTATTACTTTATGAATTGCCCTAAGGCATCCTGTCCACTTCGGGGTTAATAAGTCGGTTACAGTCTCCCCCTATTACTGTATGACTTGGCCTTAGACCTCCTGACCTCTTCGGGGTTAATTGGTCGGTTACAGTCTAACCCTATTTCTGTATGACGTGCCCTAAGGCATCCTTACCATCCCGGGGTTAATAATTCGGTTACAGTCTCCCCCTATTACAGTATGACTTGCCCTAATGCATCCTGTCCACTTCGGGGTTAATAAGTCGGTTACAGTCTCCCCCATTACTGTATGAAGTGCCCTAATGCATCTTGAACACTTCGGGGTTAATAAGTCGGTTACAGTCTCCCGCATATTACTGTATGACATGCCCTATGGCATCCTGTCCACTTCGGTGCTAATAAGTCGATGACAGTCTCCCCCTATTACTGTATGACGTTCCCTAATGCATCCTGAACACTTCGGGTTAATAAGTCGGTTACAGTCTCCCCCTATTACTGTATGACGTTCCCTAAGGCATCCTGTCCACTTCGGGGTTAATAAGTCGGTTACAGTCTCCCCCAATTACTGTATGATGTGCCCGAAGGAATACTGAACACTTCGGGGTTAATAAGCCTTTTACAGTCTCCCCCTTTTTACTGTATGACGTGCTCTCAGACATCCGGAACACTTCGGTGTTAATAAGTCGGTTACAGTCTCCCCCTATTACGGTATTACGTGCCCTAAGGCATCCTGAACACTTTGGGGTTAATTAGTCGGTTGCAGTCTCCCCCTGTTACTGTATGTTGTGCCTCCGGCATCCTGAACACTTTGGGGTTAATAAGTCGTTTACAGACTCCCCCTATAACTGTATGACGTGCCCTAAGACATCCTGACCACTTCGGGGTTAATAGGTCGGTTACAGTCTCCCCCTATTACTGTATGACGTGCCCTAAGGCATCCTGACCACCCCGTGTTAATAAGTCGGTTATGGTCTACCCCTACTACTGTACGACGTGCCCTAAGACATCCTGACCAATTCGGGGGTAATAGGTCGGTTACAGCTGCAAATGTGTTGCTGGTCAAAGCACAGCAGGTTAGGCAGCATCTCAGGAATAGAGAATTCGACGTTTCGAGCATAAGCCCTTCATCAGGAATAAGAGAGAGAGAGCCAAGCCGGCTGAGATAAAAGGTAGGGAGGAGGGACTAGGGGGAGGGGCGATGGAGGTGGATAGGTGGAAGGAGGTCAAGGTGAGGGTGATAGTCCGGAGTGGGGTGGGGGCGGAGAGGTCAGGAAGAGGATTGCAGGTTAGGAGGGCGGTGCTGAGTTGAGGGAACCGACTGAGACAAGGTGGGGGGAGGGGAATGAGGAAGCTGGAGAAATCTGAATTCATACCTTGTGGTTGGAGGGTTCCCAGGCGGAAGATGAGGCGCTCCTCCTCCAGCCGTCGTGTAGTTGTGTTCTGCCGGTGGAGGAGTCCAAGGACCTGCATGTCCTCGGTGGAGTGGGAGGGGGAGTTAAAGTGTTGAGCCACGGGGTGATTGGGTTGGTTGGTTCGGGCGGCCCAGAGGTGTTCTCTGAAGCGTTCCGCAAGTAAGCGGCCTGTCTCACCAATATAGAGGAGGCCACATCGGGTGCAGCGGATGCAATAGATGATGTTTGTGGAGGTACAGGTGAACTTGTGCGGATATGGAAGGATCCCTTGGGGCCTTGTTCAGGAATAGAGAATTCGACGTTTCGAGCATAAGCCTTCAGGAATAGAGAATTCGACGTTTCGAGCATAAGCCTTCAGGAATAGAGAATTCGACGTTTCGAGCATAAGCCTCAGGAATAGAGAATTCGACGTTTCGAGCATAAGCCTCAGGAATAGAGAATTCGACGTTTCGAGCATAAGCATATTCCTGAGATGCTGCCTAACCTGCTGTGCTTTGACCAGCAACACATTTGCAGCTGTGATCTCCAGCATCTGCAGACCTCATTTTTTACTTACTAATAGGTCGGTTACAGTCAACCCCTATTACTGTATGACGTGCCCTAAGGCATCATTTTCACTTCGGGGTTAATAGGTCGGTTACAGTCTCCACCTATTACTGTATAATGTTCCCAAAGACATCCTGAACACTTCGGATTTAATACGTCGTTTACAGTCTCCCCCCATTACAGTATGACGTGCCCTAAGGCATCCTGAACACTTCGGGGTTAATAAGTCGGTTACAGTCTCCCCCTATTACTGTATAATGTGCCCTACGGCATCCTGAACATTTCGGGGTTTAATAAGTCGGTTACAGTCTCCACCCATTACTCTATGACGTGCCCTAAGGAATCCTGAACGCTTCAGGTTTAATATGTCCATTACAATCTGCCCCTATTACTGTATGACGTGCCCTAAGGCATCCTGAACACTTCGGGGTTAATAAGTCAGTTACAGTCTGCTCCTATTACTGTATGATGTGCCCTAGGGCATCCTGTCCACTTCCGGGTTAATAAGACGTTTACAGTCAACCCCTATTACTGTATGACGTGCCCTAAGGCATCCTGAACACTTTGGGTTTAATAAGTCTTTTACACTCTCCCCTTATTACTGTATGACGTGCTCTAAGACATCCTGAACACATCGGGGTTAATATGTCGTATACAGTCTCCCCCTATTACTGTATGACGTGCCCTAAGACAATCTGAACACTTCGGGGTTAATAGGTCGGTTAGAGTCTCCCCCTATTACTGTATGACGTGCCCTAAGGCATCCTGAACACTTCGGGGTTAATAAGTCGGTTACAGTCTCCCCTATTACTGTATGAAGTGCCCTAAGGCATCCTGTCCACTTCGGGGTTAATATGTCGGTTACAGTTTCCCCCTATTACTGTATGACGTGCCCTAAGGCATTCTGAACACTTCGGGGTTAATAAATCTGTTTCAGTCTCCCCCTAGTACTTTATGAATTGCCCTAAGGCATCTTGTCCACTTCGGGGTTAATAAGTCGGTTACAGTCTCCCCCTATTACTGTATGACTTGGCCTTAGACCTCCTGACCTCTTCGGGGTTAATTGGTCAGTTACAGTCTAACCCTATTTCTGTATGACGTGCCCTAAGGCATCCTTACCATCCCGGGGTTAATAATTCGGTTTCAGTCTCCCCCTATTACAGTATGACTTGCCCTAATGCATCCTGTCCACTTCGGGGTTAATAAGTCGGTTACAGTCTCCCCCATTACTGTATGAAGTGCCCTAATGCATCTTGAACACTTCGGGGTTAATAAGTCGGTTACAGTCTCCCGCATATTACTGTATGACATGCCCTATGGCATCCTGTCCACTTCGGTGCTAATAAGTCGATGACAGTCTCCCCTATTACTGTATGACGTTCCCTAATGCATCCTGAACACTTCGGGTTAATAAGTCGGTTACAGTCTCCCCCTATTACTGTATGACGTTCCCTAAGGCATCCTGTCCACTTCGGAGTTAATAAGTCGGTTACAGTCTCCCCCAATTACTGTATGATGTGCCCGAAGGAATACTGAACACTTCGGGGTTAATAAGCCTTTTACAGTCTCCCCCTTTTTACTGTTTTACGTGCTCTCAGACATCCTGAACACTTCGGGGTTAATAAGTCGGTTACAGTCTCCCCCTTTTACTGGATGACATGCCCTAAGGCATCCTGACCACTTCGGGGTTAATAGGTCGTTTACAGTCTCCCCCTATTACTGTATGACGTGCCCTAAGACATCCTGAACACTTCGGTGTTAATAAGTCGTTTATAGTCTCCCCCTATTATTGTATGACGTGCCTTAAGTCATCCTGAACACTTCGGGGTTCATAATTCGGTTACAGTCTCCTCCTATCACTGTATGACGTGCCCTGAGGCATCCTGAACTCTTCGGGGTTCATAACTCGGTTAAAGTTTCCCCCTATTACTGTATGACGTGACCTAAGGCCTCCTGAACACTTCGGGGTTAATAAGTCGTTTACAGTCTCCCCCTGTTTCGGTATTACGTGCCCAAAGGCATCCTGAACACTTTGTGGTTAATAGGTCGGTTGCAGTCTCCCCCTGTTACTGTATGTTGTGCCTCCGGCATCCTGACCACTTCGGGGTTAATAGGTCGGTTACAGTCTCCCCCTATTACTGTATGACGTGCCCTAAGGCATCCTGACCACCCTGTGTTAATAAGTCGGTTACAGTCTACCCCTATTACTGTACGAAGTGCCCTAAGACATCCTGACCACTTCGGGGTTAATAGGTCGGTTACAGTCTCCACCTATTACTGTATAATGTGCCCAAAGACATCCTGAACACTTCGGATTTAATACGTCGTTTACAGTCTCCCCCATTACTGTATGACGTGCCCTAAGGCATCCTGAACACTTCGGGGTTAATAAGTTGGTTACAGTCTCCCCCTATTACTGTATAATGGGCCCTACGGCATCCTGAACATTTCGGGGTTTAATAAGTCGGTTACAGTCTCCCCCCCATTACTCTATGATGTGCCCTAAGGAATCCTGAACGCTTCGGGGTTAATATGTCTATTACAATCTGCCCCTATTACTGTATGACGTGCCCTAAGGCATCCTGAACACTTCGGGTTAATAAGTCAGTTACAGTCTGCTCCTAACACTGTATGATGTGCCCTAGGGCATCCTGTCCACTTCCGGGTTAATAAGACGTTTACAGTCAACCCCTATTACTGTATGTCGTGCCCTAAGGCATCCTGAGCACTTCGGGGTTAATAGGTCAGTTACAATGTCCCCCTATTACTGTATGATGTGCCCTAAGGCATCCTGAACACTTTGGGTTTAATAAGTCTTTTACACTCTCCCCCTATTACTGTATGACGTGCTCTAAGACATCCTGAACACTTCGGGGTTAATACGTCGTTTACAGTTTCCCCTATTACTGTACGACGTGCCCTAAGACATCCTGAACTCTTCGGGGTTAATAGGTCAGTACAGTCTAACCCTATTTCTGTATGACGTGCCCTATAGCATCCTGACCATCCCGGGGTTAATAAGTCGGTTGCAGTCTCCCCCTATTACAGTATGACGTGCCCTAAGGCATCCTGAACAGTTCAGGGTTACTAAGTCGGTTAGAGTCTCCCCCTATTACTGTATGACGTGCCGTAAGGCATCCTGAACACTTCGGGGTAAATAAGTCGGTTACAGTCTCCCCCTTTAACTGTATAATGTGTCCTACGGCATCCTGAACACTTCGGGGTTAATGAGTCGGTTACAGTCTCCCGCCCCCCCATTACTTTATGACGTGCCCTAAGGCATCCTGAACACTTCGGGGTTAATAAGTCAGTTACAGTGTCCCCCTATTACTGTATGATGTGCCCTAAGGCATCCTGAACACTTTGCGTTTAATAAGTCGTTTACACTCTCCCCCTATTACTGTATGACGTGCTGCAAGACATCCTGAACACTTCGGGGTTAATATGTCGTATACAGTCTCCCCCTATTACTGTATGACGTGCCCTAAGACAATCGGAACACTTCGGGGTTAATAGGTCGGTTAGAGTCTCCCCCTATTACTGTATGACGTGCCCTAAGGCATCCTGAACACTTCGGGGTTAATAAGTCGGTTACAGTCTCCCCCTATTACTGTATGAAGTGCCCTAAGGCATCCTGTCCACTTCGGGGTTAATATGTCGGTTACAGTTTCCCCCTATTACTGTATGACGTGCCCTAAGGCATACTGAACACTTCGGGGTTAATAAGTCGGTTACAGTCTCCCCCTATTACTGTATGACGTGCCCTAAGACATCCTGTCCACTTCGGGGTTAATAAGTCGGTTACAGTCACCACCTATCACTGTATGACGTGCCCTAAGACATCCTGACCACTTCGGGGTTAATAGGTCGGTTACAGTCTCCCCTATTACTGTATGACGTGCCCTAAGGCATCCTGAACACTTCAGGGTTAATAAGTCAGTTACAGTCTCCGCCTATTACTGTATGACGTTGCCTTAGGCATCCTCAACACTACGGGGATCATAACTCGGTTACAGTCACCCCCATTACTGTATCACATGCCCTAAGGCATCCTGAACACTTCGGGGTTAATAAATCGGTTACAGTCTCCCCCTATTACTGTATGACGTGCCCTAAGACATCCTGAACTCTTCGGGGTTAATAAGTCGGTTACAGTCTCCACGTGTTACTGTATGACTTGCCCGAAGGCATCCTGAAAACTTCGGGGTTACTATGTCGGTTACAGTCTCCCCCTATTACTGTATGACATGCACTAAGGCATCCTGAACACTTTGGGGTTAATAAGTCGGTTACAGTCTCCCACTATTACTGTATGACGTGCCCTAAGGCATCATTTCCACTTCGAGGTTAATAGGCCGGTTACAGTCTCCCCCCATTACCGTATGACGTGCCCTTATGCATTCTGAACTCTTCGGGGTTCATACTTCGGTTAGAGTCTCCTCCTATTACTGTATGACGTGCCTTAAGGCATCCTGAACACTTCGGGGTTACTATGTCGGTTACAGTCTCCCCCTATTACTGTATGATGTGCCCTACGGCATCTTGAACACTTCGGGGTTAATAAGTAAGTTGCAGTCTCCCCCTATTGCTGTATGACGTGCCCTAAGGCATCCTGAACACTTCGGGGTTAATAAATCGGTAACAGTCTCCCCCTAAAATTTTATAATGTGCCCTACGGCATCCTGAGCACTTCGGGGTTAATAAGTCAGATACAGTCTCCCCCTATAACTTTATAATGTGCCCTACGGCATCCTGAACACTCCGGGGTTAATAAGTCGGTTACAGTCGCCTCCCATAACTTTATGACGTGCCCTAAGGCATCTTGAACACTTCGGTGTTAATAAGTCGGTTACAGACTCCCCCTATTACTGTATGACTTGCCCTAAGGCATCCTGAACACTTCGGGTTTAATACGTCGGTTACAGTCTCCCTCTGTTACTGTATGACGTGCCCTATGGTATCCTGTCCACTTCGGGGATAATAGGTCGGTTTCCGTCTCCCCCTGTTACTGTGTGATGTGCCCAAGGGCATCCTGAACACTTCGGGGTTAATAAGTCGGTTACAGTCTCCCTCTGTTACTCTATGACGTGCCCAAAGTCCTCCTGAACACTTCGGGGGAAAATAAGTCGGTTACAGTCTCCCCCTATTACTGTATGATGTGCCCTATGACCTCCTGAACACTTTGGGGTTAATATGTCGGTTACAGTCTCCCTCTATTACTGTACGACGTGCCCTAAGGCATCCAGAACACTTCGGGGTTAATAAGTCGGTCATAGTCTCCCCCGATTACTGTATGATGTGCCCTATGGCATCATGAACACTTCGGGGTTAATAAGTCGGATACAGTCTGCCCCTATTACTGTATGACGTGCCCTAAGACATCCTGAACACTTCGGGGTTAATAGGTCAGTTACAATGTCCCCCTATTACTGTATGATGTGCCCTAAGGCATCCTGAACACTTCGGGGTTAATAAGTCGGTTACAGTCTCCCCCTATTACTGTATGACGTGACCTAAGGCATCCAGAACACTTCGGGGTTAATAAGTCGGTTACAGTCACCACCTATCACTGTATGACGTGCCCTAAGACATCCTGACCACTTCGGGGTTAATAGGTCGGTTACAGTCTCCCCTATTACTGTATGACGTGCCCTAAGGCATCCTGAACACTTCGGGGTTAATAAGTCAGTTACAGTCTCCGCCTATTACTGTATGACGTTGCCTTAGGCATCCTGAACACTTCGGGGTTAATACGTCGGTTACAGTCACCCCCTATTACTGTATGACATGCCCTAAGGCATCCTGAACACTTCGGGGTTAATAAATCGGTTACAGTCTCCCCCTATTACTGTATGACGTGCCCTAAGACATCCTGAACTCTTCGGGGTAAATACGTCGGCTACAGTATCCACGTGTCACTGTATGACTTGCCCGAAGGCATCCTGAAAACTTCGGGGTTACTATGTCGGTTACAGTCTCCCCCTATTACTGTATGACGTGCCCTAAGGCATCCTGAACACTTTGGGGTTAATAAGTCGGTTACAGTCTCCCCCTATTACTGTATGACGTGCCCTAAGGCATCATTTCCACTTCGAGGTTAATAGGCCGGTTACAGTCTCCCCCCATTACTGTATGACGTGCCCTTATGCATCCTGAACTCTTCGGGGTTCATACTTCGGTTACAGTCTCCTCCTATTACTGTACGACGTGCCTTATGGCATCCTGAACACTCCGGGGTTTATACGTCAGTTACAGTCTCCCCCTATTACTGTATGACGTGCCCTAAGACATTCTGATCACTTCGGTGTCAATAAGTCGCTTACAGTCTCCCCCTATCACTGTATGACGTGCCCTAAGGCATCCTGAACACTTCAGGGTTACTAAGTCGGTTACAGTCTCCCCCATTACTGTATGACGTGACCTAAGGCCTCCTGAACACTTCGGGGTTAATAAGTCGGTTACAGTCTCCCCCTGTTACTGTATGTTGTGCCCTACGTCATCCTGAACACTTCGGCGTTATTAAGTCAGTTACCAGAACTGTATGACGTGCTCTAAGACATCCTGAACACTTCGGGGTTAATACGTCGGTTACAGTCTCCCCCTATTACTGTATGACGTGCCCTAAGGCATCCTGTCCACTTCGGGGTTCATAAGTCGGTTACAGTCTCTCCCTATTACTGTATGAATTGCCCTAAGACATCCTGACCGCTTCGGGGTTAATAGATCGGTTACAGTCTAACCCTATTACTGTATGACGTGCCCAAAGGCACACTTCGGGATAATAAGTCAGTTACAGTTTCCTCCTATTACTGTACGAAGTGCCCTAAGGCATCCTGTCCACTTCGGATATAATAAGTCGGATACAGTCTCTCGCTATTACTGTATGAAGTGCTCTAAGGCATCCTGAACACTTCAGGGTTACTCCGTCGTTTACAGTCTCCCTCTATTACTGTATGACGTGCCCGAAGGCATCCTGAACACTTTGGGGTTAATACGTCGGTTACAGTCTCCCGCTATTACTGTATTACGTGCCCTACGGCATCCTGAACACTTCGGGGTTAATTAGTCGGTTACAGTCTCCCCCTATTACTGTATGACGTGCCCTACGGCATCCTGAACACTTCGGGGTTAATAAGTCAGATACAGTCTCCCCCTATAACTTTATAATGTGCCCTACGGCATCCTGAACACTTCGGGTTTAATACGTCGGTTTCAGTCTCCCCCTGTTACTGTATGACGTGCCCTATGGTATCCTGTCCACTTCGGGGATAATAGGCCGGTTTCCGTCTCCCCCTGTTACTGTATGTTGTGCCCAAGGGCATCCTGAACACTTCGGGGTTAGTAAGTCGGTTACAGTCTCCCTCTATTACTGTACGACGTGCCCTAAGGCATCCAGAACACTTCGGGGTTAATAAGTCGGTTATAGTCTCCCCCGATTACTGTATGATGTGCCCTACGGCATCATGAACACTTCGGGGTTAATAAGTCGGATACAGTCTCCCCCTATTACTGTATGACGTGCCCTAAGACATCCTGAACACTTCGGGGTTAATAGGTCAGTTACAATGTCCCCCTATTACTGTATGACGTGCCCTAAGACATCCTGAACTCTTCGGGGTAAATACGTCGGCTACAGTATCCACGTGTCACTGTATGACTTGCCCGAAGGCATCCTGAAAACTTCGGGGTTACTATGTCGGTTACAGTCTCCCCCTATTACTGTATGACGTGCCCTAAGGCATCCTGAACACTTTGGGGTTAATAAGTCGGTTACAGTCTCCCCCTATTACTGTATGACGTGCCCTAAGGCATCATTTCCACTTCGAGGTTAATAGGCCGGTTACAGTCTCCCCCATTACTGTATGACGTGCCCTTATGCATCCTGAACTCTTCGGGGTTCATACTTCGGTTACAGTCTCCTCCTATTACTGTACGACGTGCCTTATGGCATCCTGAACACTCCGGGGTTTATACGTCAGTTACAGTCTCCCCCTATTACTGTATGACGTGCCCTAAGACATTCTGATCACTTCGGTGTCAATAAGTCGCTTACAGTCTCCCCCTATCACTGTATGACGTGCCCTAAGGCATCCTGAACACTTCAGGGTTACTAAGTCGGTTACAGTCTCCCCCATTACTGTATGACGTGACCTAAGGCCTCCTGAACACTTCGGGGTTAATAAGTCAGTTACCAGAACTGTATGACGTGCTCTAAGACATCCTGAACACTTCGGGGTTAATACGTCGATTACAGTCTCCCCCTATTACTGTATGACGTGCCCTAAGGCATCCTGTCCACTTCGGGGTTCATAAGTCGGTTACAGTCTCTCCCTATTACTGTATGAATTGCCCTAAGACATCCTGACCGCTTCGGGGTTAATAGATCGGTTACAGTCTAACCCTATTACTGTATGACGTGCCCAAAGGCACACTTCGGGATAATAAGTCAGTTACAGTTTCCTCCTATTACTGTACGAAGTGCCCTAAGGCATCCTGTCCACTTCGGATATAATAAGTCGGATACAGTCTCCCGCTATTACTGTATGAAGTGCTCTAAGGCATCCTGAACACTTCAGGGTTACTCCGTCGTTTACAGTCTCCCTCTATTACTGTATGACGTGCCCGAAGGCATCCTGAACACTTTGGGGTTAATAAGTCGGTTACAGTCTCCCGCTATTACTGTATTACGTGCCCTTCGGCATCCTGAACACTTCGGGGTTAATTAGTCGGTTACAGTCTCCCCCTATTACTGTATGACGTGCCCTACGGCATCCTGAACACTTCGGGGTTAATAAGTCAGATACAGTCTCCCCCTATAACTTTATAATGTGCCCTACGGCATCCTGAACACTCCGGGGTTAATAAGTCGGTTACAGACTCCCCCCATTACTTTATGACGTGCCCTAAGGCATCCTGAACACTTCGGTGTTAATAAGTCGGTTACAGACTCCCCCTATTACTGTATGACTTGTCCTAAGGCATCCTGAACACTTCGGGTTTAATACATCGGTTTCAGTCTCCCTCTGTTACTGTATGACGTGCCCTATGGTATCCTGTCCACTTCGGGGATAATAGGCCGGTTTCCGTCTCCCCCTGTTACTGTATGTTGTGCCCAAGGGCATCCTGAACACTTCGGGGTTAATACGTCGGTTATAGTCTCCCCCTATTACTGTATGACGTGTCCTAAGGCATCCTGAACACTTCGGGGTTAGTAAGTCGGTTACAGTCTCGCTTTGTTACTCTATGACGTGCCCTATGGTATCCTGTCCACTTCGGGGATAATAGGTCGGTTACAGTCTCCCCCTGTTACTGTATGATGTGCCCTACGGCATCTTGAACACTTCGGGGTTAATAAGTAAGTTGCAGTCTCCCCCTGTTGCTGTATGACGTGCCCTAAGTCATCCTGAACACTTCGGGGTTAATAGATCGGTTACAGTCTAACCCTATTACTGTATGACGTGCCCAAAGGCACACTTCGGGATAATAAGTCAGTTACAGTTTCCTCCTATTACTGTACGAAGTGCCCTAAGGCATCCTGTCCACTTCGGATATAATAAGTCGGATACAGTCTCTCGCTATTACTGTATGAAGTGCTCTAAGGCATCCTGAACACTTCAGGGTTACTCCGTCGTTTACAGTCTCCCTCTATTACTGTATGACGTGCCCGAAGGCATCCTGAACACTTTGGGGTTAATACGTCGGTTACAGTCTCCCGCTATTACTGTATTACGTGCCCTACGGCATCCTGAACACTTCGGGGTTAATTAGTCGGTTACAGTCTCCCCCTATTACTGTATGACGTGCCCTACGGCATCCTGAACACTTCGGGGTTAATAAGTCAGATACAGTCTCCCCCTATAACTTTATAATGTGCCCTACGGCATCCTGAACACTCCGGGGTTAATAAGTCGGTTACAGACTCCCCCCATTACTTTATGACGTGCCCTAAGGCATCCTGAACACTTCGGTGTTAATAAGTCGGTTACAGACTCCCCCTATTACTGTATGACTTGTCCTAAGGCATCCTGAACACTTCGGGTTTAATACGTCGGTTTCAGTCTCCCCCTGTTACTGTATGACGTGCCCTATGGTATCCTGTCCACTTCGGGGATAATAGGCCGGTTTCCGTCTCCCCCTGTTACTGTATGTTGTGCCCAAGGGCATCCTGAACACTTCGGGGTTAGTAAGTCGGTTACAGTCTCCCTCTATTACTGTACGACGTGCCCTAAGGCATCCAGAACACTTCGGGGTTAATAAGTCGGTTATAGTCTCCCCCGATTACTGTATGATGTGCCCTACGGCATCATGAACACTTCGGGGTTAATAAGTCGGATACAGTCTCCCCCTATTACTGTATGACGTGCCCTAAGACATCCTGAACACTTCGGGGTTAATAGGTCAGTTACAATGTCCCCCTATTACTGTATGACGTGCCCTAAGACATCCTGAACTCTTCGGGGTAAATACGTCGGCTACAGTATCCACGTGTCACTGTATGACTTGCCCGAAGGCATCCTGAAAACTTCGGGGTTACTATGTCGGTTACAGTCTCCCCCTATTACTGTATGACGTGCCCTAAGGCATCCTGAACACTTTGGGGTTAATAAGTCGGTTACAGTCTCCCCCTATTACTGTATGACGTGCCCTAAGGCATCATTTCCACTTCGAGGTTAATAGGCCGGTTACAGTCTCCCCCCATTACTGTATGACGTGCCCTTATGCATCCTGAACTCTTCGGGGTTCATACTTCGGTTACAGTCTCCTCCTATTACTGTACGACGTGCCTTATGGCATCCTGAACACTCCGGGGTTTATACGTCAGTTACAGTCTCCCCCTATTACTGTATGACGTGCCCTAAGACATTCTGATCACTTCGGTGTCAATAAGTCGCTTACAGTCTCCCCCTATCACTGTATGACGTGCCCTAAGGCATCCTGAACACTTCAGGGTTACTAAGTCGGTTACAGTCTCCCCCATTACTGTATGACGTGACCTAAGGCCTCCTGAACACTTCGGGGTTAATAAGTCAGTTACCAGAACTGTATGACGTGCTCTAAGACATCCTGAACACTTCGGGGTTAATACGTCGATTACAGTCTCCCCCTATTACTGTATGACGTGCCCTAAGGCATCCTGTCCACTTCGGGGTTCATAAGTCGGTTACAGTCTCTCCCTATTACTGTATGAATTGCCCTAAGACATCCTGACCGCTTCGGGGTTAATAGATCGGTTACAGTCTAACCCTATTACTGTATGACGTGCCCAAAGGCACACTTCGGGATAATAAGTCAGTTACAGTTTCCTCCTATTACTGTACGAAGTGCCCTAAGGCATCCTGTCCACTTCGGATATAATAAGTCGGATACAGTCTCCCGCTATTACTGTATGAAGTGCTCTAAGGCATCCTGAACACTTCAGGGTTACTCCGTCGTTTACAGTCTCCCTCTATTACTGTATGACGTGCCCGAAGGCATCCTGAACACTTTGGGGTTAATAAGTCGGTTACAGTCTCCCGCTATTACTGTATTACGTGCCCTTCGGCATCCTGAACACTTCGGGGTTAATTAGTCGGTTACAGTCTCCCCCTATTACTGTATGACGTGCCCTACGGCATCCTGAACACTTCGGGGTTAATAAGTCAGATACAGTCTCCCCCTATAACTTTATAATGTGCCCTACGGCATCCTGAACACTCCGGGGTTAATAAGTCGGTTACAGACTCCCCCCATTACTTTATGACGTGCCCTAAGGCATCCTGAACACTTCGGTGTTAATAAGTCGGTTACAGACTCCCCCTATTACTGTATGACTTGTCCTAAGGCATCCTGAACACTTCGGGTTTAATACATCGGTTTCAGTCTCCCTCTGTTACTGTATGACGTGCCCTATGGTATCCTGTCCACTTCGGGGATAATAGGCCGGTTTCCGTCTCCCCCTGTTACTGTATGTTGTGCCCAAGGGCATCCTGAACACTTCGGGGTTAATACGTCGGTTATAGTCTCCCCCTATTACTGTATGACGTGTCCTAAGGCATCCTGAACACTTCGGGGTTAGTAAGTCGGTTACAGTCTCGCTTTGTTACTCTATGACGTGCCCTATGGTATCCTGTCCACTTCGGGGATAATAGGTCGGTTACAGTCTCCCCCTGTTACTGTATGATGTGCCCTACGGCATCTTGAACACTTCGGGGTTAATAAGTAAGTTGCAGTCTCCCCCTGTTGCTGTATGACGTGCCCTAAGTCATCCTGAACACTTCGGGGTTAATAGATCGGTTACAGTCTAACCCTATTACTGTATGACGTGCCCAAAGGCACACTTCGGGATAATAAGTCAGTTACAGTTTCCTCCTATTACTGTACGAAGTGCCCTAAGGCATCCTGTCCACTTCGGGGATAATAAGTCGGATACAGTCTCCCGCTATTACTGTATGAAGTGCTCTAAGGCATCATGAACACGTCAGGGTTACTCCGTCGGTTACAGTCTCCCTCTATTTCTGTATGACGTGCCCGATGGCATCCTGAACACTTCGGGGTTAATTAGTCGGTAACAGTCTCCCCCTATAATTTTATAATGTGCCCTACGGCATCCTGAACACTTCGGGGTTAATAAGTTGGTTACAGTCTCCCCCTGTTACTGTATGACGTGCCCTAAGTCCTCCTGAACACTTCGGGGGAAAATAAGTCGGTTACAGTCTCCCCCTATTACTGTATGATGTGCCCTATGACATCCTGAACACTTTGGGGTTAATAAGTCGGTTACAGTCTCCCTCTATTACTGTACGACGTGCCCTAAGGCATCCAGAACACTTCAGGGTTAATAAGTCGGTTATAGTCTCCCCCGATTACTGTATGATGTGCCCTACGGCATCATGAACACTTCGGGGTTAATACGTCGGATACAGTCTCCCTCTATTACTCTATGACGTGCCCTAAGACATCCTGAACTCTTCGGGATTAATAAGCCGGTTACAGTCTCCACGTGTTACTGTATGACTTGCCCGAAGGCATCCTGAAAACCTCGGGGTTACTATGTCGGTTACAGTCTCCCCCTATTACTGTATGACGTGCCCTAAGGCATCCTGAACACTTTGGTGTTAATAAGTCGGTTACAGTCTCCCGCTATTACTGTATGACGTGCCCTAAGGCATCATTTCCACTTCGAGGTTAATAGGCCGGTTACAGTCTCCCCCCATTACTGTATGACGTGCCCTTATGCATCCTGAACTCTTCGGGGTTCATACTTCGGTTACAGTCTCCTCCTATTACTGTACGACGTGCCTTATGGCATCCTGAACACTCCGGGGTTTATACATCAGTTACAGTCTCCCCCTATTACTGTATGACGTGCCCTAAGACATTCTGATCACTTCGGTGTCAATAAGTCGCTTACAGTCTCCCCCTATCACTGTATGACGTGCCCTAAGGCATCCTGAACACTTCAGGGTTACTAAGTCGGTTACAGTCTCCCCCATTACTGTATGACGTGACCTAAGGCCTCCTGAACACTTCGGGGTTAATAAGTCGGTTACAGTCTCCCCCTGTTACTGTATGTTGTGCCCTACGTCATCCTGAACACTTCGGCGTTATTAAGTCAGTTACCAGAACTGTATGACGTGCTCTAAGACATCCTGAACACTTCGGGGTTAATACGTCGGTTACAGTCTCCCCCTATTACTGTATGACGTGCCCTAAGGCATCCTGTCCACTTCGGGGTTCATAAGTCGGTTACAGTCTCTCCCTATTACTGTATGAATTGCCCTAAGACATCCTGACCGCTTCGGGGTTAATAGATCGGTTACAGTCTAACCCTATTACTGTATGACGTGCCCAAAGGCACACTTCGGGATAATAAGTCAGTTACAGTTTCCTCCTATTACTGTACGAAGTGCCCTAAGGCATCCTGTCCACTTCGGATATAATAAGTCGGATACAGTCTCCCGCTATTACTGTATGAAGTGCTCTAAGGCATCCTGAACACTTCAGGGTTACTCCGTCGTTTACAGTCTCCCTCTATAACTGTATGACGTGCCCGAAGGCATCCTGAACACTTTGGGGTTAATAAGTCGGTTACAGTCTCCCGCTATTACTGTATTACGTGCCCTTCGGCATCCTGAACACTTCGGGGTTAATTAGTCGGTTACAGTCTCCCCCTATTACTGTATGACGTGCCCTACGGCATCCTGAACACTTCGGGGTTAATAAGTCAGATACAGTCTCCCCCTATAACTTTATAATGTGCCCTACGGCATCCTGAACACTCCGGGGTTAATAAGTCGGTTACAGACTCCCCCCATTACTTTATGACGTGCCCTAAGGCATCCTGAACACTTCGGTGTTAATAAGTCGGTTACAGACTCCCCCTATTACTGTATGACTTGTCCTAAGGCATCCTGAACACTTCGGGTTTAATACATCGGTTTCAGTCTCCCCCATTACTGTATGACGTGCCCTACGGCATCCTGAACACTTCGGGGTAAATAAGTCAGATACAGTCTCCCTCTATAACTTTATAATGTGCCCTACGGCATCCTGAACACTCCGGGGTTAATAAGTCGGTAACACTCTCCCCCTATAATTTTATAATGTGCCCTTCGGCATCCTGAAAACTTCGGGGTTAATAAGTCGGTTACAGTCTCCCCCATTACTGTATGACGTGCCCTACGGCATCCTGAACACTTCGGGGTAAATAAGTCAGATACAGTCTCCCCCTATAACTTTATAATGTGCCCTACGGCATCCTGAACACTCCGGGGTTAATAAGTCGGTTACAGTCTCCCCCTATTACTGTATGACTTGCCCTAAGGCATCCTGAACACTTCGGGTTTAATACGTCGGTTACAGTCTCCCTCTGTTACTGTATGACGTGCCCTATGGTATCCTGTCCACTTCGGGGATAATAGGTCGGTTTCCGTCTCCCCCTGTTACTGTCTGATGTGCCCAAGGGCATCCTGAACACTTCGGGGTTAATACGTCGGTTACAGTCTCCCCCTATTACTGTATGACGTGCCCTAAGGCATCCTGAACACTTCGGGCTTAATAAGTCGGTTACAGTCTCCCTCTGTTACTCTATGACGTGCCCTATGGTATCCTGTCCACTTCGGGGATAATAGGTCGGTTACAGTCTCCCCCTGTTACTGTATGATGTGCCCTACGGCATCTTGAACACTTCGGGGTTAATAAGTAAGTTGCAGTCTCCCCCTATTGCTGTATGACGTGCCCTAAGTCATCCTGAACACTTCGGGGTTAATAAGTCAGTAACAGTCTCCCCCTATTACTTTCTAATGTGCCCGACGGCATCCTGAACACTTCGGGGTTAAGAAGTCGGTTACAGTCTCCACCATTACTGTATGACGTGCCCTAAGGCATCCAGAACACTTCGGTGTTAATAAGTCGGTTACAGACTCCCCCTATTACTGTATGACGTGCCCTGAGACATCCTGAACCCTTCGGTGTTAATAAGTCGGTTACAGTCTCCCCCGTTACTGTATGACGTGCCCTAAGTCCTCCTGAACACTTCGGGGGAAAATAAGTCGGTTACAGTCTCCCCCTATTACTGTATGATGTGCCCTATGACCTCCTGAACACTTTGGGGTTAATAAGTCGGTTACAGTCTCCCTCTATTACTGTACGACGTGCCCTAAGGCATCCAGAACACTTCGGGGTTAATAAGTCGGTTATAGTCTACCCCGATTACTGTATGATGTGCCCTACGGCATCATGAACACTTCGGGGTTAATAAGTCGGATACAGTCTCCCCCTATTACTGTATGACGTGCCCTAAGACATCCTGAACTCTTCGGGGTTAATAAGTCGGTTACAGTCTCCACGAGTTACTGTATGACTTGCCCGAAGGCATCCTGAAAACTTCGGGGTTCATACTTCGGTTACAGTCACCTCCTATTACTGTACGACGTGCCTTAAGGCATCCTGAACACTCCGGGGTTTATACGTCAGTTACAGTCTCCCCCTATTACTGTATGACGTGCCCTAAGACATTCTGATCACTTCGGTGTCAATAAGTCGCTTACAGTCTCCCCCATCACTGTATGACGTGCCCTAAGGCATCCTGAACACTTCAGGGTTACTAAGTCGGTTACAGTCTCCCCCATTACTGTATGACGTGACCTAAGGCCTCCTGAACACTTCGGGGTTAATAAGTCGGTTACAGTCTCCCCCTGTTACTGTATGTTGTGCCCTATGTCATCCTGAACACTTCGGCGTTAATAAGTCAGTTACCATAACCCCTATTACTGTATGACGTGCTCTAAGACATCCTGAACACTTCGGGGTTAATACGTCGGTTACAGTCTCCCCCTATTGCTGTATGACGTGCCCTAAGGCATCCTGAACACTTCGGGGTTAATAAGTCGGTAACAGTCTCCCCCTATAATTTTATAATGTGCCCTACGGCATCCTGAACACTTCGGGGTTAATAAGTCGGTTACAGTCTCCCCATTACTGTATGACGTGCCCTAAGGCATCCTGAACACTTCGGTGTTAATAAGTCGGTTACAGACTCCCCCTATTACTGTATGACGTGCCCTAAGACATCCTGAACCCTTCAGGGTTAATAAGTCGGTTACAGTCTCCCCCTGTTACTGTATGACGTGCCCTAAGTCCTCCTGAACACTTCGGGGGAAAATAAGTCGGTTACAGTCTCCCCCTATTACTGTATGATGTGCCCTATGACCGCCTGAACACTTTGGGGTTGATAAGTCGGTTACAGTCTCCCTCTATTACTGTACGACGTGCCCTAAGGCATCCAGAACACTTCGGGGTTAATAAGTCGGTTATAGTCTCCCCCTGTTACTGTATGATGTGCCCTACGGCATCATGAACACTTCGGTGTTAATAAGTCGGTTACAGTCTCCACCCATTACTTTATGATGTGCCCTAAGGCATCATTTCCACTTCGAGGTTAATAGGCCGGTTAGAGTCTACCCCCATTATTGTATGACGTGCCCTAAGGCATCCTGAACACTTCGGGGTTAATAAGTCGGTTATAGTCTCCCCCTGTTACTGTATGATGTGCCCTACGGCATCATGAACACTTCGGTGTTAATAAGTCGGTTACAGTCTCCACCCATTACTTTATGATGTGCCCTAAGGCATCCTGACCGCTTCGGGGTTAATAGATCGGTTACAGTCTAACCCTATTACTGTATGACGTGCCCAAAGGCACACTTCGGGATAATAAGTCAGTTACAGTTTCCTCCTATTACTGTACGAAGTGCCCTAAGGCATCCTGTCCACTTCGGATATAATAAGTCGGATACAGTCTCCCGCTATTACTGTATGAAGTGCTCTAAGGCATCCTGAACACTTCAGGGTTACTCCGTCGTTTACAGTCTCCCTCTATAACTGTATGACGTGCCCGAAGGCATCCTGAACACTTTGGGGTTAATAAGTCGGTTACAGTCTCCCGCTATTACTGTATTACGTGCCCTTCGGCATCCTGAACACTTCGGGGTTAATTAGTCGGTTACAGTCTCCCCCTATTACTGTATGACGTGCCCTACGGCATCCTGAACACTTCGGGGTTAATAAGTCAGATACAGTCTCCCCCTATAACTTTATAATGTGCCCTACGGCATCCTGAACACTCCGGGGTTAATAAGTCGGTTACAGACTCCCCCCATTACTTTATGACGTGCCCTAAGGCATCCTGAACACTTCGGTGTTAATAAGTCGGTTACAGACTCCCCCTATTACTGTATGACTTGTCCTAAGGCATCCTGAACACTTCGGGTTTAATACATCGGTTTCAGTCTCCCCCATTACTGTATGACGTGCCCTACGGCATCCTGAACACTTCGGGGTAAATAAGTCAGATACAGTCTCCCTCTATAACTTTATAATGTGCCCTACGGCATCCTGAACACTCCGGGGTTAATAAGTCGGTAACACTCTCCCCCTATAATTTTATAATGTGCCCTTCGGCATCCTGAAAACTTCGGGGTTAATAAGTCGGTTACAGTCTCCCCCATTACTGTATGACGTGCCCTACGGCATCCTGAACACTTCGGGGTAAATAAGTCAGATACAGTCTCCCCCTATAACTTTATAATGTGCCCTACGGCATCCTGAACACTCCGGGGTTAATAAGTCGGTTACAGTCTCCCCCTATTACTGTATGACTTGCCCTAAGGCATCCTGAACACTTCGGGTTTAATACGTCGGTTACAGTCTCCCTCTGTTACTGTATGACGTGCCCTATGGTATCCTGTCCACTTCGGGGATAATAGGTCGGTTTCCGTCTCCCCCTGTTACTGTCTGATGTGCCCAAGGGCATCCTGAACACTTCGGGGTTAATACGTCGGTTACAGTCTCCCCCTATTACTGTATGACGTGCCCTAAGGCATCCTGAACACTTCGGGCTTAATAAGTCGGTTACAGTCTCCCTCTGTTACTCTATGACGTGCCCTATGGTATCCTGTCCACTTCGGGGATAATAGGTCGGTTACAGTCTCCCCCTGTTACTGTATGATGTGCCCTACGGCATCTTGAACACTTCGGGGTTAATAAGTAAGTTGCAGTCTCCCCCTATTGCTGTATGACGTGCCCTAAGTCATCCTGAACACTTCGGGGTTAATAAGTCAGTAACAGTCTCCCCCTATTACTTTCTAATGTGCCCGACGGCATCCTGAACACTTCGGGGTTAAGAAGTCGGTTACAGTCTCCACCATTACTGTATGACGTGCCCTAAGGCATCCAGAACACTTCGGTGTTAATAAGTCGGTTACAGACTCCCCCTATTACTGTATGACGTGCCCTGAGACATCCTGAACCCTTCGGTGTTAATAAGTCGGTTACAGTCTCCCCCGTTACTGTATGACGTGCCCTAAGTCCTCCTGAACACTTCGGGGGAAAATAAGTCGGTTACAGTCTCCCCCTATTACTGTATGATGTGCCCTATGACCTCCTGAACACTTTGGGGTTAATAAGTCGGTTACAGTCTCCCTCTATTACTGTACGACGTGCCCTAAGGCATCCAGAACACTTCGGGGTTAATAAGTCGGTTATAGTCTACCCCGATTACTGTATGATGTGCCCTACGGCATCATGAACACTTCGGGGTTAATAAGTCGGATACAGTCTCCCCCTATTACTGTATGACGTGCCCTAAGACATCCTGAACTCTTCGGGGTTAATAAGTCGGTTACAGTCTCCACGAGTTACTGTATGACTTGCCCGAAGGCATCCTGAAAACTTCGGGGTTCATACTTCGGTTACAGTCACCTCCTATTACTGTACGACGTGCCTTAAGGCATCCTGAACACTCCGGGGTTTATACGTCAGTTACAGTCTCCCCCTATTACTGTATGACGTGCCCTAAGACATTCTGATCACTTCGGTGTCAATAAGTCGCTTACAGTCTCCCCCATCACTGTATGACGTGCCCTAAGGCATCCTGAACACTTCAGGGTTACTAAGTCGGTTACAGTCTCCCCCATTACTGTATGACGTGACCTAAGGCCTCCTGAACACTTCGGGGTTAATAAGTCGGTTACAGTCTCCCCCTGTTACTGTATGTTGTGCCCTATGTCATCCTGAACACTTCGGCGTTAATAAGTCAGTTACCATAACCCCTATTACTGTATGACGTGCTCTAAGACATCCTGAACACTTCGGGGTTAATACGTCGGTTACAGTCTCCCCCTATTGCTGTATGACGTGCCCTAAGGCATCCTGAACACTTCGGGGTTAATAAGTCGGTAACAGTCTCCCCCTATAATTTTATAATGTGCCCTACGGCATCCTGAACACTTCGGGGTTAATAAGTCGGTTACAGTCTCCCCCATTACTGTATGACGTGCCCTAAGGCATCCTGAACACTTCGGTGTTAATAAGTCGGTTACAGACTCCCCCTATTACTGTATGACGTGCCCTAAGACATCCTGAACCCTTCAGGGTTAATAAGTCGGTTACAGTCTCCCCCTGTTACTGTATGACGTGCCCTAAGTCCTCCTGAACACTTCGGGGGAAAATAAGTCGGTTACAGTCTCCCCCTATTACTGTATGATGTGCCCTATGACCGCCTGAACACTTTGGGGTTGATAAGTCGGTTACAGTCTCCCTCTATTACTGTACGACGTGCCCTAAGGCATCCAGAACACTTCGGGGTTAATAAGTCGGTTATAGTCTCCCCCTGTTACTGTATGATGTGCCCTACGGCATCATGAACACTTCGGTGTTAATAAGTCGGTTACAGTCTCCACCCATTACTTTATGATGTGCCCTAAGGCATCATTTCCACTTCGAGGTTAATAGGCCGGTTAGAGTCTACCCCCATTATTGTATGACGTGCCCTAAGGCATCCTGAACACTTCGGGGTTAATAAGTCGGTTATAGTCTCCCCCTGTTACTGTATGATGTGCCCTACGGCATCATGAACACTTCGGTGTTAATAAGTCGGTTACAGTCTCCACCCATTACTTTATGATGTGCCCTAAGGCATCATTTCCACTTCGAGGTTAATAGGCCGGTTAGAGTCTACCCCCATTATTGTATGACGTGCCCTAAGGCATCCTGAACACTTCGGGGTTAATAAGTCCGTTACAGTCTCCCCCTGTTACTGTATGATGTGCCCTCCGGCAGACTGAACACTTCGGGGTTAATACGTCGGTTACAGTCTCCCCTATTACTGTATGACGTGCGCTAAGGCATCCTGAACACTTCGGGTTTAATAAGTCATTTAAAGTCTCCCCCTATAAGTTTATAATGAACCCTACGACATCCTGAACACTTCGGGGTTCATAAGTCGGTTACAGTCTCCCCCCATTACTTTATGACGTGCCCTAAGGCATCCTGAACACTTCGGGGTTAAGAAGTCGGTTACAGTCTCCCCCTATTAATGCATGACTTGCTTTAAGGCATTCTGTCCACTTCGGGGTTAATAAGTCGGTTACAGACTCCCCCAATTACTGTATGACGTGCCCTAAGACATCCTGAACCCTTCGGGGTTAATAAGTCGGTTACAGTCTCCCCCTGTTACTGTATGACGTGCCCTAAGTCCTCCTGAACACTTCGGGGGAAAATAAGTCGGTTACAGTCTCCCCCTATGACTGTATGATGTGCCCTATGACCTCCTGAACACTTTGGGTTTAATAAGTCGGTTACAGTCTCCCTCTATTACTGTACGACGTGCCCTAAGGCATCCAGAACACTTCGGGGTTAATAAGTCAGCTATAGTCTCCCCCGATTACTGTATGATGTGCCCTACGGCATCAAGAGCACTTCGGGGTTAATAAGTCGGATACAGTCTCCCCCTATTACTGTATGACGTGCCCTAAGACATCCTGAACACTTCGGGGTTAATAGGTCAGTTACAATGTCCCCCTATTACTGTATGATGTGCCCTAAGGCATCCTGAACACTTCGGGGTTAATAAGTCGGTTACAGTCTCCCCCGATTAATGTATGATGTGCCCTACGGCATCATGAAGACTTCAGGGTTAATAGGACGGTTACAGTCTCCTCCCATTACTGTATGACGTGCCCTAAGACATCCTGAACACTTCGGGGTTAATAAGTCGGTTACAGTCTGCTCCAATACTGTATGACGTGCCCTAAGGCATCCTGAACATTTCAGGGTTAATAAGTCAGTTACAGTCTGCTCCTATTACTGTGTGATGTGCCCTTGGGCATCCGGAACACTTCGGGGTTAATAAGTCGGTTACAGTCCCCCCTATTACTGTATGACGTGCCCTAAGGCATCCTGAACACTTCGGGGTTAATAGGTCAGTTATAATGTCCCCCTATTACTGTATGACATGCCCTAAGGCATCCTGAACACTTCGGGGTTAATAAATCGGTTACAGTCTCCCCCTATTACTGTATGACGTGCCCTAAGGCATACTGAAAACTTCGGGGTTAATAAGTCGGTTACATTCTCCTCCTATTACTGTATGACGTGCCCTATGGTATCCTGTCCACTTCGGGGATAATAGGTCGGTTACAGTCTCCCCCTGTTACTGTATGATGTGCCCTACGGCATCCTGAACACTTCGGGGTTAATAAGTCGGTTACAGTCTGCTCCAATACCGTATGACGTGCCCTAAGTCATCCTGAACACTTCGGGGTTAATAAGTCGGTAACAGTCTCCCCCTATAACTTTATAATGTGCCCGACGGCATCCTGAACACTTCGGAGTTAATAAGTCGGTTACAGTCTCCCCCATTACTTTATGACGTGCCCTAAGGCATCCTGACCATTTCGGGGTTAATAAGTCGCTTACAGTTTCCCTCTATTACTGTTTGACGTGCCCTAAGGCATCCTGAACACTTCGGTGTTAATAAGTCGGTTACAGACTACCCCTATTACTGTATGACGTGCCCTAAGGCATCCTGAACACTTCGGTGTAAATAAGTCGGTTACAGTCTCCCCATCCAACTTTATAATGTGCCCTAAGGCATCCTGAACACTTCGGGGTTAATACGTCGTTTACAGTCTCCCCCAATTACTGTATGACGTGCCCTAAGACATCCTGAACCCTTCGGGGTTAATAAGTCGGTTACAGTCTCCCCCTGTTACTGTATGACGTGCCCTAAGTCCTCCTGAACACTTCGGTGGAAAATAAGTCGGTTACAGTCTCCCCCTATTACTGTATGATGTGCCCTATGTCCTCCTGAACACTTTGGGGTTAATAAGTCGGTTACAGTCTCCCTCTATTACTGTACGACGTGCCCTAAGGCATCCAGAACACTTCGGGGTTAATAAGTCAGCTATAGTCTCCCCCGATTACTGTATGATGTGCCCTACGGCATCAAGAGCACTTCGGGGTTAATAAGTCGGATACAGTCTCCCCCGATTAATGTATGACGTGCCCTAAGACATCCTGAACACTTCGGTGTTGATAGGTCAGTTACAGTCTACCCCTATTACTGTATAATATGCCTACGACATCCTGAACTCTTCGGGGTTTAATAAGTCGGTTACAGTCTCCCCCCATTACTGTATGACGTGCCCAAAGGGATCCTGAACACTTCGGGGTTAATAAGTCAGTTACAATCTCCGCATATTACTGTATGACGTGCCCTAAGGCATCCTGTTCACTTCGGGGTTAATAAGTCAGTTAAAGTCTCCCCCTGTAAGTTTATAATGAGCCCTACGACATCCTGAACACTTCGGGGTTCATAAGTCGGTTACAGTCTCCCCCCATTACTTTATGACGTGCCCTAAGGCATCCTGAACACTTTGGGGTAAAGAAGTCGGTTACAGTCTCCCCCTATTAATGCATGACTTGCTTTAAGGCATTCTGTCCACTTCGGGGTTAATAAGTCGGTTACAGTCTCCCCCATTACTGTATGATGTGCCCTATGACCTCCTGAACACTTTGGGGTTAATAAGTCGGTTACGGTCTCCCTCTATTACTGTACGACGTGCCCTAAGACATCCTGAACCCTTCGGGGTTAATAAGTCGGTTACAGTCTCCCCCTGTTACTGTATGACGTGCCCGAAGGCATCCTGACCACTTCGGGGTTAATAAGTCGGTTACGGTCTCCCCCATTACTGTATGATGTGCCCTATGACCTCCTGAACACTTTGGGGTTAATAAGTCGGTTACAGTCTCCCTCTATTACTGTACGACGTGCCCTAAGGCATCCAGAACACTTCGGGGTTAATAAGTCGGTTATAGTCTCCCCCGATTACTGTATGATGTGCCCTACGGCATCATGAACATTTCGGGGTTAATAAGACGGTTACAGTCTCCTCCCATTACTGTATGATGTGCCCTAAGGCATCCTGAACACTTCGGGGTTAATAAGTCGGTTACAGTCCCCTCTATTACTGTATGACGTGCTCTAAGGCATCCTGTCGACTTCGGGGTAAATAATTCTATTACAGTCTGCTCCTATTACTGTATGACGTGCCCTAAGGCATCCTGAACACTTCGGGGTTAATAAGTCAGTTACAGTCTGCTCCTATTACTGTATGATGTGCCCTAGGGCATCCTGAACACTTCGGGGTTAATAAGTCAGTTACAGTCTGCTCCTATTACTGTGTGATGTGCCCTAGGGCATCCTGAACACTTCGGGGTTAATATGTCGGTTACAGTCCCCCCTATTACTGTATGACGTGCCCTAAGGCATCCTGTCCACTTCGGGGTTAATAAGTCGGTTACAGTCTCCCCCTATTACTGTATGACGTGCCCGAAGGCATCCTGAACACTTCAGGGTTAATAGGTCAGTTATAATGTCCCCCTATTACTGTATGATGTGCCCTAAGGCATCCTGAACACTTTGGGTTTAATAAGTCGTTTACCCTCTCCCCCTATTACTGTATGACGTGCTCTAAGACATCCTGAACACTTCGGGCTTAATAGGTTGGTTACAGTCTCCCCCTATTACTGTATGACGTGCCCTAAGGCATCTTGATCACTTCGGGGTTAATAGGTCGGGTACAGTCTCCCCCTATCACTGTATGACGTGCCCTAAGGCATCCTGTCCACTTCGGGGTTAATAGGTCGGTTACAGTTTCCTCCTATTACTGTATGACGTGCCCTAAGGCATCCTGAACACTTCGGGGTTAATAGGTCGGTTACAGTCTCCCCCTGTTACTGTATGATGTGCCCTACGGCATCCTGAACACTTCGGGGTGAAGAGGTCTGTTACAGTCAACCCCTATTACTGTATGTAGTGCCCTAAGACATCCTGACCACTTCAGGGTTAATAGGTCGGTTACAGTCTAACCCTATTACTGTATGACGTGCCCAAAGGCACACTTCGGGGTTAATAAGTCAGTTACAATCTCCGCATATTACTGTATGACGTGCCCTAAGGCATCCTGTTCACTTCGGGGTTAATAAGTCAGTTACAGTTTCCTCATAATACTGTACGAAGTGCCCTAAGGCATCCTGTCCATTTCGGGGATAATAAGTCGGTTACAGTCTCCCGCTATTACTGAATGAAGTGTTCTAAGGCATCCTGAACACTTCAGGGTTACTCCGTCGGTTACAGTCTCCCTCTATTACTGTATGACGTGCCCTAAGGCATCCTGAAAACTTTGGGGTTAATAAGTCGGTTACAGTCTCCCTCTATTACTGTATGACGTGCCCTAAGGCATCCTGAACACTTCGGGGTTCATAAGTCGGTTACAGTCTCCCCCCATTACTTTATGACGTGCCCTAAGGCATCCTGAACACTTTGGGGTAAAGAAGTCGGTTACAGTCTCCCCCTATTAATGCATGACTTGCTTTAAGGCATTCTGTCCACTTCGGGGTTAATAAGTCGGTTACAGTCTCCCCCATTACTGTATGATGTGCCCTATGACCTCCTGAACACTTTGGGGTTAATAAGTCGGTTACGGTCTCCCTCTATTACTGTACGACGTGCCCTAAGACATCCTGAACCCTTCGGGGTTAATAAGTCGGTTACAGTCTCCCCCTGTTACTGTATGACGTGCCCGAAGGCATCCTGACCACTTCGGGGTTAATAAGTCGGTTACGGTCTCCCCCATTACTGTATGATGTGCCCTATGACCTCCTGAACACTTTGGGGTTAATAAGTCGGTTACAGTCTCCCTCTATTACTGTACGACGTGCCCTAAGGCATCCAGAACACTTCGGGGTTAATAAGTCGGTTATAGTCTCCCCCGATTACTGTATGATGTGCCCTACGGCATCATGAACATTTCGGGGTTAATAAGACGGTTACAGTCTCCTCCCATTACTGTATGATGTGCCCTAAGGCATCCTGAACACTTCGGGGTTAATAAGTCGGTTACAGTCCCCTCTATTACTGTATGACGTGCTCTAAGGCATCCTGTCGACTTCGGGGTAAATAATTCTATTACAGTCTGCTCCTATTACTGTATGACGTGCCCTAAGGCATCCTGAACACTTCGGGGTTAATAAGTCAGTTACAGTCTGCTCCTATTACTGTATGATGTGCCCTAGGGCATCCTGAACACTTCGGGGTTAATAAGTCAGTTACAGTCTGCTCCTATTACTGTGTGATGTGCCCTAGGGCATCCTGAACACTTCGGGGTTAATATGTCGGTTACAGTCCCCCCTATTACTGTATGACGTGCCCTAAGGCATCCTGTCCACTTCGGGGTTAATAAGTCGGTTACAGTCTCCCCCTATTACTGTATGACGTGCCCGAAGGCATCCTGAACACTTCAGGGTTAATAGGTCAGTTATAATGTCCCCCTATTACTGTATGATGTGCCCTAAGGCATCCTGAACACTTTGGGTTTAATAAGTCGTTTACCCTCTCCCCCTATTACTGTATGACGTGCTCTAAGACATCCTGAACACTTCGGGCTTAATAGGTTGGTTACAGTCTCCCCCTATTACTGTATGACGTGCCCTAAGGCATCTTGATCACTTCGGGGTTAATAGGTCGGGTACAGTCTCCCCCTATCACTGTATGACGTGCCCTAAGGCATCCTGTCCACTTGGGGGTTAATAGGTCGGTTACAGTTTCCTCCTATTACTGTATGACGTGCCCTAAGGCATCCTGAACACTTCGGGGTTAATAGGTCGGTTACAGTCTCCCCCTGTTACTGTATGATGTGCCCTACGGCATCCTGAACACTTCGGGGTGAAGAGGTCTGTTACAGTCAACCCCTATTACTGTATGTAGTGCCCTAAGACATCCTGACCACTTCAGGGTTAATAGGTCGGTTACAGTCTAACCCTATTACTGTATGACGTGCCCAAAGGCACACTTCGGGGTTAATAAGTCAGTTACAATCTCCGCATATTACTGTATGACGTGCCCTAAGGCATCCTGTTCACTTCGGGGTTAATAAGTCAGTTACAGTTTCCTCATAATACTGTACGAAGTGCCCTAAGGCATCCTGTCCATTTCGGGGATAATAAGTCGGTTACAGTCTCCCGCTATTACTGAATGAAGTGTTCTAAGGCATCCTGAACACTTCAGGGTTACTCCGTCGGTTACAGTCTCCCTCTATTACTGTATGACGTGCCCTAAGGCATCCTGAACACTTTGGGGTTAATAAGTCGGTTACAGTCTCCCTCTATTACTGTATGACGTGCCCTAAGGCATCCTGAACACTTTGGGGTTAATAAGTCGGTTACAGTCTCCCGCTATTACTGTATGACGTGCCCTAAGGCATCCTGAACACTTTGGGGTTAATAGGTCAGTTACAATGTCCCCCTATTACTGTATGATGGGCGGCACGGTGGCACAGTGGTTATCACTGCTGCCTCACAGCGCCTGAGACCCGGGTTCAATTCCCGACTCAGGTGACTGACTGTGTGGAGTTTGCACGTTGTCCCCGTGTCTGCGTGTGTTTCCACCGGGTGCTCCGGTTTCCTCCCACAGTCCAAAGATGTGTGGGACAGGTGAATTGGCCATGCTAAATTGCCCGTAGTGTTAGGTAAGGGGTAAATGTAGGGGTATGGGTGGGTTGCGCTTCGGCGGGTCGTTGTGGACTTGTTGGGCCGAAGATCCTGTTTCCACACTGTAAGTAATCTAATCTAAAAAAAGAAAAATTCTCCCCCTATTGCTGTACGGAGTGCCCTAAGACATCCTGACCACGTCAGTGTTAATAGGTCGGTTACAGACTCCACCCATTACTATATGACGTGCACTAACGCAACTTGACACCTTTGGGGTGAATAGGTCGGTTACAGTCTACCCCATTACTGTATGACGTGCGCTAAGGCATCCTGAACACTTCGGTGTTAATAAGTCGGTTACAGTCTCCCCGTATTACTGTATGACGTGCCCTAAGGCATCCTGAACACTTCGGTGTTAATAAGTCGGTTACAGTCTCCCCCTATTACTGTATGACTTGCCCTAATGCATCCTGAACACTTCGGGGTTAATACGTCGGTTACAGTCTCCCTCTGTTACTGTATGACGTGCCCTATGGTATCCTATCCACTTCGGGGATAATAGGTCGTATACAGTCTCCCCCTGTTACTGTATGATGTGCCCTACGGCATCCTGAACACTTCGGAGTTAATAAGTCGGTTACAGTCTCCCCGTATTACTGTATGACGTGCCCTAAGGCGTCCTGAACACTTCGGGGTTAATAAGCCGGTTACAGTCTCCTCCCCTTACTTTATGACGTGCCCTAAGGCATCCTGAACACTTCGGGGTTAATAGGTCGGTTACAGTCTTCCCCTATTACTGCATGACGTGCCCTAAGATATCCTGTCCACTTCGGGGTTAATAAGTCAGTTACAGTCTTCCCCTCTGACTGTATGACGTGCCCTAAGGCCTCCTGACGACCCCGGGGTTAATAGGTCGGTTGCTGTCTCCCCCTATTACTGTACGAAGTGCCCTAAGGCATCCTGAACAGTTCAGGGTTAATAAGTCGATTACAGTCTCCCCCGATTACTGTATGACGTGCCCTAAGACATCCTGAACTCTTCGTGGTTAATAAGTCGGTTACAGTCTCCCCCTATAACTTTATAATGTGTCTTACGGCATCCTGAACACTTCGGGGTTAATAAGTCAGTTACAGTCTCCCCCTATTACTGTATGACGTGCCCTAAGGCATCCTGTCCACTTCGGGGCTCATAAGTCGGTTACAGTCGCCCCCTATTACTGTATGAAGTGCCCTAAGGCATCCTGAACAGTTTAGGGTTAATAAGTCGGTTACAGTCTCCCCCGATTACTGTATGACGTGCCCTAAGACATCCTGAACTCTTCGTGGTGAATAAGTCGGTTACAGTCTCCCCCTGTTTCTGTATGACGTGCCCGAAATCCTCCTGAACACTTTGGGGTTAATAAGTCGGTTACAGCCTGCCCCTATTACTGTATGATGTGCCCTAAACCTCCTGAACACTTTGGGGTTAATAAGTCGGTTACAGGGTCCCCCTATTACTGTACGACGTGCCCTAAGGCATCCAGAACACGTCGGGGTTAATAAGTCGGTTACAGTCTCCCCCTATTACTGCATGATGTGTCCGATGGCATCATGAACACTTCGGGGTTAATAAGTCGGTTTCAGTCTACCGCTATAACTGTATGACGTACCCGAAGGCATCCTGAACACTTCGGGGTTAATAAGTCAGTTACAGTCTCCCCCTATTACTGTATAATGTGCCCTAAGGAATCCTGAACACTTCGGGTTTAATAAGTCGGTTATAGTCTCCCCCTATTACTGTATGACGTGCCCTAAGGCATCCTGTCCACTTCGGCGTTAATAAGTCGGTTACAGTCTCTCCCTATTACTGTATGACGTGCCCTAAGGCATCCTGAACACTTTGCATTTAATAAGTCGTTCACACTCTCCCCCTATTACTGTACGACGTGCTCTAAGACATACTGACCACTTCGGGGTTAATCGGTCGGTTACAGTCTCCCCCTATTACGGTATGACGTGCCCTAAGGCATCCTGAACACTTCGGGTTTAATAAGTCAGTTACAGTCTCCCCTATTACTTTATGACGTGCCCTAAGGCATCCTGAACACTTCGCGGTTAATAAGTCGGATACAGTCTCCCCCATTACTGTATGACGTGCCCTAAGGCATCCTGAACACTTCGGGGTTAATAGCTCAGTTACAATATCCCCCTATTACTGTATGATGTGCCCTAAGGCATCCAGAACACTTCGGGGTTAATAAGTCGGTTACAGTCTTCCCCGATTAATGTATGATGTGCCCTACGGCATCATTAACACTTCGGGGTTAATAAGACGGTTACAGTCTCCTCCCATTACTGTATGACGTGCCCTAAGGGATCCTGAACGCTTCGGGGTCAATAAGTCTATTACAGTCTGCCCCTATTACTGTATGACGTGCTCGAAGGCATACTGAACACTTCGGGCTTAATAAGTCAGTTACAGTCTGCTCCTATTACTGTGTGATGTGCCCTAGGGCATCCTGAACACTTCGGGGTTAATAAGTCGGTTACAGACTCCCCCTATTACTGTATGAAGTGCCCTAAGGCATCCTGTCCACTTCGGGGTTAATAAGTTGGTTACAGTCTCCCCCGATTAATGTATGATGTGCCCTACGGCATCATGAACACTTCGGGGTTAATAAGACGGTTACAGTCTCCTCCCATTACTGTATGACGTGCCCTAAGACATCCTGAACACTTTGGGGTTAATAAGTCGGTTACAGACTCCCCCTATTACTGTATGAAGTGCCCTAAGGCATCCTGTCCACTTCTGGGTTAATAAGTCGGTTACACTCTCTCCCTATTACTGTATGACGTGCCCTAAGGCATCCTGAACACTTTGCATTTAATAAGTCTTTTACACTCTCCCCCTATTACTGTACGACGTGCTCTAAGACATACTGACCACTTCGGGGTTAATAGGTCGGTTACAGTCTCCCCCTATTACTGTATGACGTTCCCTAAGGCATCCTGAACACTTCGGGTTTCATAAGTCAGTTACAGTCTCCCCTATTACTGTATGACGTGCCCTAAGGCATCCTGTCCACTTCGCGGTTAATAAGTCGGATACAGTCTCCCCCTATTACTGTATGACGTGCCCTAAGGCATCCTGAACACTTCGGGGTTAATAGGTCAGTTACAATGTCCCCCTATTACTGTATGACGTGCCCTAAGGCATCCAGAACACGTCGGGGTTAATAAGTCGGTTACAGTCTCCCCCTATTACTGCATGATGTGCCCTATGGCATCATGAACACTTCAGGTTTAATACGTCGGTTTCAGTCTACTGCTATAACAGTATGACGTGCCCGAAGGCATCCTGAACACTTCGGGGTTAATAAGTCATTTACAGTCTCCCCCTATTACTGTATAATGTGCCCTAAGGCATCCTGAACACTTCGGGTTTAATAAGTCGGTTACAGTCTCCCCCGATTACTGTATGACGTGCCCGAAGGCATCCTGTCCACTTCGGGGTTAATAAGTCGGTTACAGTCTCTCCCTATTACTGTATGACATTCCCTAAGGCATCCTGAACACTTTGCATTTAATAAGTCGTTTACACTCTCGCCCTATTACTGTACGACGTGCTCTAAGACATACTGACCACTTCGGGGTTAATAGGTCGGTTACAGTCTCCCCCTATTACTGTATGACGTGCCCTAAGGCATCCTGTCCACTTCGGGGTTAATAGGTCAGTTACAATGTCCCCCTATTACTGTATGATGTGCCCTAAGGCATCCAGAACACTTCGGGGTTAATAAGTTCGTTACAGTCTCCCCCGATTAATGTATGATGTGCCCTACGGCATCATGAACACTTCGGGGTTAATAAGACGGTTACAGTCTCCTCCCATTACTGTATGACGTGCCCTAAGACATCCTGAACACTTCGGGGTTAATAAGTCGGTTACAGTCTCCCCCTATTACTGTATAATGTGCCCTATGACATCCTGAACTCTTCGAGGTTTAATAGGTCGGTTACAGTCTACCCCCATTACTGTTTGACGTGCCCTAAGGGATCCTGAGCGCTTCGGGTTAAATAAGTCTATTACAGTCTGCCCCGATTACTGTATGACGTGCTCGAAGGCATCCTGAACACTTCGGGGTTAATAAGTCAGTTACAGTCTGCTCCTATTACTGTGTGATGTGCCCTAGGGCATCCTGAACACTTCGGGCTTAATAGGTCGGTTACAGTCTCCCCCTATTACTGTATGACGTGCCCTAAGGCATCCTGAACACTTCGGGGTTAATAGGTCGGTTACAGCCTCCCCCTATCACTGTATGACGTGCCCTAAGGCATCCTGAACACTTCGGGGATAATAAGTCGGTTACAGTCTCCCGCTATTACTGAATGAAGTGCCCTAAGGCATCCTGAACACTTCAGGGTTACTCCGTCGGTTACAGTCTCCCTCTATTACTGTATGACGTGCCCTAAGGCATCCTGAACACTTTGGGGTTAATAAGTCGGTTACAGTCTCCCGCTATTACTGTATGACGTGCCCTAAGGCATCCTGAACACTTCGGGGTTAAAAAGTCAGTTACAGTCTTCCCCTCTGACTGTATGACGTGCCCTAAGGCATCCTGACGACCCCGGGGTTAATAGGTCGGTTGCTGTCTCCTCCTATTACTGTATGAAGTGCCCTAAGGCATCCTGAACAGTTCAGGGTTAATAAGTCGGTTACAGTCTACCCCGATTACTGTATGACGTGCCCTAAGACAACCTGAACTCTTCGTGGTTAATAAGTCGGTTACAGTCTCCCCCTATAACTTTATAATGTGCCTTACGGCATCCTGAACACTTCGGGGTTAATAAGTCAGTTACAGTCTCCCCTATTACTGTATGACGTGCCCTAAGGCATCCTGTCCACTTCGGGGCTCATAAGTCGGTTACAGTCGCCCCCTATTACTGTATGAAGTGCCCTAAGGCATCCTGAACAGTTTAGGGTTAATAAGTCGGTTACAGTCTCCCCCGATTACTGTATGACGTGCCCTAAGACATCCTGAACTCGTCCTGGTTAATAAGTCGTTTACAGTCTCCCCATGTTTCTGTATGACGTGCCCTAAGTCCTCCTGAACACTTTGTGGTTAATAAGTCGGTTACAGCCTGCCCCTATTACTGTATGATGTGCCCTAAACCTCCTGAACACTTTGGGGTTAATAAGTCGGTTACAGAGTCCCCCTATTACTGTACGACGTGCCCTAAGGCATCCAGAACACGTCGGGGTTAATAGGTCGGTTACAGTCTCCCCCTATTAGTGCATGATGTGTCCGATGGCATCATGAACACTTCGGGGTTAATAAGTCGGTTTCAGTCTACCGCTATAACTGTATGACGTGCCCGAAGGCATCCTGAACACTTCGGGGTTAATAAGTCAGTTACAGTCTCCCCCTATTACTGTATAATGTGCCCTAAGGAATCCTGAACACTTCGGGTTTAATAAGTCGGTTACAGTCTCCCCCTATTACTATATGACGTGCCCTAAGGCATCCTGTCCACTTCGGCGTTAATAAGTCGGTTACAGTCTCTCCCTACTACTGTATGACGTGCCCTAAGGCATCCTGAACACTTTGCATTTAATAAGTCGTTCACACTCTCCCCCTATTACTGTACGACGTGCTCTAAGACATACTGACCA